>NC_041384.1:369635767-369718571 GCF_002162155.2 Triticum dicoccoides | reverse complement strand
ACCCCCTCTTCACTTCCTCCTATAAATAGTGGGGGGGGGGGGAGCAGCCGAACCCCTTTCCCTGGAGGAGCCCCTCCCTCCTCCTCCTCCGTAGTGCTTAGCGAAGCTCTGCCGGAGAACCACGAGCTCCACCACCACCATGCCGTCGTGCTGCCGAAGTTCTCCCGCAACTTCTCCTCTCCCCTTGCTAGATCAAGAACGAGGAGACGTCCCCGGGCTGTACGTGGGTTGAACGCGGAGGCGTCATCCGTTCGTCCTTTGGATCGGATCTTCCATGATTTGAATCGCCGCGATTACAACTCCGTCAACCGCGTTCTTATAATGCTTCCGCTTAGCGATCTTCAAGGGTATGAAGATGCACTCCCTCCCTCTCATTGCTAGCATCTCCTAGATTGATCTTGGTGACACGTAGGAAAATTTTGAATTATTACTATGTTTCCCAACAGTTTTTGTGTTTTAATTAGTGTTTGTGCTAAGTAAGACCTTTGGGATAGCTTACGGTGATAGTTGATTTGATCTTGCTGAAAAACAGAAACTTTTGTGCTCAGGAGATTAGTTTTCATTTTTAGCAGAAGCGCAATAAAATACTGACTCTTTTTGAGGAAGATTAATAAAAAAATCTTCGGTCATCCTAATGTTTCAGGATTTTTGGAGTTACAAAAGTATTCGAAATCTCTAGATTGCTACACACTGTTCTGTTTTTGACTTATTTTGTTTTCCGTGTGTTGTTTGCTTATTTTGATGCATCTATGGCTAGTATCAGGGGGTATGAACCATGTAAAAGTTGGCATACAGTAGATATTACACCAATATAAATAAAGAATGAGTTCACAACAGTACCAAAAGTGGTGATTTATTTTCTTATACTAACGGAGCTTATGAGATTTTCTGTTGAGTTTTGTGTTGTGAAGTTTTCAAGTTTTGGGTAAGGATTTGATGGACTATGGAATAAGGAGTGGCAAGAGCCTAAGCTTGGTATGCCAAGGCACCCCAAGGTAATGTTCAAGGACAACCAAGAGCCTAAGCTTGGGGATGCCCCAGAAGGCATCCCCTCTTTCGTCTTCATCTATCGGTAACTTTACTTGAGGCTATATTTTTATTCACCACATTGCTTGGAGCGTCTTGTATGATTTGATTCTTTGCTTTTTAGTTTGCCAGAATCATACTTGCTGTACACACCTTGTGAGAGAGACACGCATGAATCGTGATTTATTAGAATACTCTATGTGCTTCACGTATATCTTTTGAGCTAGGCAAATTTGCTCTAGTGCTTCACTTATATCTTTTAGGGCACGATGGTGGTTTTATTTTATAGAAATTGATGAACTCTCGCACTTCACTTATATTATTTTGAGAGTCTTTAAAACAACATGGTATTTTGCTTTGGTTATAAAATTAGTCCTAATATGATAGGCATCCAAGAGGGATAAAATAAAAACTTTCATATAAAGTGCATTGAATACTATGAGAAGTTTGATTACTTATGATTGTTTTGAGATATAAAGATGGTGATATTAGGATCATGCTAGTGAGTAGTTGTGAATTTGAGAAATACTTGTGTTAAGGTTTGTGAGTCTCATAGCATGCACATACGGTGAACCATTATGTGATGAAGTCGGAACATGATTTATTTATTGATTGTATTCCTTATGAGTGGCGGTCGGGGACGGGCGATGGTCTTTTCCTACCAATCTATCCCCCTAGGAGCATGCACGCAGTACTTTGTTTCGATGACTGATAGATTTTTGCAATAAGTATGCGAGTTCTTTATGACTAATGCTGAGTCCATGGATTATATGCACTCTCACCTTTCCGCCATTGCTAGCCTCTCTTGTACCGCGCAACTTCCGCCAGTACCATAAAAACACCATATAACGTCCTCAAAACAGCCACCATACCTACCTATTATGGCATTTCCATAGCCATTCCGAAATATATTTCCATGCAACTTTCCACTGTTCCGTTTACATGACACGCTCCATCATTGTCATATTGCTTTGCATGATCATGTAGTTGACATTGTATTTGTGGCAAAGCCACCATTCATAATTCTTTCATACATGTCACTCTTAATTCACTGCACATCCCGGTACACCGCCGGAGGCATTCATATAGAGTCATATTTTGTTCTAAGTATCGAGTTGTAATTCTTGAGTTGCAAGTAAATAAAAGTGTGATGATCTTCATTTTTAGAGCATTGTCCCATGTGAGGAAAGGATGATGGAGACTATGATTCCCCCACAAGTTAGGATGGGACTCCGGACAAAAAAAAGATGCCAAAAAAATAAGAGAAAGCCCAAATAAAAAATGAGAGAAAAGAGAGAAGGGGCAATGCTACTATCCTTTTACCACACTTGTGCTTCAAAGTAGCACCATGATCTTCATAATAGAGAGTATCCTATGTTGTCACTTTCATATACTAGTGGGAATTTCATTATAGAATTTGGTTTGTATATTCCAATGACGGGCTTCCTCAAATTGCCCTAGGTTTTCATGAGCAAGCGAGTTGGATGCACACCCACTTAGTTTCTTTTTGAGCTTTCATAAACTTATAGCTCTAGTGCATCCATTGCATGGAAATCCCTACTCACTCACATTGATATCTATTTATGGACATGTCTATAGCCCGTTGATACACCTAGTTGATGTGAGACTATCTCGTTCTTTTTGTCTTCTCCACAACCACCTTCTATTCCACCCATAGTGCTATGTCCATGGCTCACGCTCATGTATTGCGTGAAAGTTGAAAAAGTTTGAGAACATGAAAAGTCCGAAACAATTGCTTTGCTTGTCATCAGGGTTGTGCATGATTTGAATATTTTGTGTGACGAAGATGGAGCATAGCCAGACTATATAATTTTGTAGGGATAAACTTTCTTTGGACATGTTATTGTGAGAAGACATAATTATTTTGTTAGTATGCTTGAAGTATTATTATTATATTAATATTAAACTTTTGTTTTGAATCATACAGATCTGAACATTCATGCCACAATAAAGGGAATTATATTGATAAATATGTTAGGTAGCATTCCACATCAAAAATTCTGTTTTTATCATTTACCTACCCGAGGATGAGCAGGAATTAAGCTTGGGGATGCTTGATATGTCTCCAACATATCTATAATTTTTGATTGTTCCATGCTATTATATTATCTGTTTTGGATGTTTTATATGCATTAATGTGCTATTTTATATGATTTTTGGGGCTAACCTATTAACCGAGAGCCTAGTGCCAGTTCCTGTTTTTTCCTTGCTTTAGAGTTTCACAGAAAAGGAATACCAAATGAATTCCAAACGGAATGAAACTTTCGCGATGATTTTTCTTGGACCAGAAGACATCCAGAGGACTTGGAGTACACGTTAGGGAAGCCACGAGGCACCCACAGGGACAGAGGGCGCGCCCAGGGGGTAGGGCGCCCCCCATCCTTGTGGGCCCCTCGTTACTCCACCAACCTATTTCTTCCGCCTATATATATATATTGTCAAATATCCCAAAACCTTCCAGGGGAGCCACAAAACCACTTTTACACCACCGCAACCTTTTGTACCCGTGAGATCCCATCTAGGGGCCTTTTCCGACGTCCCGCCGGAGGGGGATTCGATCACGGAGGGCTTCTACATCAATACCATTGCCTCTCCGGTGAAGCATGAGTAGTTTACCACAGACCTACGGGTCCATAGCTCGTAGCTAGATTGCTTCTTCTCTCTCTTTGATTCTCAATACCATGTTCTCCTCGATGTTCTTGGAGATCTATTCGATGTAATACTTTTTGCGATGTGTTTGCCAAGATCCGATGAATTGTGGATTTATGATCAGCTTATCTATGAATGTTATTTGAATCTCTCTAAATTCTTTTATGCACGATTTGATATCTTTGCAAGTCTCTTTGAAAAATCAATTTGGTTTGGCCAACTAGATTGGTTTTTCTTGCAATGGGAGAAGTGCTTAGCTTTGGGTTCAATCTTGTGGTGCTCGATCCTAGTGACATAAGGGGAACCGACACGTATTATATTGTTGCCATCGATGATAACAAGATGGGGTTTTCGTCATATTGCTTGAGTCTATCCCGCTACATTATGTCATCTTACTTAATGCATTACTCTGTTCTTATAAACTTAATACTCTAGATGCAGGCAGGAGTCGGTCGATGTGTGGAGTAATAGTAGTAGATGCAGAATCATTTCGGTCTACTTGATACGGACGTGATGCCTATATTCATGATCATTGCCTTAGATATCGTCATAACTTTGCGCTTTTCTATCAATTGCTCGGCAGTAATTTGTTCACCCACCATAATATTTTCTATCTTGAGAGAAGCCTCTAGTGAAACCTATGGCCCCCGGGTCTATTTTCCATCATATAAGTTTCCGATCTACAATTTTAGTTTCCTATTTACTTTCTTTGCAATCTTTTACTTTCCGATCTATAAACCAAAAATACCAAAAATATTACTTTACTATTTATCCATCTATATCAGATCTCACTTTGCAAATAACCGTGAAGGGATTGACAACCCCTTTGTCGTGTTGGGTGCAAGTTGGTGTTTGTTTGTGCAGGTATTTGGTGGCTTGTGTGTTGTCTCCTACTGG
This sequence comes from Triticum dicoccoides, assembly GCF_002162155.2. Classification (NCBI taxonomy): domain Eukaryota; kingdom Viridiplantae; phylum Streptophyta; class Magnoliopsida; order Poales; family Poaceae; genus Triticum; species Triticum dicoccoides. The sequence continues at coordinate 369,713,978 of NC_041384.1, read as the reverse complement.
AATGATACCTTGGTTCTCAAAAGCTGAGGGAAATACTTACTCTACTTCGCTGCATCACCCTTTACTCTTCAAGGGAAAAAACACGCAAGCTCAAGAGGTAGCAATGTGTGTCATAATAAAACGAAATGGTGGAAGTTGCATGGTAATATATCTCGGAATGGCTATGGAATTGCCATAATAGGTAGGTATGATGGCTATTTTGAGGAAGATATAAGGAGGCTTATGTGTGATAGAGCATAACATATCATGGGGTTTGGATGCACCGGCGAAGTTTGCACCACATCTCAATGTGAGAAAGGGCAATGCGTGGTACCGAAGAGGCTGGAAAATTGCGGAAAGGTGAGAGTGCGTATAACCCATGTACTCACATTAGTCATAAATAACTCATATATTTGTTGCAACCGTTTATGGCAAAAGTTTCCCCGAGGTGGCCCCGCAATCTGCCCGTTTGGGACCAACACCATCAGCACTGGCCCCCCTGTATGTAGAAAAATCCTCGGATGCATGACGCCCTATGCCAATTAATTATTAGGTTCAAGTATTATTATGGCAAATGTTAAAACCAACGTTGGGCCTTGCTAGAAGAGTTTTATTCAAAGCGAAACATCAAGAGGGTCCCATACCCCTCATCATGTTAGGGGCGCAAAATCAAGGAACATAACACCGGTATGACGGAAACTAGGGCGGCAAGAGTGGAACAAAACACCAGGCATAAGGCCGAGCCTTCCACCCTTTACCAAGTATATATGTGCATTAATTAAATAAGAGATATTGTGATATCCCATGATATCCATGATATCCATGTCCCAACATGGAACAACCTACAACTGCAGCTGGGACTAGCAACACTATAAGAGGGGCTGAGCAAAGCAGTAACATAGCCAAAACAACGATTTGCTAGGAAGGGTAAAAAGGTTAGAGGCTATCATGGCAATTTGGGAGGCTTGATAAACAAGTGGTAGGTAGCGCGACATAGCGATAGCATCGAGACAACTAGCATACAAAGATAGTAGTGAGATCCAAGGTGACGGTCATCTTGCCTGAAATGCCGCTAGGAAGAAGAACGGGTGCATGAGGAAGACGAGCCAACGTAGTCGAATGGATCCTCATAATCGCAACGTAACCGGAAATATCAAGGAGAAGTGCAACTGGAAAGAAGGAAGCATCATGTAAACAACCATCACATAAACATGGCATGATGCACAAACAAGTATGATGCATGTCCGGTTTAATGAGGCATGGCATGTCAAAGTGCAACAAACAATACTACAAATTAAGTGGAGTTCAATATGCAACGAGTTGCATATTGAAGAAACACCACATACAATTACTTAGTTCGCTCTTGTTTATGCTACTCAACAATATTAAATGTTGTTAAACATGGCAAGAGGTGAAACATATATAAACTAACTATTTAGGCAAGTTTAAATGAGACCGGGAACAACAACAACAATTCTGGAAAATCCCCATATGCAATATTTGAATTTGGTACCGTTCTGCCCTAAAACATATTTTAATATTGTTAAACATCAAAATAAGGTGCACCAAGTTAATATATGCATTTTTCTACCCCATTTACATATAAATTTTATTAAATTTGGAGCTACAGTTGTTTAGTTACCAAATAAACCATTTTAACATGTCATATGAGCAAATTTAATCAAACATCATTTTAAACATGGATGAAAGTTGCATATTATGAAACTAGACAAAATTCTAAGTAGTTTACATGTTAAAGTTTTTACATATGATGCATAGTTCATGAGTTATTAAATGCATGAACATCAAGGGTTTTTTCTGCAAAACTGTAGTCTCTGGATAATTAGAGAAATTCGTTCACGGAAAAAAACATGAGATGGGCTGAATCTAGAACAGGGCAGCGGCTGGGGCTATAGGAACTTGGGATGCTCACCATGGGATCTTGGCCCGGTCGGTGGAGGAGGCCCAAGAGGGGCCGACTGGCTTGACGCTAGGGCGGGGGCGATGTGGAGAGGGGCCGACTCAAGAGGAGCAGGGCTGCTGGGCCTCGCGAGCGAGCGTGCTCGTCTGGTCAATGCACGGGATCGAGCGAGCGAAGCAGGGGAGCGGCAACCCGGTGCTTGACTTGGCGGTGGGGTGGCTGGAGTGGTCAATGGGGCATGTGGGCACTGCTCCTGGCAGCGTGTCATGGCCGACACGGGAGCTTGGGGTCGACTGGATCCGAGGCGGCGAACTTGGGGATGGAGTGGACCCGGCGCATGGAAGCAGCCGGTGGCAGAGATCCATGTAGCGGCTGCTGCTGCTTGAGGAAAAACGTCCATGGTTGGTCCTTCTTAGAAGGGAGACAGAGACCGGAGTGTGAGGAGAGAAAAGGGAGAGGAATAGGAAGATGGAGGAAGGAGAGAACGGGAGCGGAGCTCATCTGCTGGTGCTACTGCTCGCGACAGATCAAAGTGGCTGGCGAGCTCTGGCTTGAGGAGGCCAGGGGGCGCAAGCACGGGCCTGTGGGAGATCGCGAGAGGAGGTTGCGGTCTCATCGTGAAGCAGAGGAGGCCGCGGAAGCTTGTTGTTGGTGGCGCATGGCGGCGGGTGCTCGGGGAAGCAGGAGGCATGGTGGAGCTCGAGGTCGGAGGGATCAGGCGCAGGAGGAGCTCGGGTTGTTCGGGAGATGATCCCAAGGTGGGAGGAGGAGGTTGCGGGCTTCAGTGGTGGGCTGGGCGAGGCGATCGAAGGAGATCGGGCAAGGGGATCCCGAGGAGGGAGAGGAGTGGTTGGCCAGCGGCGGCGCGATGGGACAAGAGGGCTAGAATCTAGCGTTGATGTCTAGGAGGTTGGTCTATATATAGTAGGAGGTGCAAAAGAGGGCTAGATCGGACCCTCCGATTTAAATCGGACGGTCGAGAAAAATAGGTTGGTAGACCAAATAAGAAAATGGAGATGTTTTATAGATGTTTGGGGATGATCCGGACCCATCGATGAGGACTGAGCGGGTTAGGTCCAGGGGAGTTTCGGACGTGCGAGAGGGGGGGGTATGAGTATTGCGCGAAGAGGGGTTAGACGAAAGGCCAAAGAACACAAAGCGGTCCGAGAGAAGGCGATGAAGGCAAAGGGGGAAACGACAATGATGAACGAAAGCAAGTTTTAAAACAAATGCGGATGCAATGCTCATGATGCCATGATGAAATGCAACAAACAAAATAAAACACACATGACAGAACTTGAAAACATGGAAGGCTCTGGAGTGCCGGTCTTGGGGCGTCACAACACTCCCCCACTTACAAGAGATCTCGCCCCGAGATCTAAGGATGGCACCGGAGAGAAGCAAAAGAGGAAGAGAAGAGGTAGAACTAAGTTGCTTCTTCGACAGATGAGTGAAACCAAAGAACCTTGAGAGGTTGAATAAATTGAAAGAAAGAATACAATGGAGATGAACAAGATTGCAAACACTCCATTAGCAAAGAGGAACAAGGAACATTATGAGAACCTTGTAGGTTGCAAACACATGAATCAAGAGCTCAAGGGCCACAAAAGAATTTAAAACCACTCCTGTTGAAAAGAGAAGCAAATTTATACAAGGGAATTTGGGAAACGATCCGGTAGAAAGAGAAGGAACTTGATAAGATGGAAAAAGCTTGAATAGAGGACACAACACTCCGGTTAATTGATAAGCAAGAAAATAACATGATCTTGACAAAACGAGGTGATGGGTCGAAGAGAGTAACATCACAATGCCTCCGGAACAAATGTAAGAATGGAATCAAAAGAACGGAGAAGAAAATGACATGTTCCACCTGAAATGAATTGAAGAGAGCATCCTTAAAAAGAAGGATTGAACGGAGTTGTTGGAAGATCAATACGAAAGGATATGATCCCCGTGGGCTTATGGAGACATCTCAAAATTATGAGGTGACAACCAGCCACTACCAAAAGATTGATTAGCTGAGATGAACATAGAGATGGAAAAACTTATTTCACCACAACAATAGGAGGAAACTTGGATCATTGATAAACACCATAATAGCAACATTCCTTAGGGAAGGCTTTAAGTGAAATCTATACCAAGATAACTCCAAGGAAGAAAATGATGGGTTTAAATATCTCATTCCTGACAACTTTTGAAACCTGAAACATGAAGGAAATTGTCAAAAATGACATAACACCACCTCAAAAGATAATGTAAAAGAATTGCACTTTGTAATGCAAGATGAAGAATACTTGAGATCCAACAAGAACCTTGAAGAACACTTCGAGAATGGATTATGTCTTTGATGAACCACCATGTAGAAACTCTCGAAGAACTCCGGATAGATAAAAAGATGCTCGCTAAGAAAAGAAGCTTGGAAACAATAAGATGAAGCCTTGCAATGATTTAGATGGAGCTTCGCGACGAGTTAACTGAAAGAGCTTGGAACTCCGGAAACAAAAGATGAATAACTTAGCACCGACAAATTGATACCATGAACGAACTCCGGAAGAAAAGAATTGAATCACCTCAAGGAAACAATAATAATATTTACTGTATGTTTATCCTTCATCAAATTAAATTGATGACAAGCAACGGATTGGCATGCCACTTATTCTCGTTGAAAGGGGTTAAGGAGAGATATAGCGCAAACTCAATGGGCCACCGGTATGATTGGAAAGAACGAATGAATTGATACGATAGCGAAGGAAGAGAAATCTGAAACGAACCACCGTAAGAATTTAAAAGAATGAAGAAAAGAGAGTGAATCGCCCGGAAGAATTAGAGGACGAACGAAGATGCTTGAGATAACAAAGAGATCACGAGCTGACTAAAGGATACTTGAATGGTGCACATGTAAGATTGGGGAAACGAGAGCAGATAGTTGAGAACAAATAAATCTTCTGAAATGATGGCCTCCAGAGAATCGAGAACCGAAAGAACTCATGAAATGCTTCGGATGGGTATGAAAATAATTTCTGTCGATCGAAACAATTTGAGAGGATGGCATGAAGCTAGAACCATGAATCTTTGAGAGAACGGATCAAGATTTAAGATAAACTCTTCTTCGGTCTTCAAAATCTGAGAATGACGATGGGATACGCCACCATGACTTATTGAGACTCTCCGGAATGAAGAATACAAAGGTTCAACCAATGATGAAGAGAATTTGGAAGCGATCTTGGAGAAGGCATATGACTGATGGAATCCATTCTTATGTCACACTTTTGAAAAGAATTTGGGAATAACTTCGAAAAATTAGAAGACTCATGTAAGATCCTAGGAAAGACCTGTGGGTTAGGGGCCACTCAAAAGAAAACACCGTTGAACGATTTTAAAAGAGAGATTACACCGACTGAATTAAATGGCTTGAAGAGATAACAACCTTGAATTAGCTTGAACGGATTAAGAATGGAAACGTGAATCTTCTGATATATCTTCAGCACTCCGGAACAAATGAATAGCGAGAGGTGAATGATTGAGAGGTGCACCAGCTTGGGTAATCACTGGACAAATGAAAGGAATATGCCCAACACCGAATCTTGAATTAACTCCACCGGAGAAGAAAAAGAGAACAAAGAATGATGAACTTGAAACACCGGGTAAAACATTGAAAGAAAAGACTGAAGAGACTTCTCACAAATAAAAGGATACATGATTATGAAATTTGAATCCTTGAAGAAAATGGGTGGGAGGGTGGGAAAAACAAAGTCAACTTGGGATGGATGAAACAAACACCATTGAGAAAACTGATAATTGATCCTGGAAATGTGGAAGGGGTCGGCTTAACTTGAAGAGAATCATGCCTGTTGGAAAAAATTTGGCATGACCATTCTGCATGATCAAAAGGATTAGTATTCCAATAGAAATATGGGAACACCGCTTATGAAAGGTATGCAATCAACACTTGACTTCGAAGCAACTCGAATTCCACAACTCAAAACAAAAACAAAGGATTGGCTTGCAGAATAAGCCGGAACAAACATATGATAGAGATTTACCCAATCCCATATCATGCATATGTCGGAAAGATATTCTAGGAGCTACTTGAATTCCCACCTATTAACTACCAGAACTTTCTGGTTATGCAATCTGGTGTTGGGGATATAGGGAGGCACAATATATATCACACAACTAACAAGCCCTACGCTCCAACTGTATCCATCCGTCAACACATAACCAAGAAAACTTCGGAAATGATGTACCTCAACCTTCGAAAAGCATCTGATATACGAACTGTGGCAATACTCCCGAACTCCCGCCCCAGTACTGGGTTGCGTCGAGGTTATCTCAACACTAACTGCATATAAGAGATTTTCGATGTCGGCGAAAACTCAGGTATACCGGAACTGCAATGATAAAATTGTGATGACAACACCTTGGAGCTCAACTCCCCGGGACACTGCCACAACCCCTAAATGTCAGGAGGCACCAAGAACAATGTTCTCATCACAAGAATATTGGAACGATCCAACAATACCCGCGTGATCCTAAAAAAAATTTGAGTGAAAAAGCGGAGAGGGAAGTCAAAACATCTACGTCAGGAGTCCTCACTGGAGCGACGAAGGGGTCTGAGGAGTAAAAAGAAATCCTACTCTCCGATAGATATATTACTAAGACACAAAAAGATTTGTTCTAGACTCAACAACGCTAGCGATCAATCAAGGGGCTCCTATGGTCGGATGAGGCTCTGATACCAACTTGTCACGCCCAATATGCGACACTATCCTAAAGGGACTCGAAGGTCCCACCAAGGATAGAACCGCATATTGACATGCTTTTTCAAGGTGGATATCATTACATTGTACCATTACATAATATTTGGGATACATACAAAAGGCATACAATGCCACAAGAGTACATCAATACATCATACATAGAACAACATCTGACAATGGATGAAACACAAACAGAAGCTCAAATGATATCCACCCCGCTAGCCCAGGCTGCCGACTAGGAACCTATCCCCTGAACAAAGAAGAAGCAAAAGAACTCCAACACAAGCAAACGTCGCTCTCACGTCATGATCATTGCAATACTTGTACCTGCAACTGTTGGTGTAGTAACTGTGAGCCACGAGGACTCAACAATCCCATTACCATGGGTATCAAGACTAGCAAAGCTTAATGGGTATGGAAAGGATAAGTGGTGAGGTTGCAGCGGCGGCTAAGCATAGTATGGTGGCTAACTTACAAGTACAAGAGTGAGATGAGAAACTACGCAAACGGTCGCAAACTAGTACTGATCAATAAGTGATCCTGTTCAAACATAACCCAACCGTCTTCTCCTCTCGAACTTCCCCGAAAAGAGACAATCACGGTTACGCAACGCGGTTGGTATATTTTAACAGAGTTTACTTCAAGTCTTCTACAACCGGATATTAACAAATACCCATCTGCCACATAACCGCGGGCATGGCTCTCGAAAGTTTAAACCCTGCAGGGGTGTCCCAACTTAGCCCATTTCAAGCTCATGATCCATGGAGACAATCCTCCATCGCGAGACATCCGATCAGACTCAAAATCCCAGTGCACAAGACATTTCGACAATGGTAAAACAAGTCCAGCAAGACCTCCCGATGCACCGACCTAGCCTGATAGGAGTTGCACGGTCTTGTTCTCAGGGTACACCGGATGGGTCAGCCTACAGTTATACCAAATACCTCGAGTTTCCCTGAGGCGGCCCCGCAGTTAGCCCGTTTGGGACCAACACCATCAACACTGCCCCCCATATATGTAGAAAAATCCTCGGGTTCATGATGCCCTATGCCAATTAATTATTAGGTTCAAGTATTATTATGGCAAATGTTAAAACCAATGTTGGGCCTTGCTAGAAGAGTTTTATTCAAAGCAAAACGTCAAGAGGGTCCCATACCCCTCATCGTGTTAGGGACGCAAAGTCAAGGAACATAACACTAGTATGACGGAAACTAGGGCGGCAAGAGTGGAACAAAACACCAGGCATAAGGCCGAGCCTTCCACCCTTTACTAAGTATATATGTGCATTAATTAAATAAGAGATATTATGATATCCCATGATATCCATGATATCCATGTACCAACATGGAACGACTTGCAACTGCACCTGCAACTAGCAATGCTATAAGAGGGGTTGAGCAAAGCGGTAACATAGCCAAACAACGGTTTTCTAGGAAGGGTAAAAAGGTTAGAGGCTATAATGGCAATTTGGGAGGCTTGATAAACAAGTGGTAGGTAGCGCGACATAGCAATAGCATCGAAACAACTAGCATAGCAAAGATAGTAGTGAGATCCAAGGTGACGGTCATCTTGCCTGAAATCATGCTGAAAGTGCGTTATATCGACGGGGTGAATAGGCGATTTTTATGAAGTTCTTCACTGAGGAATTTGCCGGTGAGGAAATTCCTTAATGAAGAACTACTAGCAGTGAATAAGTACTCAAAAGTAAACATAACAGAATACAAGCATGGTCATCATGATGGAATGAAGACATGCATAGAGTATAGGTAGCGTAAGCACAGGATAACGCAGGATGAAGACAATCAGACTGAAGAAATTGAACCGAGGAAATTGAGAAAGTCTTCAGTCAAAGTCTTCAAACACAGATATGAACAAACACACAACACAGTTATGAGAAAATGAACGAGTCGAGGGAATAGAACCAGTAAGCTTGGTGAAGACAATGATTTGGTAGACCTGTTCCAACTGCTGTCTCAGTTGTACGCCTGGTTGGAGCGGCTGAGTATTTAAACTCGAGGACACACAGTCCCGGACACCCAGTCCTGAACACGCAGCTCAGGACACCCAGTCCTCACCGTATTCTCCTTGAGCTAAGGTCACACAGACCTCGCCCAATCACTCGTGGTAAGTCTTCATGCGACTTCCAGACCTTCACAAACTTGGTCACTCGGCGATCCACAATTCCTCTTGGATGCTCTAGACCATGACGCCTAACCATCTGGAAGAAGCACAGTCTTCAAAGGTAACAAGCGTTGGATCCACGCAGGATCAATCTCTTCAGTGATGCTCAATCACTTGGGGTTTGTAGGTGTTTGGGTTTGGGTTTTTCCTCACTTGATGATTTTCGCTCAAAGTCCTCGGAGGATGGGTTGCTCTCAAATGAAAAGTGTCAGTTTCTCTCAGAGCAGCCAACCAGCTAGTGGTTGTAGGGGGCGGCTATATATAGCCTAGGGAGAAGCCCGACATGACAAGACATAAATGCCCTTCAATGATATGACCGTTAGGTGGATAGATATTTTGGGACAGCTCAATGGTCGGAATTTTGAGTAGAAAAATCCTCAGGGCTATCATGTTCCTCACTATGTAGGCAATCCACACTGGCAAATTCCTAACTCCTCATTCAAAACAAATTCCTCAGAGACCAGAAGAACTTCATCTCTGTCACTGAACAAATTGACTGAACTGTATGAGATTTCCAATGGCTTCACTTGAAGGGATTGGTAGGTGTAGGATTTTGAGTTGAGCATCACATGGAAATTTTTCCTTAGTATTTCCTCGACCCCCTTTAACAGTACGGTGTTTCCTATGACTCAAGAAAGAGAAAATGAAACTACGAAAACAAAAGTCTTCACGCTTCATGTTCCTCGAATGAATACCAAGTCTTCAAGGTCACACCAATTTCTTCACTTTCTAAGTCTTCAGAAAGTCTTCAGAAATCCAAAGTCTTCAGTCGAAGAACTTCGTTTTTAGGGGTCGACTTTCTCTGTAAATATCAAACTCCTCATAGACTTATAGACCTGTGTACACTCACAAATGCATTAGTCTCTTAACCTATAAGTCTTCAATACACCAAAATCACTAAGGGGCACTAGATGCACTTACAATCTCCCCCTTTTTGGTGATTGATGACAATATAGGTTAAGTTTTCAACAGGGATAAACATATGAAGTGTAAATACTGATATTGAGGAATTTGATTGCAAGATATAGAAGAACTCCTCCCGAAGATGTGCATAGTGAGGATTTTGCTTTTGAAGCAATGCACACTTGAAGAGTTCAATCATGGAGATCTCCCCCTATATCTTGTAATTCATACACGCATTTGACATATCACAATGAAGAATTTGAAATGCATGATGAAATATGGTGACTGATGTAATTCAACATGCGTGCATTAGAATATATGAGGAATAAGCATGCAGAAAAACATATCAAAAGTATCAGAGCACCATCAGGTTTAAGTTTACAACTCGATCCAATAAAGTCTCAGAAGAACGAGAGTTGTAACTTAACAAAAAAAACGCCCATTATAGAAAGACCCGCTTGAAGACTAACTCAAAATTCTCCCCCTTTGTCATCAAATGACCAAAAGGATCGAATATGAGGACTAACGCCCCTGAAGAATATCAAGTTGATCAAGGAGCGCCAGCATTGTTGGGGTCGTTTGTTGTAGTAGGGCCTGCCGCAGTGTCGTCCAAGTCTTCATTTTCATCAGTGTCGCGTGATGAAGAATATGAGCTGGTCACCAGAGAAGGAACCTTGATCTTCTTGAATTTCTTCGGTGGAGGTGTAGACCAGTCAAAATCTTCATTGAGACCCATTTTCTTCAGATCGTCTTCACCATATAGATGTGACAGGATTGCCCAGGTGAGACCGAAGACTTGATGGAGGTAGTAATGGTTTTTCTTCACTGCATTGTGTGTAGCAGTCATGTTGTGAAGAAATGAACCAAACTGACGCTTAACCCATTTGTGATTTCGATCCACCTTCTGGTGAAGACTAAGCAGAAGTTCACGGTCAGTCATCACGCGCGGAGCAGTGGCTTGAGGAGTGGACTTGGGTGCATTGGCAGAGTCATGTGTGGCAGAGTTATCATTGGTGGAATAAGAAGCAGCTCTGTGAAATTGACCATCCAATGGACGAATGCCTTCATCTATTACAGCTGGTGCTTTGCCCTTTCCATCAACTGAGGAATAGGTCTTCTTGAGAACTTCAATTGGGGGCAAGTAGCTGAGGTGATTCTGAAAATCAGCTTTGTAGTTGAGTGAAGACCTTGTACTGAGGAATCTCATAATCCAAGGTGCATAAGGCTTCAGCTCAAACGGAGACAGTGCAACATTTGCCAGAGTCCTCATGAAGAAATCGTGATAGTTGACAGGAATGCCATGAACGATGTTGAATACCAAATTCTTCATGATGCCAACAATCTCCTCATCAGATGAGTCGTGGCCTTTGATAGGACTCATTGTCCTCGTAAGAATACGATAGACAGTTCTGGGCACATAAAGCAATTCCTTCACGAGGAATTTGGTTCTTGGTGCTTGACCTGGCTTCAAAGGTTTCATCAGCACCTGCATGTAATGATTTGTAAGCTCAGGTTCACTGTAGATGCAATGAGCTTCTTCAAGGGGAGGACTGAGTGGTAAGGCACGAAGCAATTCAGAGGCTGGTGCAGTGTAGTGAGTGTTTTCAAACATCCAGTCCAGCACCCATGAATTCACATCTTCAGCATCTCCTGTGATGTGCAGCGTTGCATAAAATTGAAGAATTAGTTCTTCATTCCAATCACAGATGTTAGAGCAAAAGTTTAACAGTCCAGCGTCGTGAAGAACACTGAGGACTGGTGCGAAGCACGATAGAGATTCCATATCCATGTGAGGAATGTGCTCATGGTAGAAGATTTTCTCTTTGTTGAACAGTACTGAGGAATAGAAATTTGCTTGACTAGCAGTCCAGAAACGCCTCTTCCTAATGCGAGCAGAGTTATGGGGGTTGTAGTCTTCGAAGAATACATGCTCGCCGAAGAAGTCATCAGCCTTGAACTTTTGCTTGCGTGAGAATGGATCCTTTGGCTTGGGCAGAGGAGTGTCAGTGAGTTGCATCACGACCTCAGGAATCGCAATCTTAGGTTCTTCAGGCTAAGGAATTTCTAGTTCCTCTTCAGTGGCAGTCTGCGTCTTTAGTTGTTCAGCAGCAGCAGGTTCTTCAGCGCTAGTGGCTGGAATTTCCTCATGTACAGATGAAGTGGGGTGAGTTTCTTCAGAGCCCATTTGAACAGTTTGTGCAGGCGACTGAGGTATTTGCTGCAACGGTGTGAACATTGGAGAGTTTGGATGCTGACTTTCCCAGAATTCATCACTCATTACTGGTGTGGAGCAGCCAACGTCCACATCTTCATCTTCCATTTCTTCAACGCCAGCCTCTTCAGCTGTGAACTGAGGCATGGGCGAGGAGATGACATGTGTTGAAGGGATCGCATCCACTTCAATTTCTTCATCCAACTGCTCAGACGAAGCAGCAGAAGGAGTTTCTTCATCAGATCCACTGGGGATCACATATTCTTCATCAAAAGGAACAAGGTCCTTTGTTGGCCTGGTTGAGATGGGAACATCATCGATGGGATTAGCAAATGAACTTGTCATAGGCTTCATCTTCTTCGGAGCTGAAGAATCTGAAGCAGCTGATGATTTCCTTTTCTTCACTGCAGCACGCTCTGCATCCTTGGTCTTCTTCACATCTGATGCAGATGGAAGGATTGGAGTTGAAGTTGGCGCAGGAGCAGCTGAGGAATCTGGTTGCTTTTCTTCATTTTCTTCAGGCACAGCTGATGCAGTTGCCCTGATTTCTTCAGTTTCTTCAGGCGCACCACTAGTGGATGCCCTGGCAATTTCTTCAGGGGCTGGAATGCAGTCATCAGCCCTGGAACTCACGTTTTCTTCAACAGCCTGATTGTCATCAGCGGTGCTGGCATTTTCTTTAGTAGGCTGAGCAGATGCTTCAGCCTGAGGAATTTCCTGTTGCATTGGGGCTGCAACATTGGAGGTGAACTGTTATGTTATCTTTACAAATCTGACTTTGGCTCCCAGCCAGTCAGCATAATAGCGATCAAATTCATCACTCAGTTTCTTGATTTCTGATTGGAGAGCAACAAGTTCGTCAGGTGAAAGCTTCAGAACATTTTGCTTCAGAAAGCGCTCTTTCTTGTACTGCGCTTTCTTCACTCTCCTCCCCTGTTCAAATTTCCATTTCTCTTCTTGTATGAAGCGAGTCAGCAAGTGACTTTGACCATGAGTCAGCTTGAAATCAGGCATGGGAGTGTTGGGGTCCTTGTGCCAAATATCAATGTATTCGAGGATCAACTTGGGATCCAAAAGCAGTGGTACATTTGTTCCCTTGGCTCTAGCGGCCCTAACTTGCGTGTCTCTGATGATTTCCGCAAGTTCATCATCATCCGCTTCGTCTTCATCAGACGGCACTTGGAAGGTAACTTGCTTCTTCTGAGGAATAGGACGAGGACCTCGTCCAGCAGTGGCCTTCGTCTTCAGTAGAGAGGGTCCCGTTGAGGAAGTTGGTGCAGCTGAGGAACTAGCTGAAGCTCCTGAGGCAATGGACATGCCTGCAGTCCTTTGGCACGAGGCAAGATGCACAGGTGCTGAGGACTTTGTTGGAACAACTGAGGACTTTGGAGGAGCTGAGGATTTTGAGGGAGTAGGAGTAGCATGAGGAATTGGCCGTGAGGGCTTTGAGGATTCTGGCCATGAGGGCATTGCTGAGGAACTTGGCCTTGAGGGCGCTATTGGTGAAGCACTTGGCTTACGCGCAGGCTTCTTTGACATAGCCTTCTTCGGCTTGATAGCAGAGGCCTCTACAGAGGCAGCACCAGTAGCAGAGTCTTCATTGAATTTCCTCACTGCTTCTCTGGCTTGCTTAGCCAACTTGGCTTGGCGCTTGGCCCATTCATCAGGATAGTCCTCACCACGCTTAAGGCTGGTGGGATCAGCTATTTGGCCAGGTGCCAATGGAGGTCTTGGGCATGGAGGATTGAGTGTGAATTTATTCATGTACTTGGGAGTGACATATCTGTACTCCCTCCACTCTCTAGCCCATCTCCTCTCTATCTTCTGAATGCGCACCTTGCGCTCATTCTTGGTTTCCTTAGTAGGTGTGTAGTACCCAGCATATATTTCATCAAGGATCTCAAACACTGTATTGACCTCAGGCCTCTTTCCTCCCTTCTGTGGCTTCTTACCGTCAGCCATTTTCTTCAGTTGAGGAATTTGGACAATTGAATTCTCTGAAGAAGTATGCAACTTTTCTTCGAGGAACACTGCAAATGAGTTAAGTTGATGAGAACCTAGTGATTCAGCAGCTGACATGTGTACTTGTGAACAGAGTATAGTTGCGAGGAATTTGGAGAGGTCATATGCGTTCTCAGAGGGTTTTTCAAAAAGAACAAGTTTGAGGAATCTGACCAGATGAGTCTTGAACAATTTCACTAAGCATTCTTTGTCTTAGGTTCCAGAGTTGTATAGATCGAAGATCCACACAATTGAGGAATCTTGAAGAAAAATGATGCTCAGAGAAACGAATCAAGAACAGATGACTTGTGAGGTGTTTAGTGTGTGAACATATGAAAAAAAACATCTTTGAAGATTTTGTAGATAATCATTCGATTCAACGAGGGCAGTAAAAGTAACTTTTAATTACCCTGGACGAAGAACACGACGAACAATGAGGTGTAGAGATGAAGTTCGTCTGTGTAGATCTTCCACGCCCTAACTCGGCGGAGGAAGACGACTACGGCGGCGGCGGAGTGAAGATTTCCGCGGTCGGCGCAAGTACGTCAGCGACGAGGTCGAGGCAGTGAAGCTCTTCCTCACCGGCGGCGATGAAGTAGCGGCGGCGCTAGGGTTTGAGAAGCTCGAGCTGGAGAGAGGTCGAGCGGAGTAAAAGAAGTGAGGAAGGGAAGGAGGGGTATTTATAGCCACGGTGAAAAACTGCTCACCCAAAGAAATTGGACGAACGTGCCCCTGACCCTTCTCATTCGCATGGCATGTGTCACCCACATAGTGAGAAGTGGAGATCATGTTAGATCGTGGGTGAGTGGATAAGTATATCGTGGGCTGCAGAACGGTTTGAGAGGCAAAGCCGAAAATTTAGATAAGATAGGTTTTAAAGTTCCGTTCATAATTTCTTCAGCTGACAAGGACACAGTGAAGATTTTGAACGAGTTTCAAATAGAACGCACATGAAGAATTTGTGAATAGATTGGGTTGAGTATAGCATAGAGGGGAAGGGTCCGATCACATTCACTTAGCAGAGAAACCAACTTGAAGAATTAACAATAAGTGAATGCTATAGAGGACATAAACTCATATATATATATATATATATAGCCAATGAAGAAAAACGGCGGAAGCAGTGAAGAAAATGCAAAGTTGAAGAATATGAACAATTGAGGAATTTCAACTTTTGGTGGTGGCGTGACCCATCGTATAAGAATGATTATTTCAGACACCGCGTACAATCATCGTAGGGTTCTGAGAGTTAAATTCTTCGTTAATTTCTTCACACTAAGACTGTTATTCTTCATTGATTGAAGAAAAACGTTTCTTCATGTGTTGCACATCTAAGTCATCAATTTTGCATAAGTGTTAGGATGAGTGTCCTTTTCAAAGAACATTCAAAGATTCTAGGATATTTAGCTCACACCGCAACTTGCTAAATCTCTTCTCATCCAAGGGTTTTGTGAAGATATTGGCTAGCTGTTCTTCAATCTTCACATGCTTAATAGAAATGTCGCCCTTCAACACATGATCACGAAGAAAATGATTACGAATCTGAATGTGCTTTGTCTTTGAGTGCTGAATTGGGTTGTGAGCAATCTTGATGGCACTCTCATTGTCACATAAGAGAGGCACATTCTTCATGTTGACGCCGTAGTCCTTGAGAGTTTGCATCATCCATAGCAATTGAGCACAGCAAGAACCAGTGGCAATATACTCGGCTTCAGCAGTAGATAGTGATACACAGTTCTGTTTCTTTGAGGACCAACAGACCAAAGATCGTCCGAGGAAATGACATGTACCAGATGTTCACTTGCGGTCCACACGATCACCAGCATAGTCAGAGTCAGAATATCCAATGAGATCAAAAGCTGAGCCCTTGGGGTACCATAATCCAAGTGTTGATGTGTGAGCTAGATATCAAAGAATATGCTTCACATCCTTATGGTGTGATTCCTTTGGTGTAGCTTGAAATCGCGCACACATGCAAACACTAAGCATTATATTTGGCCTAGATGCACATAAGTACAATAAAGAGCCAATCATGGAGCGGTATACCTTATGATCGAAGTCGATACCATTTTCATCAGTGCACAGATGGCCATTTGTGGGCATAGGAATTTTGACGCCTTTGCAATCTTTCATGCCAAATTTCCTCAGTACATCCTTGAGGTATTTCTCCTGAGATATGAATATGCCATTGTGTTGTTGACGAATTTGAAGACCTAAGAAGAATTTTAACTCTCCCATCATAGACATTTGATATTCTTCACTCATCACATAGGCAAATTCATCACTATAACGTTGGTCAGTACAGCCAAAGATAATGTTGGTCAGTACAACCAAAGATAATATCATCAACATATATTTGGCACACAAACAATTCACCATCATAAGATTTAGTGAAAAGAGTAGGCTCGAGTGAACCGGGTTTGAAGCCTTTCTTCATGAGGAATTCCTTCAAGGTATCATACCACACCCGTGGGGCCTGCTTGAGGCCATAGAGGGCCTTGTTGAGTCTGAAGACTTTGTCAGGATTCTTTGGATCTTCAAAACCTGGGGGTTGAGCAACATATACTTCTTCCTCAAGCTTACCATTGAGGAATGCACTTTTCACATCCATTTGATATAAAGTGATATCATGATGGTTAGCATAAGCAAGTAATATGCGAATAGCCTCAAGTCTAGCAACAGGTGCAAAAGTTTCATCGAAATCAATTCCTTCAACCTGTGTGTAGCCTTCAGCTACGAGCCGTGCCTTATTCCTCACCACAAGGCCATTTTCATCTTGCTTGTTGCAGTAGATCTACTTTGTGCCGATGATATTGTGCTTGCGAGGATCTGGACGTTTGACCAGTTCCCAGACATTGTTGAGCTCGAACTGATGTAATTCTTCTTGCATGGCCTGAATCCACTCAGGCTCCAGAAATGCTTCATCTACCTTAGCAGGCTCTGTAATAGAGACAAAAGCATAGTGCCCACAAAAGTTAGATAAATGTGAAGCTTTTGAGCGTCTGAGAGGACCTGGCGCTTTGATGTCATTGATGATCTTTTCAACTTGCACTTCTTTTGCAATGCGAGGATGAGATGGTTGTCGTTGAAGAGTTTGATCAACATTTTCTTCAGGTGCATTAGCTCGACGTTCTTCATGTTCTGGAATGAATTCTTCAGCAGATTCTTCAGTAGGAATGACATCCTCAGTAGCCTTGAACTTGATTGTTTCCTCAGGTGCTGGTTCATCTATCACAGTAGGTAGGTGCTCTCTTTGCGAGCCATTAGTTTCATCGAACCGCACATCTACAGTTTCAACAACCTTGTGAAGAACGTTGTTGAAGACTCTGTAGGTGTGCGACTCCTTTCCGTAACCAAGCATAAAACCTTCATGTGCTTTCGGTGCAAATTTTGAGTTGTGATGAGGATCCCTAATCCAATATTTAGCACCGAAGACTTTGAAATAACTTACATTGGGTTTCTTATCAGTGAGGAGTTCATAGGCAGTCTTCTTGAAGAATTTGTGAAGATATACTCTGTTGATGATGTGGCACGCAGTATCAATTGCCTCAGTCCACAAATGACGAGGCGTTTTGTATTCATCAAGCATAGTGCGAGCCATCTCAGCAAGAGTCCTGTTCTTACGCTCCATGACGCCGTTCTGCTGAGGAGTATAAGGAGCAGATAACTCATGAGTAATACCAAGTTCATCAAGATAGTCATCGAGACCAGAATTCTTGAACTCGATGCCATTGTCACTTATGATGTGCTTGATCTTCACACCAAAGTTGGTTGAAGCCCTCGAGGACAACCGTTTGAAGACTTCCTGCACTTCATGTTTGTAAGTAAAAAGGTGTATCCATGTATAACGAGAGTAATCATCAACAATAACAAAGCCATATTGAGATGCTTCATTTGAAACAGCAGAATAATGATTAGGACCGAAGAGATCCATGTGAAGCAATTCAAATGGGCGAGTAGTGGTCATGATAGTCTTCACTGGATGCTTGGCCTTTGTCATCTTCCCAGCTTCACAGGCTCCACATAGGTGATCCTTGAGGAATTTGACATTTTCGATGCCAATGACATGCTTCTTCTTTGCAAGCGTGTGCAAATTCCTCATGCCTGCATGACCAAGTCATCGATGCCAGAGCCAGCCTTCTGAAGCTTTTGCAAGTAAGCACACGGCTGGTTGTGGTCCTGTAGAGAAATCAACAATATACAAGTCTCCTCTCCTAAAGCCTTCGAAGACTTTGGAATTGTCAGCTTCCATAACCACAACACAACGGTACTTGCCAAAGAAAACAACCATATCAAGATCATAAAGCATTGAGACAGACATAAGGTTGTATCCTAAGGACTCAACAAGCATGACTTTGTCCATGTGTCGATCCTTTCTGATCGCAACCTTACCTAGACCCAATACCTGACTTTTGCCTTTGTCAGCAAAGATGATATGCTTCAGATGCGATGGAGATAATGGAGCATCCATCAATAGATTCTTGTCACCAGTCATGTGATTTGTACATCCACTATCGAGGACCCACTCAGTGGCTTTGGGTTGATCATCCTGCAGATGAATTAGTGCAGCTTACAAACTCATATACTTCATCAGTGAAGAATATGACATCAATTCATCAGATCAATTTCATCAAGCAAAAGAGCAGATAAAGCAATATGAGGACGTGAGAAATGAAAGTTCATTTCTTCATGATTAGCCTACGTCCTATCAGGCATACTCGGGTCTCCAACAAATTCTTCAGACGATTACGTACGTCTGGAGACCTGACCCTGCAGAAGAGATTAGTTCTTTTTCTTCACCACCCACATCTGAAGGGGTGGCAAAGAGTTCATCATTCTGCAAGCTCCATATGAGAAGGATGGCATAGAAGCCAGTCCATTTCGTTTCACATAAGAGGGGTTAGAGTAAGCATAAGAGTATGCATAGAAATTCTTCGAGGACTTATGGACATAATGATTTGAAGAATAATGCACATATCCATAATCCTTAGATCTTCCTTGCGAAACAGAAGGGTTAGCACGATGATGTTCATATGAGGATTTTGATCCTTTTGAGGAATATGATCCATGTGAGGAGTTTGGTCCGTATGAGGACTTGGATCCATATGAAGAATTTGATCCATATGGGGAATTTGATCTGGGGTTCCTATTCTTCACAGGTGGCGTCATGATGACGTTCACCTGAAGATTTTCAAGGCATCCTTTGGGAACCTAGATTTTCTTCATAGGGGAACCATTCCTGCAGTTAGTGCCAACATATCTAGCAAATACTTCACCATTCTGATTTTTGAACAGTATATAGTTGGAGTCAAATGACTCATCATCAGAACGAGGAGATTCACATGCAAATCTAGATAAGTTAGATGGATCAACTAGAGGTCCCTTTGCAGCAACCCATGTAGTTTTGGGGTACTGCTTAGGCTTCCAATATGTACCATCAGCATTGAGTTTCCTCTCAAAGGCAATACCCTCTTTCCTAGGGTTCCTGTTGAGGATCTGCTTTTTAAGCACATCACAAAGAGTCTGATGCCCTTTGAGGCTTTTGTACATGCCTGTCATGTACAATTCCTTCAACCCTGCATCATTAGTGATACTAGCAATGTCCACAGATGAGGAATTAGTGATAGCAGAGGCATGTGAAGAATTAGAAACATTAGCAGCATTTGAACATTCAGGTGAAGAATTAGCAGATTCACGTTCAATGCACTTCAAGCATGGAGGAAAAAATTCTTCCTGAGAAGCGCTGATTTGTTGAGCAAGTAATGAATCGCGCTCCTTCTGAAGATCTTCATAACTCACTCTTAGCTTCTCAAGATCTTGCTTTCTTTGAAGAAATTCATAAGAAAGCTTCTCATGATCAGATAAAAGAATGTTATGTTGATCTTGAAGGGTGTCATACTTAGTATGAAGTCTCTGAAGACTTTCAGCCAAAGCTTTTGACTGATCCATTTCTTCACCCAACATATCATCGCTCTTATTTAGCATGTAGTAAACTTTTTCCAAAGCTCTTTGTTGTTTAGTGGCAAGGGAAGCAAGTTTGATATAATTGGGTCCAAATTCATCACCAGATTCATCATCACTAGACTCAGATAGGTAGCATTCAGTTACCCCAGCATCTTTTGCCATAAGGCATGATGCAGAAGATGATGATTCTGGTTCGAATGTCATCGCTTTGAGAGATTCCTTGAAGTCCTCAAACCAAGGATCATGACAGGTTCGATGACCTTCATAGACCTCAGAGAGACGGTCCCATATGAGCTTCGCATGATCGAGATACATGATATTCCTGAACTGATTTTGAGACAGACAGGATCAGATGACATCCTTTGCCGTGAGGTTGAGAAGAGTGTACTTGCGAATGTCATCAGCTTCCGCCATCTTGCACAGATCGGTCAGACCAATCTCAGTGACGGTCCACAGCTCGCTGTTCATCGCCATGAGGCGCTTCTTCATCATGGCCTTCCACTTGGGATACTCGTGACCGTCAAAGATGGGGCATGTCACTTTCTTCATACCTGCGGTCGACATAACTAAAACTCCAGGCGGTTAAACCAAAATCACACAGAACAAGGGAGTACCTTGCTCTGCTACCAATTGAAAGTGCGTTATATCGACTAGAGGGGGGTGAATAGGCAATTTTTATGAAATTCTTCACTGAGGAATTTGCCGGTGAGGAAATTCCTTAATGAAGAACTACTAGTAGCGGAATAAGTACTCAAAAGTAAACATAACAAAATACAAGCATGGTCATCATGATGGAATGAAGACAGGCATAGAGTACAGGTAGCGTAAGCACAGGATAACGCATGATGAAGACAATCAGACTGAAGAAATTGAACTGAGGAAATTGAGAAAGTCTTCAGTCAAAGTCTTCAAACACAAATATGAACAAACACACAACACAGTTATGAGGAAATGAACGAGTTGAGGGAATAGAACCAGTAAGCTTGGTGAAGACAATGATTTGGTAGACCAGTTCCAACTGCTGTCTCAGTTGTTCGTCTGGTTGCGGCTGAGTATTTAAACTCAAGGACACACAGTCCCGGGCACCCAGTCCTGAACACTCAGCTCAGGACACCCAGTCCTCACCGTATTCTCCTTGAGCTAAGGTCACACAGACCTCGCCCAATCACTCGTGGTAAGTCTTCATGCGACTTCCAGACCTTCACAAACTTGGTCACTCGGCGATCCACAATTCCTCTTGGATGCTCTAGACCATGACGCCTAACCATCTGGAAGAAGCACAGTCTTCAAAGGTAACAAGCGTTGGATCCACGCAGGATCAATCTCTTCAGTGATGCTCAATCACTTGGGGTTTGTAGGTGTTTGGGTTTGGGTTTTTCCTCACTTGATGATTTTTGCTCAAAGTCCTCGGAGGATGGGTTGCTCTCAAATGACAAGTGTCAGTTTCTCTCAGAGCAGCCAACTAGCTAGTGGTTGTAGGGGGCGGCTATATATAGCCTAGGGAGCAGTCCGACATGATAAGACATAAATGCCCTTCAATGATATGACCGTTAGGTGGATAGATATTTTGGGACAGCTGGGTTTTCAGATATTTTGGGATAGATATTTTGGGACATGATAAGACATAAAGTCTTCAGAAATCCAAAGTCTTTAGTCGAAGAACTTCATTTTTAGGGGTCGACTTTCTCTGTAAATATCAAACTCCTCATAGACTTATAGACCTGTGTACACTCACAAATGCATTAGCCCCTTAACCTATAAGTCTTGAATACACCAAAATCACTAAGGGGCACTAGATGCCCTTACACATGCTAGGAAGAAGAATGAGTCCATGTAGAAGATGAGCCAACGTAGTCGAATGGATCCTCACAATCACAACGTAACCGGAACTATCGAGGAGAAGCGCAACCGGAAAGAAGGAAGCATCATGGTAAACAACCATCACATAAACATGGCATGATGCACAAACAAGTATGATGCATGTCTGGTTTAATGAGGCATGGCATGGCAAAGTGGAACAAACAATACTACAAATTAAGTGGAGCTCATATGTATTGAAGAAACACCTCATACAATTACTTAGTTCACTCTCGTTTATGCTACTCAACAATATTAAATGTTGTTAAACATGGCAAGTTTAAATGAGGCTGGGAACAACAACAACAACAATTTCGAAAAATCCCCATATGCAATATTTGAATTTGGTACTGTTCTGCCCTAAAACATATTTTAATATTGTTAAACATCAAAATAAAGTGCACCAAGTTAATCTATGCATTTTTCTACCCCATTTACATATAAAGTTTATTAAATTTGGAGCTACGGTTATTTAGTTACAAAAGAAACCATTTTAACATGTCATATGAGCAAATTTAATCAAACATCATTTTAAACATGGATGAAAGTTGCATATTATGAAACTAGACAAAATTCTAAGCAGTTTACATGTTTAAAGTTTTTACATATGATGCATAGTTCATGAGTTATTAAATGCATGAACATCAAGGGTTTTTCAGCAAAACTATAGTCTCTGGATAATTAGACAAATTCGTTCACGATAAAAAACATGAGATGGGCTGAGTCTGGAATAGGGCAGCGACTGGGGCTACAGGAACTTGGGAGGCTCACCATGGGCTCTTGGCCCGGTCGATGGAGGAGGCCCAATAGGGGCCGACTGGCTCGAGGCCAGGGCGGGGGCGACATGGAGAGGGGCCATCTCGAGAGGAGCATGGCTGTTCGGCCTCCCGAGCGGGCGCGCTCGTCTAGTCACGCACGGGGTCGAGCAAGCGAGGCAAGTGAGCGGCAACCCGGTGCTTGACTAGGCAGTGGGGTGGCTGGAGGGGTCAACGGGGCATGTGGGCACTGCTCCTGGCGGTGCGTCATGGCCGACAGAGGAGCCTGGGGTCGACCGGATCCGAGGCGGCGAACTTGGGAGCAGACCCGACGCGTGGAAGCAGCCGGTGGTGGAGATCCATGCAGCGGCGGCTGCTGCTTGAGGAGAAACATCCATGGCTGCTCCTGCTTAGAAGGGAGACAAAGACCGGACTGTGAGGAGAGAAAAGGGAGAGGAACATGAAGACGGAGGAAGGAGAGAACGGGAGCGGAGCTCATCTGCTGGTGTTGCTCCTTGCGGCAGATCAAGGCGGTTGGTGAGCTCCGGCTTGAGGAAGCCAGGGGGCACAGGGACGGGCCTGCGGGAGGTCGTGAGAGGAGGTTGTGGTCTCGTCGTGAAGCAGAGGAGGCCGCAGAAGCTTGATGCTGGTGGCGCATGGCGGCGGGTGCTCGGGGAAGCAGGAGGCGTGGCGAAGCTCGAGGACGGAGGGCTTGGGCGTAGGAGGAGCTCGGGTTGTTCGGGAGATGATCCCAAGGTGGGAGGAGGAGGCTGTAGGCTTCGGTGGTGGGCTGGGTGAGGTGATCGAGGGAGATCGGGCAAGGGGATCCCGAGGAAGGAGAGGAGTGGTTGGCCAGTGGCGGCGCGATGGGACAAGAGGGCTAGAATCTAGGGTTGATGTCTAGGAGGTTGGTCTATATATAGTAGGAGGTGCAAAAGAGGGCTAGATCGGACCCTCCGATTTAAATTGGGCGGTCGAGAAAAATAGGTTAGGTAGACCAAATAAGAAAACGGAGATGTTTTATAGATGTTTGGGGATGATACGGACCCATCGGTGACGACTGAGCGGGTCGGGTCCGGGGGAGTTTCGGACACGCGAGAGGGGGGGGGGGTCTGAGTATTGTGCGAAGAGGGGTTAGACGAAAGGCCAAAGAAGACAAAGCGGTCCGAGAGAAGGTGATGAAGGCAAAGGGAGAAATGACAATGATGAACGAAAGCAAGTTTTAAAACAAATGTGGATGCAATGCTCATGATGCCATGATGACATGCAACAAATAAAATAAAACACACATGACGGAACTCAAAAACATGGAGGGCGTCTGGAGCACCGGTCTTGGGGCATAACATATCGGGGGGTATGAACCATGGAGAAGTTGGAATACAGTAGATATTGCACCAATATAAATAAAGAATGACTTCACAACAATACCAAAAGTGTTGATTTATTTTCTTATACTAATGGAGCTTATGAGATTTTCTGTTGAGTTTTGTGTTGTGAAGTTTTCAAGTTTTGGGTAAGGATTTGATGGACTATGGAATAAGGAGTGGCAAGAGCCTACGCTTTGTATGCCTAAGGCACCCCAAGGTAATATTCAAGGACAACCAAGAGCCTAGGGCATCCCCTCTTTCGTCTTCGTCTATCGGTAACTTTACTTGTGGCTATATTTTTATTCACCACATTGCTTTGAGCGTCTTGTATTATTTGATTCTTTGCTTTTTAGTTTGCCACAATCATCCTTGCTGTACACACCTTGTGGAGAGACACGCATGAATCGTGATTTATTAGAATGCTCTATGTGCTTCACTTATATCTTTTGAGCTAGGCAAATTTGCTCTAGTGCTTCACTTATATCTTTTAGAGAACGACGGTGGTTTTATTTTATAGAAATTGATGAACTCTCGCACTTCACTTATATTATTTTGAGAGTCTTTAAAACAACATGGTATTTTTCTTTGGTTATAAAATTAGTCCTAACATGATAGGCATCCAAGAGGGATATGATAAAAACTTTCATATAAAGTGCATTGAATACTATGAGAAGTTTGATTCCTTATGATTGTTTTGAGATATAAAGATGGTGATATTATGGTCATGCTAGTGAGTAGTTGTGAATTTGAGAAAATACTTGTGTTAAGGTTTGTGAGTCCCGTAGCATGGACATGTGGTGAACCGTTATGTGATGAAGTCAAAGCATGATTTATTTATTGATTGTATTCCTTATGAGTGGCGGTCGGGGACGAGCGATGGTCTTTTCCTACCAATCTACCCCTAGGAGCATGCATGTAGTACTTTGTTTCGATGACTAATAGATGTTTGCAATAAGTATGTGAGTTCTTTATGACTAATGTTGAGTCCATGGATTATACGCACTCTCACCTTTCTGCCATTGGTAGCCTCTCTTGTACCGTGCAACTTCCGCCAGTACCATAAACCCACCATATACCTTCCTCAAAACGGCCACCATACCGACCTATTATGGCATTTCCATAGCCATTCCGAGATATATTGCCATGAAACCTTCCACCGTTCCTTTTATATGACACACTCGATCATTGTCACATTTCTTTGCATGATCATGTAGTTTACATTGTATTTGTGGCAAAGCCATCGTTCATAATTCTTTCATACATGTCACTCTTGATTCATTGCACATCCCGGTACACCGCCAGAGGCATTCATATAGAGTCATATTTTGTTCTAAGTATCGAGTTGTAATTCTTGAGTTGCAAGTAAATAAAAGTGTGATGATCTTCATTTTTAGAGCATTGTCCCATGTGAGGAAAGGATGATGGAGACTATGATTCCCCCACAAGTCGGGATGAGACTCCGGATGAAAAAAAGAGGCCAAAAAAAAGAGAAGGCCCAAATATAAAAAATTAGGGAAAAGAGAGAAGGGGCAATGCTACTATACTTTTACCACACTTGTGCTTCAAAGTAGCACCATGATCTTCATAATAGAGAGTAACCTATGTTGTCACTTTCATATACTAGTGGGAATTTTCATTACAGAATTTGGCTTGTATCATCCAATGGTGGGCTTCCTCAAATTTCTCTAGGTCTTTGTGAGCAAGCGAGCTGGATGCACACCAACTTAGTTTTCTTTCTGAGCTTTCATAAACTTATAGCTCTAGTGCATCCGTTGCATGGCAATCCCTACTCACTCACATTGATATCTGATGTAGGGTAGAACCCTAATCGGCCGATCTTTCACGAAAGGAGCAGATGCCGCAAAGAACACGAGGAACACGAGGGGGGAAAGAGGGAAACCACAAGGGGAATCACAAGAGGAAACACTAAACCAACACAAATAAGTCACACATGTGCTAGATCCTCGAGTACATAAGGAAAGATACACTATCCACAGACAACTAAGGATGATACAAGGGTAGCCGGTCTTCTCCGTGAGGAGGTCTTGAGTTCTTCCCTAAAAGGGGTCTTGAATCCGCTGGGGGATCTTCTCCGGGCTTGAGTCTCCATGGAGAAGGTAACCAAGTGGATGAGCAAAGCTCTCACACAAACATGAGCTAAACCTTTGCTAACCCTAAAATGGTGGGGGTGGAGGAGTATATATAGTCTAGGGCCATGAAGGGGTAAGTGAGGGGCAAAACAGGTACATGGGCCTCAGCCCAGAGACTCTGCGCAGGCAGGCCGGAAGTTCCGGGCAGGGACGGAAGGTCTAGGCTCCGGAAGTTCCGGGCGGGTTCCAGTGTAAGCCGAGAGTTGGCACGACGCGAGCGGTGCTGGAGTCCGGGGGGCGGAAGGTCCGGGCAAGGTTCCGGGCTGATCGGAGAGTTGGCACGATCGGGCATCGTCTAGTGTGGTGAGGGCCGGAGGTTCCGGGCCGGCCGGAAGGTCCGGGGGCCGGAGGTTCCGGGCTGTGGCCGGAAGGTCCGGGCCTGGCAGAAACTCTGCACAAGTCTTGATGCTTCCTGTTCCTTCGCTTTGCGTCCTTGGTTCCTGAGCACATGTAGTGTCTTTGCATTAGGTAGCAACCATGTCTCGGAAGAATGGAAAGGGAAAAGACTTAGGAATGAGTTCACCTTGTATCCAATGGTGTATGCTCGAGGTCGAGGTCTCGTCCTAGTGTAGATGGGGATGATAGTATGATGCTCAGCATCATCTCCCCTCCCTTGGGAAAGATCCAACCTCGGATCGTGATCCTCATCACCATGGAAATGGTTGTTGTGGATGGACTTGTAGTTGGATGGAGTTGAAGACATTGTGCAATCCAAGTACTCCAAGGTGTCGTCGAAGTGGTATACATGCAAAAATAGCAAACACAAACAACACTCGGAAATACAATGGTTAGCGCACACAAAGTGTCCATCATGGAAGAAAGAGTCCGTGCGGCAAGATTGTTTGTGACAAAGTGCATGAAGCTTATCAAGATTATCAATGAAGATATGCAAAGCATTCATGGGCGGAAATTCAATCATTGTGCACACATATGTGTTGCGAATATGATCAATGCAACCACGGTGCAAAATGATGTCATAGTGAGACGATTTATCAATAGGATGAACATGTCAATGGATGCTCAATATGAATGAGTTATCATGCAATTGATGGTAGGCAATATGATCATGATGTATGAATATGCCATCAAGAAAGATCACAACAAATTTTCTAGGAAGATGTACAAGCTCATATATCATGGATGACATGGGGATACAAGATGCAACAAGGAAATCATAACGTGAGTCAATCCATGCATAAGATGCAAATTTGTCATGTGTATGATATGTCCATCGAGCATGACATGTGTGAGCACAATCAACAAATATGGAGGTGTTGGTGTACCAATGCTTGATGTCGTGGCATGAGTGGAGGTTTGAAGGTGCATCCAATAAGTCTGAGTGCTCCTCAACTTGAAGGTCCATAGAGCCAATATCCCATGTCGCTCCTCCATTCGCGAGATGTATCATGTAGACAACAAGAAGGAAACAACAATGAAAGAGTGACCCATCCAATATGCATATTTGAGGATGGATCAAAGGGAAGGAGTTCACCTTTAGGAGATTCTCGCAAATGTTGGTGTTGCACATTGTGTATGCCTTCACATGACCAAATTGTCTCATGATGGTATCGCCTTGTGAATCCTTCAAAATGAAAGAACATGACAAACACTCGGAAAAACAAATGAGGTTAGCGGAGATCCAAAACCTATCATTCGTGTGGTAAGATACCCAACAAGTGTATGAATCGTGCTCATCATAAGAAAGGACAAGGGAGCATTTCATAGTATGGAGGCATATGACACGAGAATAACCAAATACAATAGGCGCAATCAAGCAAGCATGCATCACAAGTAAAGTGTCCAAGTATCCAAGATCAATAATCATAGATGCAACAATTGGAGGCAAGCGACAATGAACAAAATATATCATGTGAGAGGCATGAACATATACGTCATCAACCCAAGAAAGCAAGTAATAGTGGAACATGGGTGATGCGACAAAGCAAACAATCATATGAATCAAGGCAAGCAAGCTAGTAGTGCGAAGATGCAACATACTAGAAGGAATCATGTCAAGTATGTCATGTGTGCAAATGGTAGTCATGAATAATGCACAAGACACAACACACGCATGAAGGCAAGATATGAGCAAAATAGCATCAATAGCATGAGGCACATGATAAACATGGCAATAGCAACAAGGATCTCCACCAAGCATGCAAATACACATAGGAGTAGCACAATGATGAATCATGGGTAGATGAAAGCAAGGGTCACAATTGCATGGCAAAGGCATAGAAGCAAGCATAGCATGCAAAGTGAACACAGTAAAATGAGCATGAAGCGATAAGCGATATATAGCCCATAGCCCTGTGAGAGACAAGTAGAATAGATGCGCGTAGTTGTTGCGCGAAGAGAACGGTGGTAAGGATAGTCCACGGGATCCCAAATCGTCGTTGCTCTCAAGAGCTCTTTTCGTCAACTCTTGGGATTGAGAGGTTGACGAGTATACGTGAGTACCTACACAAAACAAAGACAAAGGGAAAATTGTGTGTGCGTGATATATGTACACATCATCCATCATGATGCGCACATGCTTGTGTTGGTTAGCACAAAATATCCAATGCTCAAATAAATGAGATGCATGATATAGAAACATGTCATCCATCATGATAGGTTTGTTGTGATGTATAGCATAATGGAGACTCAATTGTGTAATGCGTCATGGGAAATATCTAGAGCATTGTTATGCATGGAATGCATATGGTGCAAGCAATTATGGGAATCATGCCAAGTATGGAATGGATCAAAATATCCTAATATGTATGAGAAAACTATGGGGGTCTCCTCATGAGCATTAATGGAAACATCACTTGGAGAATATTGACAACATCCAAAACAATGCATATTTGGAACATTGCGATCATGGCATGGCATAGTAGATGAATTGCGCAAATCATGTAAAGGAAGCATGGCAATATCATCACAAGAAAAACAAAAGCCAATGACCATCATCTCGTCATCTATGCCATAAGTGCAAATGGGATTTATTGTAATGGGGCATGCATAGTCACTATGTTGAGATTGAAATGATGCAATATGTGAGATCTCACTCATAGCATATGACAAGTTTAAAGGATTGGCAAACATGATGTGACCAATAGAATTTTCACATGATATCCTATGGAGCATAGCATCACAACTAGGCAAATCAACATGATCATCATCATATTCATCATAAATAGGTAAGTCATGACATGAAGAATTCGCACTAGTATGAAGCATGGGAATAGGTGGGTCAACATTATGCAAGCAATCATTGGTGAGATAGTCAACTAGTGGGAGAAGAGAAACACCATCACCTATGTTACCTTTGGAGCATCGCGCATGTGTTGTAGGTGAGGTGTTGAAGACCGAGTCGTGGTCATCTTCATCTTGATGGAACCATGTGGGGGTGCATCTTCTTCCACCATGTCCATCGTCGTCTCCATTGGAGGTATGGACTCATCGAGGATAGGCATGTCGTCATGTAGGAGACCTAGCACCAAAGAAAACACACTCGGAGTGGAGGTTAAGTTGTTAGAAATCATAGTGGCCTCAAATGCCATATCAACTACCTCACTCACTAAGTGTTGAGTCTCACTCACTCCCTCTTGGATGCTCTCACTCATATGGTTGGTGTAGTCACTCAAATGGCTCTCAACCTCACATAGGATGTGTGGCATGCTCTCAAGTGTGGGGCTAGTGGTGGTCACACTCATCGTCTTATAGGAAATGCTCACAATGTCATGTAGGGTGGAGTAACTCATGTCACTCATGTGGTGGTGGCTCTCCTCACATGGCAATTGGGGCATCTCGTCATATGTGGGTGTCGGAGAGATGTAGGTGCAAATGTCTCCATGCTCAATCATGTCGTAGTCGTAGCCATGGATGAATGCCGAAGATGGCACATAATCACTCTCCTCTAAGGCCAAAGATGAGGTCTCATGTGCGGTCTCGTAGCTTGACTCGGAGTATGAGTCCAATATGGGCGCCGTCTTCATGTTGTTGAAGAGGTTCGTGCTCGTCGCCATTGTCGAAGGGGATGGCCCTAGCTCGACCGTCTTGTCGCTGTCTTGTTGTTGGAGGCCCATATGATGTGGCACCTCGTAGCTCGTCTCCATGACCGAAGAGAATGTCCCATGCTCGGCCATCTTCCTTGAGGGGATTCCCAAGATGGAAGTGTCACCCTCGCTCTTAGGTGGTCGCCTCGTTGTTGAAGATGTCGATGTGGGCGAACTCACGGGAAGTAGGCGAAGATGCCATACGTCCGAAGGCGAAGATGCCTTGATAGCACTTGGCGAAGATGCCGAAGTGGTTGTTGTAGCCGTAGCATGCTCTTGGTGGTGCTTGTCTCGCGGTCTTCTCTTGTGGTCATGAAGTTTGGACTTGGCGTGAAGTAGGGCTTGTTGGGACTTGTAGGTAGGTGCATCTCGAGCATCTTCATGTTGATGGTGGCGTTGTCGCACTTGAGCTCGTAGTAGATGTCATTCATCGTCGTCGTGCACATGTTGCTTGGAGGTGACTTGCCCTTCATGACGAGGTGGATCACGAACGTGATGGTGGTCGCCATGGAGATGTGGATGTGGACGACTTGCGCTTGCATCATTTTTGCGCTCCGAAGACTTGTGACTTGAACGTCGGCGCCTTGAGGATGATGAAGGGGAAGAACGGTTGATCAACAAGGTCTGAATCTCCTCCATCCTTGAATCTTGCTCCTCCTTTTGTGAGGAAAGCTTGTTGTCGATGTAGTCCCTTTTCCTTGCTTCAGAGTGGCGAATGTCAATGGAGAGGTTCTCGATGCGCTCTCTCAATCTTGATTGTGCGCCTTGCATTTGTCGTTGTAGATCGAAGATTGACGCTTTGGTGATGTAGTTGTTCACGCCGTTGTTGTTGTGGAAGACCGGAGATGAAATGCCTTGCCTATCCATCACTCCAAGAGAAAAATGTGAGTGGTAGAAAGAGAAGAATGAATACCAAATGTACCTTAACCGAAGTTGAAAGTGGATCAATGATCACTCCAATGTGGACAAGGAAATAGCACAATTGGTACCAATTCTTGTCGGTTTCTCACACCTACACAAATAAGGCTTATGGTGGAGCTCGGTGAGGATAGTGGCACAAAAAATTGATGTAAAATGTTAGCAAGAGTCAATAATGTTGAAAAAGATTCACAGATTTGCAAGTGAAACAAGTAGACCAATAGCAATATGTGGCACACGGAAACACACACACGGATAGATAAATGGGGTAGTGCAACCAAGGATGAGCACAAAATGTGGAATCCACGAAAAACGCTCGTGTTGCACAACTCAAGAGAGATGCTAGCATGATTTCTCAAAAGGCGGATACGACACTTGTGCACAACCTATAAGATGCAAAATGTATGAACTTTCTATCCCAAGTATGCTATGTATGTATGGCTCCCGGTGTTATGATCCAAGATGATCTTATATGACAATGTGGTATGATGCTATGGCACTTGCTTACAAGCTCTTTGTTCACTCTTTTTATTTGCTTAAAAGCTTTATTCTCTTTTTTTATATGGCCACTTTTGCACAATGCACAAACCAAGATAGCTATTGTGTATATGCGGGAACAAACTTGAGGCACGAAGGATGATATGATACCAAGATGATACCGATATGGTAAGGTATGTATGCAATGTATGGTGTAGATCACTAATGTGCACAAGTAACGTTGCCGGCAATACTCAAATGGCTAGTCTCGATAGGCAAGTGACGCAAAATGGGCTAGGGGTTATCAATGCAATGGCAAGGGAATATACAAAGGGGGGATACCACGATACCAAGATGATATGGAGGTTACCGTCCGTGGCGATGATGAGTGGCGGTGATCTTGATGGAGATACCAAGATGATGGATACTCGTCCCTAAGTAGCCGAAACACCTTAGGAAACGGAAAAACCGCGAACTCAAAATCTCAAATGTAAAATGTCAAATGGTGGTAGCGGGATATGGTGGTGGTTTTGTGGAAGCTCAATGGAATTGCGGAATGTCAATGATGGGTTATGGAGTACGCAATGCGGAAATGGAGGGTAAGGTGGTGTACTATACATGGTGTCAGAGTTAGAAGCACGGTCCCTAAGTAGCCGAAACACATTAGGAGACACAACTCACAACACAAACAAAATTGGGTTAAGTTGGGGTGGCGGAAGTGTATAGTGGTCAATCCTATGCGGAAGTGGTGGTGGTAGTTGATGAAGAAGCAACCGTCCCTAAGTATCCTAGACACCTTAGGAGACTCAAATCACTCCTCAAGCAACCACTAATGCGATGGGGAACAAAATTGGTTAGGTTGCGGAAATCGGTGGTGGTGTAGTGGATCATATGGTGGAAGGCCTAGGCAAAGATGCCAAAATTCCAAATATTTGATGGTTTCAAAAGGTGGTGAAACCAAGGTGAGCTCCTCGGGCACATCTATAGCTTCAAAACAAGCCAAAGAACACTCAAATCAGAGTTCGGAGTGAAAAGTTGTGATGAAAACGGTGAAGGAGGGTGATGCTGAAATTTCGGGGAAAATTTCTGGTTAGGCCGGAAGTTCCGGGGGGTGGCCGGAAGTTCCGGGGGTCGCGGAAAAAGTGCGGAGAGTCTGGGGATTTTTTGGTGTAAACTTTCTGTTTAGCCCGGAAGTTCCGGGGGTCGTGGAATTTCTTCCGGGACGAACCCTAAATTCCAGATCTGAGAATGGGGGCGGAAAAACTCGATTTTCAGGGTCAAAATTGGGAAGATTTCGTGGATAGAAATGGGGGAAAAGATGGGGAATGCTAGATCCACTTGAGACACAATGAATCCATGGATCAAAATCAACAAAACATCATCCAAACCAACAAATCACAAAAAAATTGGGGCTATTTTTGGTGGGTATTTTCAAATTTTAGGAAGAAATCAACAAAATTAGGCTAGAAAACAAAGAGGGGAGGCTCCGAAATCGTGATCAACGTGGCTCATGATACCAAGATGATGTAGGGTAGAACCCTAATCGGCCTATCTTTCACGAAAGGAGCGGATCCCGCGAAGAACACGAGGAACACGAGGGGGGAAAGAGGGAAAACACAAGAGGAATCACAAGAGGAAACACTAAACCAACACAAATAAGTCACACATGTGCTAGATCCTCGAGTACATAAGGAAATATACACGATCCACAGACAACTAAGGATGATACAAGGGTAGCCGATCTTCTCCGTGAGGAGGTCTTAAGTTCTTCCCTAAAAGGGTCTTGAATCCGCTTGGGGGATCTTCTCCGGTGGAGGCTCGAGTCTCCATGGAGAAGGTAACCAAGTGGATGAGAAAAGCTCTCACACAAACATGAGCTAAACCTTTGCTAACCCTAAAATGGTGGGGGTGGAGGAGTATATATAGTCTAGGATCATGAAGGGGTAAGTGAGGGGCGAAACAGGTACATGGGCCTCGGCCCAGAGACTCTGTGCGCAGGCAGGCTGGAAGTTCTGGGCAGGGATGGAAGGTCCAGGCTCTGGAAGTTTCGGGTGGGTTCCGGTGTAAGCCGAGAGTTGGCACGGTACGAGCGGTGCTGGAGTCCGGGGGCCGGAAGGTCCGGGTCAGCCGGAAGGTCCAGGGACCGGATGGTCCGGGCAAGGTGCCGGGCTGATC
This sequence comes from Triticum dicoccoides, assembly GCF_002162155.2. Classification (NCBI taxonomy): domain Eukaryota; kingdom Viridiplantae; phylum Streptophyta; class Magnoliopsida; order Poales; family Poaceae; genus Triticum; species Triticum dicoccoides. The sequence goes on along the minus strand of NC_041384.1, from coordinate 369,680,315 downwards.
AGAGAGTTGCCACGCTCGGGCATCGTTTGGAGTGGCGAGGGCCGGAGGTTCCGGGCTGTGGCCGGAAGGTCCGGGCCTGGCAGAAACTTTGCACAAGTCTTGATGCTTCCTGTTCCTTCTCCTTGCGTCCTTGGTTCCTGAGCACATGTAGTGTCTTTGCATTAGGTAGAAACCATGTCTCGGAAGACTGGAAAGGGAAAAGACTTAGGAATGAGTTCACCTTGTGTCCAATGGTGTATGCTCGAGGTCGAGGTCTCGTCGTAGTGTACATGGGGATGGTAGTAGGATGCCCCGCATCAATATCTATTGATGAACATCTCCATAGCCTGTTGATACACCTAGTTGATGTGAGACTATCTACTTATTTTTGTCTTCTCCACAACCACCTTCTATTCCACCCATAGTGCTATGTCCGTGGCTCACGCTCATGTATTGTGTGAAAGTTGAAAAAGTTTGAGAACATCAAAAGTATGAAACAATTGCTTGGCTTTTCATCGGGGTTGTGCATGATTTGAATATTTTGTGTGACGAAGATGGAGCATAGCCAGACTATATAATTTTATAGGGATAAACTTTCTTTGGCCATGTTATTTTGAGAAGACATAATTATTTTGTTAGTATGCTTGAAGTATTATTGTTTTTATGTTCATATTAAACTTTTGTTTGAATCATACGAATCTGAACATTCATGCCACAATAAAGGGAATTACATTGATAAATATGTTAGGTAGCATTCCACATAAAAAATTCAGTTTTTATCATTTACCTACTCGAGGATGAGCAGGAATTAAGCTTGGGATGCTTGATACGTCTCCAACGTATCTATAATTTTTTATTGTTCCATGCTATTATATTATCTGTTTTGGATGTTTTATAAGCATTATTATGCTATTTTAGACTATTTTTGGGGCTAACCTATTAACCTAGAGCCCAGTGCCAGTTCCTATTTTTCCCTTGTTTTAGAGTTTCGCTGAAAAGGAATACCAAATGGAGTCCAAACAGAATGAAACTTTCACGATGATTTATCTTAGACCATAAGACATCTAGAGGACTTGGAGTACACGTCAGGGAAGCCACGAGGCACCCACAAGGACGGAGGGCGCGCTCCCACCCTTGTGGGCCCCTCGTGACTCCACAGACCTATTTCTTCCACATGTATATTCTAAAATACCCCAAAACTTTCTAGGGGAGCCACATAACCACTTTTACACCACCGCAACCTTCTGTACCCGTGAGATCCCATCTAGGGGCCTTTTCTGGCGTCCCGCTGGAGGGGGATTCGATCATGGAGGGCTTCTACAACAACACCATTGCCTCTCCGGTGAAGCGTGAGTAGTTTACCACAGACCTACAGGTCCATAGCTAGTAGCTAGATTACTTCTTCTCTGTCTTTGATTCTCAATACCATGTTATCCTCGATGTTCTTCGAGATCTATTCGATGTAATACTTTTTGCGGTGTGTTTGCCGATATCCGATGAATTGTGGATTTATGATCAGCTTATCTATGAATGTTATTTGAATCTCCTCTGAATTCTTTTATGCACGATTTGATATCTTTGCAAGTCTCTTCGAACTATCGACTAGGTTTGGCCAACTAGATTGGTTTTTCTTGCAATGGGAGAAGTGCTTAGCTTTGGGTTCAATCTTGCGGTGCTCGATCCTAGTGACAGAAGGGGAACCGACACGTATTGTATTGTTGCCATCGAGGATAACAAGATGGGGTTTTCATCATATTGCTTGAGTCTATCCCGCTACATCATGTCATCTTACTTAATGCGTTACTCTGTTATAAACTTAATACTCTTGATGCAGGCAGGAGTTAGTCGATGTGTGGAGTAATAGTAGTACATGCAGAATCGTTTCGGTCTACTTGAGACAGACATGATGCCTATATTCATGATCATTGCCTTAGATATCGTCATAAATTTGCGCTTTTCTATCAATTGCTCAGCAGTAATTTGTTCACACACCATAATATTTTCTATCTTGAGAGACGCCTCTAGTGAAACCTATGGCCCACGGGTCTATTTTCCATCATATAAGTTTCCAATCTACAATTTTATTTTCCTATTTACTTTCTTTGCAATCTTTTACTTTCTGATCTATAAACCAAAAATACCAAAAATATTACTTTACCGTTTATCCATCTATATCGGATCTCACTTTGCAAATAACCGTGAAGGGATTGACAACCCATTTGTCGCGTTGGGTGCAAGTTGGTGTTTGTTTGTGCAGGTATTCGGTGGCTTGTGCGTTGTCTCCTACTGGAACGATACCTTGATTCTCAAAAGATGAGGGAAATACTTACTCTACTTTGCTGCATCATCCTTTCCTCTTCAAGGGAAAAAACACGCAAGCTCAAGAGGTAGCAATGCGCGTCATAATAAAACGGAATGGTGGAAGTTGCATGGCAATATATCTCAGAATGGCTATGGAAATGCCATAATAGGTAGGTATGATGGCTGTTTTGAGGAAGATATAAGGAGGCTTATGTGTGATAGAGCATAACATATCATGGGGTTTGGATGCACCAGCGATGTTTGCACCACATCTCAATGTGAGAAAGGGTAATGCATGGTACCGAAGAGGCTGGCAAATTGCGGAAAGGTGAGAGTGCGTATAATCCATGTAATCACATTAGTCATAAAGAAATCATATATTTATTTCAAAAGTTTATTAGCCCTCGAAGCAAAGTACTACAACGCACGCCTCTAGGGGGATAGATTGGTAGGGAAAGACCATTGCTCGTCCCCGACCGCCACTCATAAGGAAGACAATCAATAATAAATCATGCTCTAACTTCTTAGCACAATGAGGGACTATACGTGCATGCTTCAGGAATCACAAACCTCGACACCAATATTCTTACCAAACCACAATTATTCACTAGCACAACCCACATATTACCACCTTTATATCGCAAAACTATTGCAAATAATCAAACTTATCATATTCAGTGATCTACATGAAAGTTTTTATTATATCCCTATTGAATACCTATCTTATTGGGACCAAATTCATAACTCGCACTAATTTCCATTAGTATTATCAACTCTTAAAAAGATATAAGTGAAGCATGAGAGTGCAACTATTTCTTTAAAATATTGAAAGCACAAGTGCTCCCTGGGTGATTTTGGTAATTAATGTGAACATATCTCTTGTTGGACTAATGCTTCTACCTAGTATGTTTCAGATAAGTTCAACAATGGAGTGGCATGGACTAGAGGATGTGGAACCCATTCAAGATGCTGAGGACAAAGGGATTGGCTCAAGCTCAAAGCTCAGGACTCTACATTTTATTTTAGTGATCCAAGATCACATTGAGTCCATAGGAAAGCCAAAACTATTAAGAGGGGATGAGGTGTTGCCTAATGGCTTGCTTGCTCAAAGTGCTTAGTGACATGCTCCAAAAGCCCTCAACTACTTTCTCATATCCACATATGTCCCAAACCAAAAGTCAAATTCGGCCCCACCGAAACTTTATATTAGGCGCCACTGAGTTCAGTTGACATAGCCAGTGCCAGAAACACTTATCAATTCGGTCTCACCGATGGGATCTCGGTCTCACCGAGATGGGCTTGCAAACCCTCTGTTACCTATTGCAATAATTTCGGTCCCACCGAGACATGCAATCGGTCCCACCGAGTTTGCTTGGCCAACTCTCTGTTTTGCTTATTACCCAAATCGGTCCCACCGAGTTTGTGTAATCGGTCAAACCGAGATGAGGCTTGACCCTAACCCTAGCACATCGGTCCCACCGAGTTGATTATATCGGTCCCACCGAAATGCCTAACGGACACATTTTGAACAAAATCGGTTTGACCGAGTTTCATGATTCGGTCCCACCGAGTTTGGTGATTTGTGTGTAACGGTTAGATTTTGTGTGGAGGCTATTTATACCCCTCCACCCACTCTTCATTTGTGGAGAGAGCCATCAGAACATGCCTACACTTCCAACATACATTTTCTGAGAGAGAACCACCTACACTTGTGTTGAGGTCAAGATATTTGTCGGTGTCAAAACCGGCGGATCTCGGGTAGGGGGTCCCGAACTGTGCGTCTAGGCCGGATGGTAACAGGAGGCAAGGAACACGATGTTTTACCCAGGTTCGGGCCCTCTTGATGGAGGTAAAACCCTACGTCCTGCTTGATTAATATTGATGATATGGGTAGTACAAGAGTAGATCTACCACGAGATCAAGGAGGCTAAACCCTAGAAGCTAGCCTATGGTATGATTGTTGTATGATGAAGTTGTCCTATGGACTAAAACCCTCCGGTTTATATAGACACCAGAGAGGGTTAGGGTTACACAAAGTCGGTTACAATGGTAGGAGATCTTGAATATCCGCATCGCCAAGCTTGCCTTCCACGCCAAGGAAAGTCCCATCCGGACACGGGACGAAGTCTTCAATCTTGTATCTTCATAGTCCTGGAGTCCGGCTGAAGGTATAGTCCGGCTACCCAAACACCCCCTAATCCAGGACTCCCTTAGTAGCCCCTGAACCAGGCTTCAATGACGACGAGTCCGGCGTGTAGATTGTCTTCGGCATTGCAAGGCGGGTTCATCCTCCAAATTCTTCATAAAAGTTTGTAAACACCAAGAGTAGTGTCCGGCTCTGCAAAATAAGTTTCCACATATTGCCACAGAGAGAATAATATTAACACAAATCCAATCTGCTGACGTATTCCACAGCGTGACATCACACTACGGCCAAGCCTTTATTCGAATCGTTTTCACTCTTCCACCTCAGCATGTTTTGCGAGGCGGTTTTCTTGGCACATCTTGTCAAAGCAGAGATCGTGTCCCCTTTATTTACGGGATTCTCATCAATACGGACGTGGGTAACCCAATCGTGCCCATTAGCATGTCTTCTCGATTAAAGGCGAGTCCCAAACGGTTACGGGGAGGGCTCCTGGTATTCAACCTCTTATAAAGAGACCAGGGCCTTACTCCTTTTGTCCAATCTCAAAACAAGTTCGCCCGTCGCCTTGAGTTCCAACACCCTAGGCTCCAGATTCCAGGCGCCTCGGACCTTCGACAATGTCCGGTTCCGACCTTCAAGGCTGATGGATGCCCTCCTCCATCATGGAGGAGGACGTGCTAAAGTTGAGAGAGGCTAAGTTCTTGACGGCCGAAATTTTGCATAGGTTGCCTGCTCAAAGGCAGGCTATTCCTAGTCCCAGCCCGGTGAGAGCGTAGTGTTCATGTCTCACTTCCTTCGGGGGTTAGGCTTCCCGATAGATCCCTTCGTGAGGGGGCTGATGTTCTATTATGGGCTGGAATTTCATGACTTAGCTCCGGAGTCCATCCTCCACATTTCCTCATTCATCGTTGTGTGCGAAGTGTTCCTCCGTGTTACTTCTCACTTCGGATTATGGCTCAAGACTTTTGGATGGAGCCGAAGATGATCGAGGGACGGCACGCAGAGTGCGGAGGCGCTGTCATAAGTAAGAATGCCGATGCTCCATGGCCCGAGGGCTCCTTTCAAGAGGAGCTCGACTTGTGGCAACGAGAGTGGTTCTATATCACCGCTCCCAGGAGCACCAAGTGGGTGGCACCTCCTGCCTTTCGCTCGGGTCCCCCACCACGGCTAGCGTCATGGGTCAACAAAGGATTAGATTGGGGGTTATCCAAAGACGTGCCCTTGTTGCAGGTCCGCATTAGGGATCTCTTAGAAAGAGACCTCAACCTGGTCAAGGTGACGCAGGTCATGCTGATTCACCGAACACTGCCCGGCAAACGTCGCTCCCTTCGTCTGTGGGAGTTTAATCCGGAGGGACCACGAGCTCTCCAGCATTTTATGGGTGAAACGCCCGTGGAGATGTATAAAATGTTCTTCGGATCACAAGCAATGTGTCCGGATTTGACCGAGGACGCAGGTTTAAGCTGCAATCGCCCGGATACTCAAGTAAGTAACCTTGTGCCCAGACTCGCTATCCGTAAAATTGTCATAAATTCGCCCCTAAAAGAGCTGTCCTTTTAAACAGGAGTGGATAGCGAAGGCAAAGCTGATCAGGTGTCCGGCTCCCCTTCCTGAGACCAGGCCGGATCCCGTGCTAGTCAGGATGTTAAAGATCGTGCCTTTGGAGGGAAGTGAGGGGGAGGACAAGGAAACTATGGCCTCCTCGAAGGAGGCTGCTCCGAAGGGAGGAACCGACAATTCCTCTCCTAAGGGGAAGAAGAGGGCCGCCTCTGACGACCCGAAGACCATGGCCTCAAAGCGGGGGAAAAGTCCTCGTCAGAGGGTCCGACGCCGGGGAGATCCTCGGCCGAACTACGCCCTCAAAGGGATCAGCCCTCCAGCGAGCCGTAAGTAGAGAAAGGTTTTCCTTTAGAGGGATGAGAGAAATCCTTGCTTTTTATCTGAGAAGATTAACCGAAATTTTACTTTGTAGCTCAGACCTCAACCCTTCTCAGCAGAGCTCGTCTTCGGGGGATCTTCTTCCGGAGATGATGGAGAGTGGAACGCCTCCCCCTGCCGTACCGCCTGGCGAGGCGGGCGACCCTGAGGTGTCGTCGCGGAGGGTTTCTCCGAATCCGGCAGGGGTGGAAGGTAGCCATATGTCCCCCAAGGTTCTCCACATTCAGCCTTCGATGGAAGTCATAGGACAAGTCCGGCACCGTCCGATGCGCGGTCGGAGGAGCTGATGATTCTGCTGGGGTGAGCTTCTATCTCAGAGGAGCACCGTGCATTGATGGGTACAGTGATTGGAAGGATTTTGTCTGCGGAAAGCGGATTGCATGAGGCCGTCAGAAGTTTGCTGACGGGTTTCGAGGTACGTTTGATAATGTACTTCTTTGTCAGTTGTGCATAAACAAGATGCACCCCGTGTAGATAGTAGCCCCTGAGACTCTGTGCGTTGTCAAAATTGACGGCGCGCAGAGGATCATAATCCCAGGTCTAAAATGTCGCCTTTGTATACAGGTGGCAAAGTGTCCGGAATCGAGCCGAACTGATGATTTTGCCGAACTAAAGCGGCAACTTGACGTGGCAGATGCCGACATCGCACTCGTCAACGAGCGGCTTGATGAGGCTCAAGGTATGCAATTCCTCGGGAGGCATCTAGTAAGAGGAGCTTTATGCCAGTATCTTACAATGTGTGTGCTTAACGCAGATGGTGCGGCCGCCGTGGAGAGTCTTCGGGCGGAACTTGCCTGAGCTAAGGAACAAGCCAGGAAAAGTGATGCGGCTGCCGAGAAGGCCCTTGAAGAGCTGAGAGCCGAACAGGCTGCTCACTGCCGAAGCAAGAAGGAGATGGCCGAGATGGCCGTGAAGTTAAAAAGTGCTGCTGACCGTTGCAAGTTTCTTGAGAAAGAAGACCGGGCGAGACAGACGGACTTAGAGAAGGCCGTTGCTGATGCCAAGGATGCTCGCTCTGCGATGAGAGCTGCGAAGGAGGAGCTGCGTCAGGCCGGACAGATTGCGGCTGGAAAGCCCTTTATGCAGTGGAGGAAGTTTTGCAATACGAAGTTTGCTCCGTTGGACCGGATGTGGAGTGCGGAGGACACCTATCTGGATTTGGCAGCGAGTGCTGCTGATGCGACCGAATACTTTCGAGATCAAGAAGATCGCGAAGTGGAAAGGCTTTTCTGGTCGCAGTTCCAGAATCCAGAGCGTCCACTGGCAGTGGACGATCGTCTGGCTCAATGGGCCGAACTGAATAGATTGTCCGGACTCGCCATGAAGTACGTCATGGGTCATCTGTGGCCGGGGAGATCGGAGCCGAAAAGTTATTTCAGCTTGGTGCAGCAATTCCTTGACGCGGTGCCACGTATTAATGCGATGAAGAGGTCAGCATGCATAGAGGGCGCACGGATGGCTCCTGCCCGTGTCAAGACATACTGGGTAGAGATGGAGACCACCGTTGTTGCATCCCGAGATTCGGACAAAAGCCGAGTACCCTCTGAGCACTATTTTCAGGAAGTCCTTGAAGGCGCTCGTGTAATAGAGGCGCAGTGCTCGAAGGATGCTATGTTCTGATAGCATATGTAATTATAAAGCAATATTTTGATGAATTGTAGTAGCCTTTTATACTTGTGCCTTCAAGTATGTGGAACACCTCCTATGTGGCCGTTTTAAGATATATATATACAAAATCTGAAAGATTGCAGTCGTTGGCTTCAGCCCCCACGCACATAGTGCGGGGGTGCTCGCAGAAGGTGCATTTTCACACTTAATCCAACGTCTTGGTCCTACAAAGGAGGTGATAGCGCAGCAAGCTAGGCAACCGGACTATAATGCTTTAACACTTTCACTTAGCCATAGGAGCTTGACAATGGGACTATTTAGGTAGCCCCTGGTGGCGACTGCGCTCGCCCGAATTCGGGGCGCGTATGTGCCTGGCCCGAAAACGGCCCTTCTTTAATGCGGAGGAATCCTACAGATTCCGGAGAGTCATCGAGTGGTTGACCAGTCTCACGCCATATCATGACAGTCGGTTTTCGGCTTTCTCTACTGAGGTGCTCGCCTGGCCGAACCAGGGCACAATCGCAGTAGTTCTCCTAGTGCCGCCTTAGCCGATAGAGCGGAACTTAAGGCGGCCAAACACAGGAGCCGGGCAACCCAACATTTGACCAAAATCATGACTCGGAGCTGATGCATATAAGGCCAAACTCACGACGCCGAACACTCCCTAAGGTATTCGGTCTTTATGAGAGCGGGCGAGGTAACACTCTGAGGTATAAGCCCCTAGTGTCCAGGTATGCGCAAGAATTCTGACGTGGCCACATGCCAAGACGCCAGCCTCCTCCTTGGTCATAGAACCAAGGGATGTGTATCAACAAGAGACAGTAAAAAAGGTTTACGCAGGGTCTTAATCTGAAAAGAATCCTTGGAACGGGTCCCTACTGCACGTTTGCGCCTGTGTCTCCGTTGTGCCGTATCCTGGATGGGCGTAGCACGACGTTCATCTGTGAAAAGAGAGCAACTAAGTTGAAAAAGGGGCGTGCCGAACAAAAGTTATATGAAATAAACAAAGTGTAAAGTAAAATATGAAAAATTGAGCTTTATTGTCTCTTATTTTATACGTGTGAAGCCCCTAGTGCAGGGGTATATGACCACTAAGCCTTTATCAACGATACTTTTGTGCCGGACTCGTCTATCCGTGTCCGTGGTCTTAATGACCTGTTCCGATGTTCTGGCTGGTGAAACCATTGTATTGTGGGGCTGTGAAAGCGGCCGCACAATCCTCCGCTTGGGGGAGGTGTTCTCATTGCTTCCCCTTTAAGGAGATGATGCCGCGTGGACCGGGCATCTTAAGCGTAAGAGATGCATAATGCGGTATTGCGTTAAAGTGGGTGAAAGCTTCACGTCCCAGTAGTGCTTGGTAGCGACTTGAGAATGGGACGATGTGGAAAGTCAGCTTTTCGCGACGGAAGTTATCGGCAGAGCCAAAAATAACCTTGAGCCGGAGAAAACCCATGCAATGGGTGTCCAGACCTGGCGTTACTCCTTGAAAGGAGGTTTTGCTGTGGCGAATTCTTTTTGGGTCGATCCCCATGTGGCGGATTGAGTCCTGATATATTAGGTTGAGTCCGCTGCCATCGTCCATAAGGACATTTGAAAACTGGAGTCCGCCAATTATTGGATCGAGTACCAGGGCAGTCCAGCCTGGGTTCCTGATACTTCTAGAATAATCCAGATGATAGAAGATGATTGGTTTTGACAACCAGTTGCGGGATTCCTTTGGGATAGGCCGTGGGGCGCGTACCTTTATGGGCGCCACACGTTTTGTTATGTGGAGTAAGTTTACTGTTTTTACTTCTTGTGGGAAATTCTTTTGTTTCCTGGTACTCTGCTTTTGAGGTTCGTCCTCGTCTTCGCTTGGTGTGTCGAGCCCCTTGTGTTCGGCGTTGAGTCTGCCGGATTGTTTGAAAACCCAACAATCTCTGTGGGTATGGTTAGCAGGCTTTCCGGGAGTGCTGTGTATTTGACATATCCTATCCAAGATTTTGTTTAGGTTGGATAGGTCATCCCTGTTATCTTGGAGGGGCGGCTTTTTCTGATTCTGTCGTGAGCTTTTGAATCCGGCGTTGACTGCCGTGCTCTTCGGACTTTTTTCCTTAGTCCGGCGACGGTCCTTATTGTGTCGTAGTTTTCCGTTTCCATCCCTAGTTTCAGATGTACTTGGGTCATTGGTGCTGCATCTTGCCAACCAGCTGTCCTCTCCTGCGCAAAAGCGGGTCATGAGGCTTGTTAGTGCGGCCATTGTTCTTGGCTTTTCTTGGCCGAGGTGTCTGGCGAGCCATTCGTCTCGGACATTATGCCTGAAAGCTGCTAAGGCTTCAGCGTCCGGATAGTCGACTATTTGATTCTTTTTAGTAAGAAATCTATTCCAGAATTGCCGAGCTGACTCTCCGGGCTGTTGAGTTATGTGACTAAGATCGTCTGCATCTGGAGGGCGGACATAGGTCCCTTGAAAATTTGCTCGGAAAGCATCCTCGAGCTCTTCCCAACTTCTGATTGTGTTTTCAGGAAGGCTTTTGAGCCAATGCCGGGCTGGCCCTTTAAGCTTGAGGGGTAAGTATTTTATGGCGTGGAGGTCATCTCCTCTAGCCATATGTATGTGGAGGATATAATCCTCGATCCAGACTCTAGGGTCTGTTGTTCCATCATATGCCTCTATGTTTACGGGTTTGAATCCCGCTGGAAATTCATAATCCAGGACCTCATCGGTGAAACATAGGGGGTGTGCGGCACCCCTGTATTTGGGTGTGCTAGATTCTGATAATGGCTTTGTTGCATTGCTTACGAGAGCTTGCTTTCTTGGCCCGTAAATGGACCTGGCTGGGACATGATGCGAATCCTTAAGTGGGTCGCATGCCGGCTTAAGTGCGGCGCTGCTTGCCGCTTTATGCTGGCCATGGGGTCGTCTATCCGACCGTGTGGCTTTCTCACTTTTGGAATGCGAGGGCTCTAAGGCCTCCTCGTCGAATTCAGGCAGTAGCTTTCTCTTCGGATAGCTTTTAGTGTGGCGACTGTCGCCGTATTTGTCTGTGGTATTGATTACTTTACTCCATCTAATCCTGAGTGCATCTTCCACAGTATTTAGCTTCCGCTTCTGCTTTTTCAGGCTACGTGCGGTTGCAACGAGCCGTTTGTGGAGGTTCTTCTGCTTCGAGGGCTTGTCCGGCGTAGGGTCGTCCGGAATGCCATTTTCGCCGGGGGAGGGATGTTCGGTTTCTCTATTCGGGTTGTCCTGTTGGGACGGTTGCTCTAAGGCATGCTCGTCGTCTACCGGCTCATCCTGCTCTATGGCTGGGTCTTTATCGAGGTGGGGCTTGGGTCGGCGTTTACGCCGACACTTTGATTGTTTTTCGAGAGATCGATCCCTCTTTCCATCCCCGTTTTCCTCGTTGTTGCTTCCTTTAGGGGTATCCACCATGTACACATCGTGAGATGAGGTGGCTGTCCGATGCCCTATAGGCGTTGGTTCTTGGTTGTCTCCTGCATCATCGTCCATACCGTCGATGTCTTCGGAGTCGAAGTCGAGCATGTCGGTTAAGTCGTCGACAGTGGCTACGAAGTGGGTGGTGGGTGGGTTTTGAATTTCTTCATCATCCGAATCCCATCCTTGCTGACCGTAGTCTGGCCAGGGCTCTCCTGATAAAGAGAGAGACTTTAGCGAATTCAGGATGTCGCCGAAGGGCGAGTGCTGAAAGATGTCTGCGGCGGTGAACTCCATTATCGGCGCCCAATCGGATTCGATCGGCAGGGGCGCGGGGGGCTCAGAGTTCGGAAAGGAATCCGGCTCCTTAGAGTCACGGGCCATGCGGAGTGCGGGGCTGGAGTTCGGCTCGATCGCCTCTGAGATTGCAGCCCCTAAGGCAGCGTCCAACCGCTGATCCTCGATCGGCGCAGTAGGCTCCGAATCAATGGTCGGAACCGATGCGTGTGCGGCCTCCAAGGCACTGTTCGGCGGCAGAGCTATATCATGCCCATCGAGACAGTGGGGCGCGCTTGGCTGTGGCTCGAATCCGTCGAAGATCAAGTCCCCGCGGATGTCAGCCGTGTAGTTTAGGCTTCCTAACCTGACCTGATGGCCAGGGGCGTAGCTTTCGATCTACTCAAGGTGCCCAAGCGAATTGGCCCGCAGTGCGAAGCGCCAAAGACGAAGATCTGTCCAGGGAGAAAAGTCTCACCCTGGACTGCATCGTTGTTGATGATCGAAGGAGCCATCAGGCCTAAAAGCGACGACACAGAGGAACTCTCAATGAAAGCACCAACGTCGGTGTCAAAACCGGAGGATCTCGGGTAGGGGGTCCCGAACTGTGCGTCTAGGCCGGATGGTAACAGGAGGCAAGGAACATGATGTTTTACCCAGGTTCGGGCCCTCTTGATGGAGGTAAAACCCTATGTCCTGCTTGATTAATATTGATGATATGGGTAGTACAAGAGTAGATCTACCACGAGATCAAGGAGGCTAAACCCTAGAAGCTAGCCTATGGTATGATTATTGTATGATGAAGTTGTCCTACGGACTGAAACCCTCCGGTTTATATAGACACCGGAGAGGGTTAGGGTTACACAAAGTCGGTTACAATGGTAGGAGATCTTGAATATCCGCATCGCCAAGCTTGCCTTCCAGGCCAAGGAAAGTCCCATCCGGACACGGGACGAAGTCTTCAATCTTGTATCTTCATAGTCCTGGAGTCCGGCTGAAGGTATAGTCCGGCTACCCGAACACCCCCTAATCCAGGACTCCCTCAATATTCCACTCCAACCACATAAATCTTGATCTCTAGCCTTCCCCAAGTTGCTTTCCACTCAAATTATCTTTCCACCAAATCCAAATCCTGTGAGAGAGAGAGTTGAGTGTTGGGGAGACTATCATTTGAAGCACAAGAGCAAGGAGTCCATCATCGACACACCATTTGTTACCTCTTGGAGAGTGGTGTCTCCTAGATTGGTTAGGTGTCACTTGGGAGCCTCCGTCAAGATTGTGGAGTTGAACCAAGGAGTTTGTAAGGGCAAGGAGATCGCCTACTTCATGAAGATCTACCCGAGTGAGGCAAGTCCTTCGTGGGCGACGGCCATTGTGGGATAGACAAGGTCGCTTCTTCGTGGACCCTTCATGGGTGGAGCCCTCCATGGACTCGCGCAACCGTTACCCTTCGTGGGTTGAAGTCTCCATCAACGTGGATGTACGATGGCACCACCTATCAAAACCACACCAAAAATGCGTTTGCACACTCCAATCCCATCCCTTTACATTCTTGCAACTAGCATGCTTTACTTTCCGCTGCTCATATACTCTTGTCATGCTTGCTTGATATGTATTGTGAATGTTTAAACATGTGCCAAAACTCCACTTCAACTTAAAGAAGTTAAAAACTGTAACTTTTCTTACTTAGAGTCTATTCACCCCCCTCTAGACACGTCTTCTCGATCCTTTCAATTGGTATCAGAGCATTGGTTTCCATTTCTTTGGTTTAATCACCATTGGAGGAAGATGGATGAGCCTACGTTGGGGAGTCTTAGACATAGAGTGCCTATTCATGATGGAGAGTTCTTTCATGAGTGGAAAAATGAGATGGTTGAGATTTTCAATGAATATCATTTGAACAAGTACATTACTAGCCCTTGTGCACCTCATGTTGATCCTTTGCATCCTACCCTTGATGAGTCTATTGACATGATCCACAACCTTAGAACTGTTAATCTTATCACTAGAGGCTTGCCTAGAAACTTGATTGGATGTTTGCCTACTCTTGATTGTGCCTACACTATTTGGAGATTTCTTGATGAAAGATTTCCAAACTATTCCTTGCAAAACTTAGATGAAATTCTTCATAAGTCTATTGCCTTGAGTAAGATGAATTCTAGTGATCCTATGTTTGGTGATTGTCTATTTTAGCTTACCGATCTCATGTGTGCCAAAGGAGATGTTGGAATCATTAGCAATATCATATCCGAAGCTATTAGAATTCATAAAGGTGACCATTGTGATGATCATTTATCTAATGAATTACCCCCCTCTAGGAATTGATCAAATACAAGACGATGTTGAACATGGATACTATGATGAGGATGATGATAGTGACAGTGATCTTGACGATGCGATGAGACACTTTGGTCTTATGGCTAATCTTCGTGGCTACATGGCTAGAGTAAAGGAATGGGTTCTTGATAGTGGATGTACTGATCATATGACCAGAGACAAAGATATGTTTCGTGAGCTTGCTGAAAATGATGGCCCTCGAAAGTATGTCACTTTTGGTGATAACTCAAAGGGTAAGGTGGTTGGCCTCAGTAAGGTGGCCATCTCACATGATAGCTCCATACAAAATTTCATGCTCGTTGAATCTCTTGGGTACAATTTACTTTCAGTATCTAGACTTGGTGATTTCGGTTTCAATGTCCTATTTACTGAAGTAGACTGCCAAGTGTTTCAAAGAGACAATCATAAAATGGTCTTTACCGGTATACGTAGAGGTGATCTTTACATTGTTTATTTCACTAAAAAGGCTCAACCTAGACCTTGCTTAATTGCTAAATCCTCTAAAGGCTGACTGTGGCACAGAAGGCTAGGTCATGTGGGCATGCGAAATCTTGATGAGCTTATTAAAGGTGATCATATCCTTGGAGTAAAATATGTCATATTTGACAAGGATAGACTTTGTAGTGCTTGTCAGGCAGGAAAACAAGTTGGAGGGAGTCACCCCGTGAAGAACATCATGACCACGAGAAGACCGCTCGAGCTACTTCACATGGATCTCTTTGGTCCCAATGCCTACAAGAGTCTCGGTGGTAACTCATTTGGTCTAGTCATAGTCGATGATTTTTCAAGATTTACGTGGGTGTTCTTTCTTGATGATAAATTGCAGGTCCAAAAGATCTTCAAAAACTTCACTAGGAAGGCCCAAAATCAATTTGACGTGAAGATCAAGAAGGTTCGAAGCGACAATGAAACGGAGTTCAAGAATGCAAATGTGGATACCTTTCTTGATGAAGAGGGGATTTCACACGAGTTCTCGGCTATGTACACACCTCAACAAAATGGAGTTGTTGAGAGGAAGAACTGGACTCTTATTGAGATGGCAAGAACGATGCTTGATGAGTACAAGACTCCAAAACACTTTTGGGGGGAAGCGGTTGAGACAGCTTGTCATGCAACAAATCGCTTGTATCTTCACAAGCTTCTCGGCAAGACGGCATACGAGCTCCTCACCGGTAACAAACCCCAAGTTGGATACTTTCGAGTATTCGGCTCAAAGTGCTACATTCTTGATAAGCATTGTCATTCTAAATGCTCCTAAATCTCATGAAGGTTTCCTACTTGGTTATGGCTCAAACTCTCACACTTACCGTGTCTACAACAATTTCACCCGAAAGGTTGAAGAGACGGTAGATGTGAAGTTTGATGAATCTAACGGCTCGCAAGTAGAGCAATTGCCAATTGATGTAGGAGACAAAGACCCTTCGGGAGGAATCCAAGATTTGTATATTGGCAAGATTCGTCCAACGGAGGTGAAGCAGAGTACCTCGTCCGTCCAAGTGGAATATTCCACCTCACGACAAGGTAAACCAAGAGTTGATACGGAAGCATCCACAAGTGGGACACACCAAGACGAAGAAAATGAGAAGTACACCAAGATGAACATCAACAACCTCCTTCTCCACCACGACAAGAGAACGACAACGTCAACAATGAAGAAGGCCAAGAAGAAGAACAAGATGAAGAGGATGTTCCACCCCGAGCCAAGCAAAAGCTCCCACGAGTTCGAGCAAGAGTCGCCAAAGACCATCCCGTCGAGCAAATCTACAATGATATCCAAACCGGGAGAATCACTCGCTCTAAAACTCGTTTGGCTAACTTTTGTGAACATTATTCATTAATCTCTAGCATTGAACCTATGAAGGTTGAAGAAGCATTGGAAGATTCAGATTGGATAAACGCCATGCATGAAGAGCTACACAACTTTGAGAGAAATCAAGTGTGGACATTGGTTGAGAAGCCCAACAACAACCACAACATCATCGGTACCAAATGGGTGTTTCGCAACAAGCAAGATGAAGTTGGACAAGTTTTTTGCAACAAAGCACGTCTAGTCGCCCAAGGCTACACTCAAGTCAAAGGTATGGACTATGGTGACACATATGCCCCCGTTGCTAGACTTGAGTCCATTCGCATCTTACTTGCTTATGCTAATCACCATGATATCACCTTGTACCAAATGGACATTAAAAGTGTTTTTTAAATGGTGAAATTGAGGAGGAAGTTTATGTTAAGCAACCTCCCGGCTTTGTCAATCCTAAGAAACCTAATCATGTTTACAAACTTCACAAAGCTCTTTATGGTCTTAAACAAGCTCCTAGAGCGTGGTATAAATGCTTGACCAAGTTCCTTATTGAAAAAGGCTTTGAAATTGGAAAAATAGATTCTACTCTTTTTACTAAAAGGGTTAATGGAGAACTATTTGTGTGCCAAATTTATGTTGATGATATTATATTTGGTTCAACTAACCCTCATTTTAGTGAGAAGTTTGGAAAGCTAATGCGGAGAATTTTGATATGTCTATGATGAGTGAGCTCAAATTCTTTCTTGGTTTGCAAATCAAGCAAACTAAGGAGGTACCTTTGTTTCTCAAACAAAGTACACCAAGGACTTATTCAAGAAGTTCAATATGCAAGAATGCAAAGGTATGAAAACACCCATGCCTACTAGTGGACATATTGACTTGACTAAGGACGGTGAACTGGTTGATCAAAAAGTTTACCGCTCTATGATTGGTTCATTGTTATATCTATGTGCCTCTCGTCCCGATATTATGTTAAGTGTGTGCATGTGTGCACGATATCAAGCGGCCCCTAAAGAGTGTCATCTTAAGGCTATGAAAAGGATAGTGAGATACTTAATACACACACCAAATTTTGGCATTTGGTATCCCAAGAGGTCTTCCTTCGATCTTGTTGGTTACTCCGATTCGGACTATGCCGGAGACAAGGTTGATAGAAATTCCACTTCGGGCACTTGTCAATTTCTTGGTAGATCTCTTGTGTCTTGGTCCTCCAAGAAACAAAACTCGATATCCTTATCCACCGTCGAAGCGGAATACATTGCCGCTGGTTCATGTTGTGCTCAATTACTTTGGATGACCCAAACTCTTAAAGATTATGGGATATATGTGAAACATGTTCCATTGATTTGTGACAATGAAAGTGCTATCAAGATTGCTCACAATCCCATGCAACATTCTTGAACTAAGCATATTGAAGTTCGTCATCATTTCATTCGAGATCACGTTGCCAAAGGGGACATTGATCTTAAGCATGTTCGTACTGATAAGCAATTGGCAGATATATTCACCAAACCGCTTGATGAGAAAGTCTTTTGCCATTTGAGAGGAGAATTGAACATCATCGATGCTTCAAACTTGGAGTAGAAACTCCATTTGGATACATGCAAGGCATGAGCCTTTGACTAATCCTTGATATTTCTTTCATGATGCTATTTATATGTCTTGGATATACTTGCACCCTTGCATTCTACCTAACCCTTGTAGGTACTTGGATGAATCTAAATCCATGAGATTGCAACTCACTCATATCTTGAGCAATTTCTACATCACCAAGTCTCTACACAATGGTGGTTGAAGTCAAGGAAGCATGAAACCCTTCAAACATATCCTTCGACAAATTCTAGATTAAGTTTTATGATTGTTATCCTGGATATAGAAGTGCTCTTCCTTACAAAGCTAACCCATGTAGGAAGATGAACTCAAATTCCAAGTGGTGCTCACAACTCTTGATGAGCTACATCAACCTTGAGCAACCCACACAAGTTCAACTACATGATCAAGATCAACACCACCACCCAAGGTATGTTATTCCATCTTAGAGAAGCTTTATTCCAAGACATGGATCAAAGCAACTCAACAAGATGTGAATACATCGAGATGCTTAAACGAAAAATGGTAACCCCATTTTGAGCTTAAACGATGAGTATGACCTATGATCAAGTGTCCTCACTTGACTCCTAAGTCAATATACTCTAACATAGGTGACTTTGTCGCCGACCAATTCTAGATGAAGTTCTCTTGTATTTCTCTGTGCTCCTGCATTTGTCTCGTGCATATTTATTTCCCCTTTCAAAAAAAACTTCATCTAGATTTCCTTTCTGATTATTTGTGTTCTGCATTCCCTGCATCCAATTCATTGCAAATCTTTTAGCTAATTCCTTGCAAATCCTTGTGAGATCTAAATTGCCTAGTGAGCTGAGGTGACAAGTGTTTTGTTTGTTACGGACTCGGTCACACCGACTTGTTTCCTTCAGTCCAACCGAATTCTTTCGGCGCCACCGAAGTATACAACTCGGTGCCACTGATTTCACTACAGGAAAGGCACCTTGCCACTTGATTCCTGCATTCTTTTTGCTCCAGCTCCACTAAATGTTTCTTGTCCTCTACCAGCATCACATTCGACTTGCTACTTTGCATTGTGACTTAAGGACCGAACCCATTTATAATAACAATCCAGAAGAGCCCTTCTTGGAAATTGATGTCAAAGGGGGAGAGAGAGATCACATCAAAGGGGGAGAGAGATCACATCAAAGCTTAAGCTTAATCATTTCTATAGGGGGAGAGCATACTCAGGGGGAGAGTGTAAGAAACCCCAGATGCTTGTTATTCCAGAGGAGAGAATCACATGTCTTTAAGAGGGGAAAGACATGTTCATATTTGATTATTTGCATTAGCTCTGTTTCTTTTCGCTGCTCTAATTTTCTGTTCCCTATCTTCTCCCAATATCCCATGCAAGATTCAGGGGGAGCAAGACATCTAAGGGAAGGAAATCCTTGAATTAATTGCACATCTTTACCTTTGGGGACATGTCTATATCCAATAGAGTACTCAGTACTTACTCTCTACATGCCATCCCAGTCTTGGTACTCTTGTGGTTTCTTTTGTTTGCTCTGGCTAGTAGGTGTATCTGTGTTATCTAACCTTGTTTACTCAGGTCCATTCCTTCCTAAGACAACTCAAGACCACAAGGTAAGTATATGCATCACAGTCATGTGTATGAGGATTTCTTGCTGATGTACATACTGTTTGTAAGAAGGACTCATGAGCATGAAGGTATATTTCCTATATTCACATCATTTGCTCTGATGCATATAGCCAAGATACATGTAACACATTGCTTACTCTGTCATGCTTATGCATTCACATGCTCCTATATTCCATATTTACATGATTGCATACATGTAGGGGGAGCCTATGCATGTTACATGTCTTTCCAAATCTTTACTTGTTATTCTCTACTCCCTCCGTTTCTTGATATAAGGTGTATATATTTTTGAGAAAAAACCCAAAATATAATGTGTATTGCATTTCACCACTCGTTTGGATAATTTTTTAGGGATGTGATTACATTTCCTTATATTAGGCAACCTCCTATATTTTCTCATGCCAATTAGTCAGGTGTAATCTCGCTCAAAACTTGTATAATTTTACCTCCACATGTGTTCTTTAATTTCCGTGCAAAAAACTATACACCCTATATTTAGGAACGGAGGGAGTATATCTTTATCTAAAGCTTTGATGTATGTTGTCATCAATTACCAAAAATGGGGAGATTGAAAGCACAAGTGCTCCCTGGGTGATTTTGGTAATTAATGTCAACATATCTCTTGCTGGACTAATGCTTCTACCTAGTATGTTTCAGATAAGTTCAACAATGGAGTGGCATGGACTACAGGATGTGGAACCCCTTCAAGATGCTGAGGACAAAGGATTGGCTCAAACTCAAAGCTCAGGACTATACATTTTATTTTAGTGATCCAAGATCACATTGAGTCCATAGGAAAGCGAATACTATTAAGAGGGGATGAGGTGTTGCCTAATGGCTTGCTTGCTCAAAGTGCTTAGTGATATGCTCCAAAAGCCCTCAACTACTTTCTCATATCCACATATGTCCCAAACCAAAAGTCAAATTCGGCCCCACCGAAACTTTCTATCCGGCGCCATCGAATTCAGTTGACATAGCCACTGCCAGAAACCCTAATCAATTCGTTCTCACCGATGGGATCTCGATCTCACCGAGATGGGCTTGCAAACTCTCTGTTGCCTATTGCAATAATTTCGGTCCCACCGAGACATGCAATCGGTCCCACCGAGTTTGCTTGGCCAACTCTCTGTTTTGCTTATTACCCAAATCGGTCCCACCGAGTTTGTGTAATCGGTCAAACCGAGATGAGGCTTTACCCTAATCCTAGCACATCGGTCCCACCGAGTCGATTATATCGGTCCCACCGAAATGCCTAACGGTCACATTCTGAACTAAATCGGTCTGATCGAGTTTCATGATTCGGTCCCACCGAGTTTGGTGATTTGTGTGTAACAGTTAGATTTTGTGTGGGGGCTATTTATACACCTCCACCCACTCTTCATTTGTGGAGAGAGCCATCAGAACATGCCTACACTTCCAACATACATTTTCTGAGAGAGAACCACCTACACTTGTGTTGAGGTCAAGATATTTGTCGGTGTCAAAACCGGCGGATCTCGGGTAGGGGGTCCCGAACTGTGCGTCTAGGCCGGATGGTAACAGGAGGCAAGGAACACGATGTTTTACCCAGGTTCGGGCCCTCTTGATGGAGGTAAAACCCTACGTCCTGCTTGATTAATATTGATGATATGGGTATTACAAGAGTAGATCTACCACGAGATCAAGGAGGCTAAACCCTAGAAGCTAGCCTATGGTATGATTGTTGTATGATGAAGTTGTCCTATGGACTAAAACCCTCCAGTTTATATAGACACCAGAGAGGGTTAGGGTTACACAAAGTCGGTTACAATGGTAGGAGATCTTGAATATCCGCATCGCCAAGCTTGCCTTCCACGCCAAGGAAAGTCCCATCCGGACACGGGACGAAGTCTTCAATCTTGTATCTTCATAGTCCTGGAGTCCGGCTGAAGGTATAGTCCGGCTACCCAAACACCCCCTAATCCAGGACTCCCTTAGTAGCCCCTGAACCAGGCTTCAATGACGACGAGTCCGGCGCGTAGATTGTCTTCGACATTGCAAGGCGGGTTCATCCTCCAAATTCTTCATAAAAGTTTGTAAACACCAAGAGTAGTGTCCGGCTCTGCAAAATAAGTTTCCACATATTGCCACAGAGAGAATAATATTAACACAAATCTAATCTGCTGACGTATTCCACAGCGTGACATCACACTACGGCCAAGCCTTTATTCGAATCGTTTTCACTCTTCCACCTCAGCATGTTTTGCGAGGCGGTTTTCTTGGCACATCTTGTCAAAGCAGAGATCGTGTCCCCTTTATTTATGGGATTCTCATCAATACGGACGTGGGTAACCCAATCGTGCCCATTAGCATGTCTTCTCGATTAAAGGCGAGTCCCAAACGGTTACGGGGAGGGCTCCTGGTATTCAACCTCTTATAAAGAGACCAGGGCCTTACTCCTTTTGTCCAATCTCAAAACAAGTTCGCCCGTCGCCTTGAGTTCCAACACCCTAGGCTCCAGATTCCAGGCGCCTCGGACCTTCGACAATGTCCGGTTCCGACCTTCAAGGCTGATGGATGCCCTCCTCCGTCATGGAGGAGGACGTGCTAAAGTTGAGAGAGGCTAAGTTCTTGACGGCCGAAATTTTGCATAGGTTGCCTGCTCAAAGGCAGGCTATTCCTAGTCCCAGCCCGGTGAGAGCGTAGTGTTCATGTCTCACTTCCTTCGGGGGTTAGGCTTCCCGATAGATCCCTTCGTGAGGGGGCTGATGTTCTATTATGGGCTGGAATTTCATGACTTAGCTCCGGAGTCCATCCTCCACATTTCCTCATTCATCGTTGTGTGCGAAGTGTTCCTCCGTGTTACTCCTCACTTCGGATTATGGCTCAAGACTTTTGGATGGAGCCGAAGATGATCGAGGGACGGCACGCAGAGTGCGGAGGCGCTGTCATAAGTAAGAATGCCGATGCTCCATGGCCCGAGGGCTCCTTTCAAGAGGAGCTCGACTTGTGGCAACGAGAGTGGTTCTATATCACCGCTCCCAGGAGCACCAAGTGGGTGGCACCTCCTGCCTTTCGCTCGGGTCCCCCACCACGGCTAAAGTCATGGGTCAACAAAGGATTAGATTGGGGGTTATCCAAAGACGTGCCCTTGTTGCAGGGCCGCATTAGGGATCTCTTAGAAAGAGACCTCAACCTGGTCAAGGTGACGCAGGTCATGCTGATTCACCGAACACTGCCCGGCAAACGTCGCTCCCTTCGTCTGTGGGAGTTTAATCCGGAGGGACCACGAGCTCTCCAGCATTTTATGGGTGAAACGCCCGTGGAGATGTATAAAATGTTCTTCGGATCACAAGCAATGTGTCCGGATTTGACCGAGGACGCAGGTTTAAGCTGCAATCGCCCGGATACTCAAGTAAGTAACCTTGTGCCCAGACTCGCTATCCGTAAAATTGTCATAAATTCGCCCCTAAAAGAGCTGTCCTTTTAAACAGGAGTGGATAGCGAAGGCAAAGTTGATATCGAATACATTTTCTGAGAGAGAACCACCTACACTTGTGTTGAGGTCAACATATTCCACTCCAACCACATAAATCTTGATCTCTAGCCTTCCCCAAGTTGCTTTCCACTCAAATCATCTTTCCACGAAATCCAAATCCGGTGAGAGAGAGTTCAGTGTTGGGGAGACTATCATTTGAAGCACAAGAGCAAGGAGTTCATCATCAACACACTGTTTGTTACCTCTTGGAGAGTGGTGTCTCCTAGATTGGTAAGGTGTCACTTGGCAGCCTTCGTCAAGATTGTGGAGTTGAACCAAGGAGTTTGTAAGGGCAAGGAGATCGCCTACTTCATGAAGATCTACCCGAGTGAGGCAAGTCCTTCGTGGGCGACGACCATGGTGGGATAGACAAGGTTGCTTCTTCGTGGACCCTTCGTGGGTGGAGCCCTCCATGGACTCGCGCAACTGTGACCCTTCGTGGGTTGAAGTCTCCATCAACGTGGATGTACGATAGCACCACCTATCTGAACCATGCCAAAAATCTCCGTGTCTCCAATTGTGTTTGCACACTCCAATCCCATCCCTTTACATTCTTGCAACTAGCATGCTTTACTTTCCGCTGCTCATATACTCTTGTCATGCTTGCTTGATATGTATTGTGAATGTTTAAACATGTGCCAAAACTCCACTTCAACTTAAAGAAGTTAAAAACTGCAACTTTTCTTACTTAGAGTCTATTCACCCCCCTCTAGACACCTCTTCTCGATCCTTCCAAATATAACTAGTGCCGTTCTCTAAAAGATATAAGTGAAGCACATAGAGTATTCTAACAAATCACGAATAATGTGTGTCTCTCTCAAAAATGTGTGTTCAGAAAAGATGATTGTGACAAACTAAAAGGCAAACAAAGAAAAGACTCATATAATACACGATGCTCCAAGCAAAACTCATATCATGTAATGAATAAAAATATAGATCCAAGTAAAATTACCGATAGTTGGTAGAAGAAACAGGGGATGCCTTCTGGGGCATCCCCAAGCTTAGATGCTTGGGAGTCCTCGAATATTACCTTGGGGTGCCTTGGGCATCCCCAAGCTTAGGCTCTTACCACTCCTTATTCCTTCATCCATCGTGATCTCACCCAAAATTTGAAAACTTCAGGACAAAAAACTCAACAAAAACCTTCGTGAGATCCGTTAGTACAACAAAGCAAACCACTCTTTAGGTATTGTTGTAAACCCATTCATATTTTATTATTGCATTATACCTACTGTATTCTGAGTTCACCATGGCTTGCCCCCCTCCCATGCGATAAAATCCATAGATTCATCAAAACAAGCAAACAACGCAACGAAAACAGAATCTATAAAAAACAGAACAGTTTGTAGTATTTCGAACAATGGCCATACTTATGTAACTCTATAAATTCTGAAAAATTAGGACAACATGGGCAATTTGTATATCAATCATGTGTAAAAAATTTAGAATTTTGATGCTCCAGTGATTTTTAACAGTTCTGCTACTGAGCATAAAAGTTTCTGTTTTTGCATTGAATGAAAGCAACTTCATCCAAATCATCCCAAAGTCTTTACTTGGCACAAACACTAACTAAAATACAAAAAACACAACCATAATAATAGCATAATTGTGTGCACACAAAAAAATAGGAAAATAATAACTATTGGGTTGTCTCCCGACAAGCTCTTTCTTTATAGCCATTAAGATGGGCTTGAGATTTTATTGATGCTCACATGAAATATAATGATTGAAAAAACAAAGAGAGCATCATGTAGCATATGACAAACACATTTAAGTCTAACGTACTTCCTATGCATAGGAATTTTATAAGCAAAAAAATTACCAAGACAAGAAATATCTAGCATATGCAAAGGAGAGGAATAAAACATCGACAATCTCAACATAAGAGAGGTAATTTAGTAACATGAAAATTTCTACAACCATATTTTCCTCTCTCATAATAATTACATGTAAGATCATACTCAAATTCAACAATATAGCTATCATATAAAATTTTCTCTTCATGACCCACATGCATAAAAAATTTATAATCTTCCTAGATAGTGGGATTAACATCAACTAAAGTCATGACCTATCCAAACCCACTTTCATAAAAAAATCATAAAATTGCAGACTCTCCAAATATGCGGGATTATTATTGCAAGCATTATATCAATAGCATATTCATCATAAGGCTTAAATAAATTTTCAAGATCATAAGAACCATTATCACTTCAATCATGATCACTGCAATAAGTAGTGGATATAACAAAGTTATCATCCCCAATCTCGTAGTTTTGCATATTATTAGCACAACTAACATTAACAGAAGCAAACAAAATATTAGCAAGTGTGTTGACATGAAGGCAATAAAAGAAAGCAAATGAGTAAACAAGCAAAAAGGCAAACAAAATATATTTTTATATTTTGTGAAAACGTTTTAGATATGGGGGAGATGAAAACGAGAGGCAAATGACAAATAATGTAAATACAAGGAGATGAAAGTTCATGTGATGGTACTTGATAACCCACAAGTATAGGGGATCGCAACAGTTTTCGAGGGTAGAGTATTCAACCCAAATTTATTGATTCGACACAAGGGGAGCCAAAGAATAATATCAAGTATTAGCAGCTGAGTTGTCAATTCAACCACACCTGGAAACTTAATATCTGTAGCAAAGTATTTAGTAGCAAAGTAATATGATAGTAGTGGTAACGATAGCAAAAGTAACGGTAGCAAAAGTAATGTTTTTGGTATTTTGTAGTGATGATAACAATAGCAACGGAAAAGTAAATAAGCGAAGGACAATATATGGAAAGCTCGTAGGCAATGGATCGGTGATAGATAATTATGCCGGATGCGGTTCATCATGTAACAGTCATAACCTAGGGTGACACGGAACTAGCTCCAATTCATCAATGTAATGTAGGCATGGATTCCGAATATAGTCATACATGCTTATGGAAAAGAACTTTCATGACATCTTTTGTCCTACCCTCCCGTGGCAGTGGGGACCTAGCGGAAACTAAGGGATATTAAGGCCTCCTTTTAATAGAGTACCGGACCAAAGCATTAACACATAGTGAATACATGAACTCCTCAAACTACGGTCATCACCGGAAGTGGTCCCGATTATTGTCACTTCGGGGTTGCCGGATCATAACACATAGTAGGTGACTATAGACTTGCAAGATAGGATCAAGAACTCACATATATTCATGAAAACATAATAGGTTCAGATCTGAAATCATGGCACTCGGGCCCTACTGACAAGCATTAAGCATAGCAAAGTCATAGCAACATCAATCTCAGAACGTAGTGGATACTAGGGATCAAACCCTAACAAAACTAACTCGATTACATGATAAATCTCATCCAACCCATCACCGTCCAGCAAGCCTACGATGGAATTACTCATGCATGGCGGTGAGCATCATGAAATTGGTGATGGAGGATGGTTGATGACGACGATGGTGACGGATTCCCCTCCCTGGAGCCCCGAACGGACTTCAGATCAGCCCTCCCGAGAGAGTTTAGGGCTTGGCAGCGGCTCCGTATCGTAAAACGCGATGAATCTTTCTCTTTGATTTTTTCTCTCCGAACACGAATATATAGAGTTGGAGTTGAGGGTCGGAGGAGCTCCAGGGGGCCCACGAGGTAGGGGGCACGCCCAGGGGGGCAGGCGCACCCCCACCCTTGTGGCTAGGGTGTGGGCCCCCTGGTCTTGATATTTTGCCAGTATTTTTTATTATTTCCAAAAATATGCTCCGTGGAGTTTCAGGTCATTCCGAGAACTTTTGTTTCTGCACATAAATAACACCATGGCAATTCTGCTGAAAACAACGTCAGTCTGGGTTAGTTCCATTCAAATCATGCAAGTTAGAGTCCAAAACAAGGGCAAAAGTGTTTGGAAAAGTAGATACGACGGAGACGTATCAACTCCCCAAGCTTAAACCTTTGCTTGTCGTCAAGCAATTCAGTCGACAAAGTGAAAGTGATAAACAAAAAACTTTTACAAACTCTATTTGCTCTTGTTGTTGTAAATATGTAAAGCCAGCATTCAAGTTTTCAGCAAAGATTATAAACTAACCATATTCACAATAACTCTTAGGTCTCATGTTTACTCATATCAATAGCATAATCAACTAGCGAGCAATAATAATAAATCTTGGATGACAACACTTTTTCAAAACAATCATAATATGATATAACAAGATGGTATCTCGCTAGCCCTTTCTGAGACCGCAAAACATAAATGCAGAGCACCTTTAAAGATCAAGGACTGACTAGACATTGTGATTCATGGTAAAAGAGATCCAGTCAAGTCATACTCAATGTAAACTAACAGTAATGGATGCAAATGTTGGGGATCGTAGAAGAAATTTAAAATTTTCTACGCATCACCAAGATCAATCTATGGAGTAATCTAGCAACGAGGGGAAGGGGAGTGCATCTACATTCCCTTGTAGATCGCTAAGCGGAAGCGTTACTAGAACGCAGATGAGGTAGTCGTACTCGTAGCGATTCAGATCGCGGTCGATTCTGATCTAAGCGCCGAACAATGGCGCCTCTGCGTTCAACACATGTACAGCCCGGTGACGTCTCCCATGACTTGATCCAGCAAGGAGAGAGGGAGAGGTTGGGGAAGACTCCGTCCAGCAGCAGCACGACGGCGTGGTGGTGGTGGAGGAGCGCGGTACTCTAGTAGGGCTTCGCCAAGCACTACGAGAGACGAGGAGGGAGAGAGGTAGGGCTGAGCCTTGGGAGAGATAGACTTGTGTGTTGTGCAGCCCCAAAACCTCCACTATATATAGGGGCAAGGGCAAGGGGAGGCACCCTAGGGTTTCCCCTAGGGGGGGCGGCAGCCAGGGCAGATGGGATCTCCCCCTTGGGTGACTTGGCCCCCAAGACAAGAGGTGGGAACCCTAGATGGGGCTCCCCAAACCCCCTGGTCACGTGGGAATAGGTGAGGGGGGCGCACAGCCCCTTAGTGGGCTGGTTTGCCCCCTTCCCTTGGCCCATGAAGACCCCAACACTTGTCGGGGCTCCCGAAACACCTTTCGGTCATGCTGGTCATCACCCCGTACCTCCGGAACACTTCCGGACTCCAAAACCCTTCGTCCAATATATCAATCTTCACCTCCGGACCATTCCGGAACTCCTCATGATGTCTGGGATCTCATCTGGGACTCCGAACAACATTCGGTAACCGCGTACATACTTTCCCTATGACCCTAGCGTCATCGAACCTTAAGTGTGTAGACCCTACGGGCTCGGGAATAATGCAGACATGACCGAGACATCTCTCTGGTCAATAACCAACAGCGGGATCTGGATACCCATGTTGGCTCCCACATGTTCCACGATGATCTCATCGGATGAACCACGATGTCAAGGATTCAGTCAATCCCGTATACAATTCCCTTTGTCTACCGGTATAGTACTTGCCCGAAATTCGATCGTCGGTATCCCGATACCTTGTTCAATCTCGTTACCGGCAAGTCTCTTTACTCGTTCCATAACACATCATCCCGTGATCAACTCCTTGGTCACATTGTGCACATTATGATGATGTCCTAACGAGTGGGCCCAGAGATACCTCCCCGTTTACACGAAGTGACAAATCCCAGTCTCGATTCGTGCCAACCCAACAGACACTTTCAGAGATACCCATAGTGCACCTTTATAGCCACCTAGTTACGTTGTGGCGTTTGGTACACCCAAAGCATTCCTACAGTATCCGGGAGTTGCACAATCTCATGGTCTAAGGAAATAATACTTGACATTAGAAAAGCTTTAGCAGACGAACTATACGATCTTGTGCTAGGCTTAGGATTGGGTCTTGTCTATCACATCATTCTCCTAATGATGTGATCCCGTTATCAATGACATCCAATGGCTATGGTCAGGAAACCATGACCATCTATTGATCAATGAGCTAGTTGAACGAAATATGCCCTAGAGGCAATAATAAAGTTATTATTTATTTTCTTATTTCATGATAAATGTTTATTATTCATGCTAGAATTGTATTAACCGGAAACATAATACATGTGTGAATACATAGACAAACAGAGTGTCACTAGTATGCCTCTACTTGACTAGCTCGTTAATCAAAGATGGTTATGTTTCCTAACCATAGACAAAGAGTTGTTATTTGATTAACGGGATCACATCATTAGGAGAATGATGTGATTGACTTGACCCATTCCGTTAGCTTAGCACTCGATCGTTTAGTATGTTGCTATTGCTTTCTTCATGACTTATACATGTTCCTATGATTATGAGATTATGCAACTCCCGTTTACCGGAGGAACACTTTGTGTGCTACCAAACGTCACAACATAACTGGGTGATTATAAAGGAGCTCTACAGGTGTCTCCAAAGGTACATGTTGGTTGGCGTATTTCGAGATTAGGATTTGTCACTCCATTGTCGGAGAGGTATCTCTGGGCCCTCTCGGTAATGCACATCACATAAGCCTTGCAAGCATTACAACTAATGAGTTAGTTGCAAGATGGCGTATTACGAAACGAGTAAAGAGACTTGCCGGTAACGAGATTGAACTACGTATTGAGATACCGACGATCGAATCTCGGGCAAGTAACATACCGATGACAAAGGGAACAACGTATGTTGTTATGCGGTCTGACCGATAAAGATCTTCGTAGAATATGTGGGAGCCAATATGAGAATCCAGGTTCCGCTATTGGTTATTGACCGGAGACGTGTCTCGGTCATGTCTACATTGTTCTCGAACCCGTAGGGTCCGCACGCTTAAGGTTTTGATGACAGTTATATTATGAGTTTATGCATTTTGATGTACCGAAGTTTTTTCGGAGTCCCGGATGTGATCACGGACATGACAAGGAGTCTCGAAATGGTCGAGACATAAAGATTGATATATTGGAAGCCTATATTTGGATATCGGAAGTGTTCCGGGTGAAATCGGGATTTTACCGGAGTACCGGGAGGTTACCGGAACCCCCCGGGAGGTATACGGGCCTTAGTGGGCTTTAGTGGAAGAGAGGAGAGGTGGCCAGGGCTGGGCCGCGCGCCCCTCCCCCCTAGTCCGAATAGGACAAGGAGAGGGGGCAGCGCCCCCCCCCCCTTCCTTCTCTCTCTCCTCTTTTCCCCTCCCGAATCCTATTCCAACTAGGAAAGGGGGGGGGGGGGAATCCTACTCCCGGTGGGAGTAGGACTCCTACTGGCGCGTCCTCCTCCTGGCCGGCCGCACCTCCCTCTGCTCCTTTATATACGGGGGCAGGGGGCACCCCTAGAGACACAAGTTGATCCACGTGATCATATTCTTAGCCGTGTGCGGTGCCCCCTTCCACCATAATCCTCGATAATATTGTAGCGGTGCTTAGGCGAAGCCCTGCGACGGTAGTACATCAAGACCGTCACCACGCCGTCGTGCTAACGGAACTCTTCCCCGACACTTTGCTGGATCGGAGTCCGGGGATCGTCATCGAGCTGAACGTGTGCTAAAACTCGGAGGTGCCGTAGTTTCGGTGCTTGATCGGTCGCGCCGTGAAGACTTATGACTACATCAACCACGTTGTGCTAACGCTTCCGTTGTCGGAATACAAGGGTACGTAGATCACACTCTCCCCTCTCGTTGCTATGCATCACCATGATCTTGCGTGTGCGTAGGAATTTTTTGAAATTACCACGTTTCCCAATAGTGGCATCCGAGCTTAGGTTTTATGTGTTGATGTTATATGCACGAGTAGAACACAAGTGAGTTGTGGCCGATATAAGTCATACTGCTTACCAGCATGTCATACTTTGGTTCAGCGGTATTGTTGGACGAAGCGGCCCGGACCGACATTATGCGTACGCTTACGCGAGACCGGTTCTCCCGACGTGCTTTGCACAAAGGTGGCTAGCGGGTGACAGTTTCTCCAACTTTAGTTGAACCGAGTGTGGCTACGCCTGGTCCTTGCGAAGGTTAAAATAACACCAAGTTGACAAACTATCATTGTGGTTTTGATGCATAGGTAAGATTGGTTCTTGCTTAAGCCCGTAGCAGCCACGTAAAACTTGCAACAACAAAGTAGAGGACGTCTAACTTGTTTTTGCAGGGCATGTTGTGATGTGATATGGTCAAGACATGATGCTAAATTTTATTGTATGAGATGATCATGTTTTGTAACCGAGTTATCGGCAACTAGCAGGAGCCATATGGTTGTCGCTTTATTGTATGCAATGCAATCACGCTGTAATGCTTTACTTTATCACTAAGCGGTAGCGATAGTCGTGGAAGCATAAGATTGGCGAGACAACAACGATGCTATGATGGAGATCAAGGTGTCGCGCCGGTGACGATGGTGATCACGACGGTGCTTCGAAGATGGAGATCACAAGCACAAGATGATGATGGCCATATCATATCACTTATATTGATTGCATGTGATGTTTATCTTTTATGCATCTTATCTTGCTTTGATTGACGGTAGCATTATAAGATGATCTCTCACTAATTAGCAAGAAGTGTTCTCCCTGAGTATGCACCGTTGCGAAAGTCCTTCGTGCTGAGACACCACGTGATGATCGGGTGTGATAGGCTCTACGTTCAAATACAACGGGTGCAAAACTGTTGCACACGCGGAATACTCAGGTAATACTTGACGAGCCAAGCATATACAGATATGGCCTCGGAACACGGAGACCGAAAGGTCGAGCGTGAATCATATAGTAGATATGATCAACATAGTGATGTTCACCAACGAAACTACTCCATCTCACGTGATGATCGAACATGGTTTAGTTGATTGGGATCACGTAATCACTTAGAGGATTAGAGGGATGTCTATCTAAGTGGGAGTTCTTTAAGTAATATGATTAATTGAACCTAAATTTATCATGAAACTTAGTACCTGATAGTATCTTGCTTGTTTATGTGTGATTGTAGATAGATGGCCCGTGTCGTTGTTCCGTTGAATTTTAATGCGTTCCTTGAGAAAGCAAAGTTGAAAGATGATGGTAGCAATTACACGGACTGGGTCCGTAACTTGAGGATTGTCCTCATTGCTGCACAGAAGAATTACGTCCTGGAAGCACCGCTAGGTGCCAGGCCTGCTGCTGGAGCAACACCAGATGTTATGAACGTCTGGCAGAGCATAGCTGATGACTACTCGATAGTTAAGTGTGCCATGCTTTACGGCTTAGAATCGGGACTTCAACGACGTTTTGAACGTCATGGAGCATATGAGATCTTCCAGGAGTTGAAGTTAATATTTCAAGCAAATGCCCGGATTGAGAGATATGAAGTCTCCAATAAGTTCTATAGCTGCAAGATGGAGGAGAACAGTTCTGTCAGTGAGCATATACTCAAAATGTCTGGGTATAATAATCACTTGATTCAATTGGGAGTTAATCTTCCAGATGATTGCGTCATTGACAGAATTCTCCAATCACTGCCACCAAGCTACAAGAGCTTCGTGATGAACTATAATATGCAAGGGATGAATAATACTATTCCCGAGCTCTTCGCAATGCTGAAAGCTGCGGAGGTAGAAATCAAGAAGGAGCATCAAGTGTTGATGGTCAACAAGACCACTAGTTTCAAGAAAAAGGGCAAAGGGAAGAAGAAGGGGAACTTCAAAAAGAACAGCAAGCAAGTTGCTACTCAAGAGAAGAAACCCAAACCTGGACCTAAGCCTGAAACTGAGTGTTTCTACTGCAAGCAGACTGGTCACTAGAAGCGGAACTGCCCCGCGGATAAGAAGGATGGCAAGGTGAACAAAGGTATATGTGATATACATGTTATTGATGTGTACCTTACTAATGCTCGCAGTAGCACCTAGGTATTTGATACTGGTTCTGTTGCTAATATTTGCAACTCGAAACAGGGACTACGGATTAAGCAAAGCTTGGCTAAGGACGAGGTGACGATGCGCGTGGGAAATGGTTCCAAAGTCGATGTGATCGCAGTCGGCACGCTACCTCTACATCTACCTTCGGGATTAGTATTAGACCTAAATAATTGTTATTTGGTGCCAGCGTTAAGCATGAACATTATATCTGGATCTTGTTTGATGCGAGACGGTTATTCATTTAAATCAGAGAATAATGGTTGTTCTATTTACATGAGTAATATCTTTTATGGTCATGCACCCTTAAAGAGTGGTCTATTCTTATTAAATCTCGATAGTAGTGACACACATATTCATAGTGTTGAAACCAAAAGATGCAGAGTTGATAATGATAGTGCAACTTATTTGTGGCACTGCCGTTTGGGTCATATCGGTATAAAGCGCATGAAGAAACTCCATACTGATGGGCTTTTGGAACCACTTGATTATGAATCACTTGGTACTTGCGAACCGAACCATATGGGCAAGATGACTAAAGACTCCGTTCTCCGGAACAATGGAGCGAGCAACATATTTGTTGGAAATCATACATACTGATGTATGTGGTCCGATGAATATTGAGGCTCGTGAAAGGTATCATTATTTTATGACCTTCACAGATGATTTAAGCAGATATGAGTATATCTACTTGATGAAACATAAGTCTGAAAAGTTCAAAGTATTTCAGAGTGAAGTGGAAAATCATCGTGACAAGAAAATAAAGTTTCTACGATCTGATCGCAGAGACGAATATTTGAGTTACGAGTTTGGTCTTCAATTAAAACAATGTGGAATAGTTTCACAAACCCATGCCACCTGGAACACCACGGCATAATGGTGTGTCCGAACGTCATAACCGTACTTTATGGGATATAGTACAATCTATGATGTTTCTTACCGATTTACCAATATCGTTTTGGGGTTATGCATTAGAGACAGCTGCATTCACAAAAAAGGGGCACCATCTAAATCCTTTGAGACGACACTATATGAACTGTGGTTTAGCAAGAAACCAAAGTTGTCGTTTCTTAAAGTTTGGGCTTGCAATGCTTATAAGGAAAAGTTTCATCCTGATAAGCTCAAACCCAAATCGGAGAAATGTGTCTTCATAGGATACCCAAAAAGACAGTTGGGTACACCTTCTATCACATATCCAAAGGCAAGAAATTCGTTGCTAAGAATGGATCCTTTCTAGAGAAGGAGTTTCTCTCGAAAGAAGTGAGTGGGAGGAAAGTAGAACCTGATGAGGTAACTGAACCTGCTCCCTTATTGGAAAGTAGTTCATCACAGAAAACGGTTTCTGTGACACCTACACCAATTAGTGAGGAAGTTAATGATGATGACCATGAAACTTCAGATCAAGTTATTACTGAACCTCGTAGATCAACCGGAGTAAGATCCGCACCAGAGTGGTATAGTAATCCTGTTCTGGAAATCATGCTACTAGATCATGATGAACCTACGAACTATGAAGAAGCGATGGTGAGCCCAAATTCCGCAAAATGGCTTGAAGCCATGAAATCTGAGATGGGATCCATGTGTGAAAACAAAGTATGGACTTTGGTTGACTTGCCTGATGATCAGCAAGCAATTGAAAATAAATGGATCTTCAAGAGGAAGACGGACGCTGGTAGTAGTGTTACTATCTACAAAGCTAGAATTGTCGCAAAAAGGTTTTCGACAAGTTCAAAATGTTGACTACGATGAGAGTTTCTCACTCGTATCTATTCTTAAGTCTGTTCGAATCATGTTAGCAATTGCCGCATTTTATGAAATCTGACAAATGGATAAACAAAGCTGCGTTCCTTAATGGATTTCTTAAAGAAGAGTTGTATATGATGCAACCAGAAGGTTTTGTCAATCCTAAAAATGTTAACAAAATATGCAATCTCCAGTGATCCATCTATGGACTGGTGCAAGCATCTCGGAGTTGGAATATGCGCTTTGATGAGATGATCAAAGTATATAGTTTTATACAGACTTGTGGTGAAGCCTGTATTTACAAGAAAGTGAGTGGGAGCACTACAGCATTTCTGACAAGTATATGTGAATGACATATTATTGATCGGAAATAATGTAGAATTATTCTGCAAAGCATAAAGCAGTGTTTGAAAGAAGTTTTTCAAAGAAAGACCTCGGCGAAGCTGCTGACATATTAAGCATCAAGATCTATAGAGATAGATCAAGACGCTTGATAAGTTTTTTCAATGAGTACATACCTTGACAATATTTTGAAGTAGTTCAAAATGGAACAGTCAAAGAAAAGAGTTCTTGGCTGTGTTACAAGGTGTGAAATTGAGTAAGACTCAAAGCCCGACCACGTCAGAAGATATAAAGAGAATGAAAGTCATTCCCTATGCCTCAGCCATAGGTTCTATAAAGTATGCCATGCTGTGTACCAGATCTATTGTATACCCTACACTGTGTTAAGCAAGGGAGTACAATAGTGATCTAGGAGTAGATCACTGGACAGCGGTCAAAATTATCCTTAGTGGAATAAGGATATGTTTCTCGATTATGGAGGTGACAAAATGTTCGTCGTAAAAGGGTTACATCGATAAAGTTTTGGCACTGATCCGGATGACTCTTAGTCTCAATCTGGATGCATATTGAAAGTGGGGGCAATTAGCTAGAGTAGCTCCGTGCAGAGCATTGTTGACATAGAAATTTGCAAAATACATACGGATCTGAATATGGCAGACCCGTTGACTAAACTTCTCTCACAGGCAAACCATGATCACACCTTAGTACTCTTTGGGTGTTAATCACATAGCGATGTGAACTAGATTATTGACTCTAGTAAACCCTTTGAGTGTTGGTCACATAATAATGTGAACTATTGGTGTTAAATCACATGGCAATGTGAACTAGATTATTGACTCTAGTGCAAGTGGGAGACTGAAGGAAATATGCCCTAGAGGCAATAATAAAGTTATTATTTATTTCCTTATTTCATGATAAATGTTTATTATTCATGCTAGAATTGTATTAACCGGAAACATAATACATGTGTGAATACATAGACAAACAGAGTGTCACTAGTATGCCTCTACTTGACTAGCTCGTTAATCAAAGATGGTTATGTTTCCTAACCATAGACAAAGAGTTGTTATTTGATTAACGGGATCACATCATTAGGAGAATGATGTGATTGACTTGACCCATTCCGTTAGCTTAGCACTCGATCGTTTAGTATGTTGCTATTGCTTTCTTCATGACTTATACATGTTCCTATGACTATGAGATTATGCAACTCCCGTTTACCGGAGGAACACTTTATGTGCTACCAAACGTCACAACGTAACTGGGTGATTATAAAGGAGCTCTACAGGTGTCTCCAAAGGTACATGTTGGGTTGGCGTATTTCGAGATTAGGATTTGTCACTCCGATTGTCGGAAAGGTATCTCTGGGCCCTCTCGGTAATGCACATCACATAAGCCTTGCAAGCATTACAACTAATGAGTTAGTTGCAAGATGACGTATTACGAAAAGAGTAAAGAGACTTGCTGGTAACGAGATTGAACTAGGTATTGAGATACCGACGATCGAATCTCGGGCAAGTAACATACCGATGACAAGGGAACAACGTATGTTGTTATGCGGTCTGACCGATAAAGATCTTCGTAGAATATGTGGGAGCCAATATGAGCATCCAGGTTCCGCTATTGGTTATTGACTGGAGATGTGTCTCGGTCATGTCTACATTGTTCCCGAACCCGTAGGGTCCGCCCGCTTAAGGTTTTGATGACACTTATATTATGAGTTTATGCATTTTGATGTACCGAAGTTTGTTCGGAGTCCCGGATGTGATCACGGACATGACGAGGAGTCTCGAAATGGTCGAGACCTAAAGATTGATATATTGGAAGCCTATATTTGGATATCGGAAGTGTGCCGGGTGAAATCGGGATTTTACCGGAGTACCGGGAGGTTACCGGAACCCCCCGGGAGGTATATGGGCCTTAGTGGGCTTTAGTGGAAGAGAGGAGAGGTGGTCAGGGCTGGGCCGCGCGCCCCTCCCCCTAGTCTGAATAGGACAAGGAGAGGGGGGCGGCCCCCCTTCCTTCTCTCTCTCCTCTTTTCCCCTCCCGAATCCTATTCCAACTAGGAGTATCCTCGATGGAGTATTGTGTTGGTGATTAGTGGACTCGTGTGCGAAAACTATTTTACTAGTGGAGTCTCGTAGGACAGCTTAGCCAAGAGTCAAAGCTGGCTTGCTGCAATAACTCCACCACCTTCTTGAGAATGAGCATGTATAGTAGGATCTGATGTAAGACTTGCTGAGTACCTTTGTACTCATGTTTGCTTAATTACTGTTTTTAGACGACAACACCGCCCCCTCCGATGGGTTCTACGTAGACCTTGATGTCGATGAGTGACTAGCCACCCAGGTGGTGGTCCACGCCTTGGAAGGGCCCTCTATAGAAAAATAGGCTTCTTCAAGCCTTTTTCCTTTCTAGTGTCTGTACTCAGACTAAGTTGCTTCCACATGTGCTTGTATGATTGTATGACTTGAGTGTCGGGTTGTGTGACCCCTACCTGTATGAATATGTTATGTATGGCTCTTCGGAGCCTTTTTAAATAAAGTACTTGAGTTGTAGAGTTTTGTTGTGATGCCATGTTGTATGTCTTGGGGAACGTAGTAATTTGAAAAAATTTCCTACGCACACGCAAGATCATGGTGATGCATAGCAACGAGAGGGGAGAGTGTGATCTACGTACCCTTGTAGACCGACAGCGGAAGCGTTAGCACAACATGGTTGATGTAGTCGTACGTCTTCACGGCGTGACCGATCAAGCACCAAAACTACGGCACCTCCGAGTTTTAGCACACGTTCAGCTCGATGACGATCCCCGGACTCCGATCCAGCAAAGTGTCGGGGAAGAGTTCCGTCAGCACGACGGCGTGGTGACGATCTTGTGCACTACCGTCGCAGGGCTTCGCTTAAGCACCGCTACAATATTGTCGAGGATTATGGTGGAAGGGGACACCGCACACGGCTAAGAATATGATCACATGGATCTACTTGTGTTTCTAGGGGTGCCCCCTGCCCCCGTATATAAAGGAGCAAGGGGAGGAGGCCGGCTGGCCCCTATGGCGCGCCAAGGAGGAGTCCTCCTCCTAGTAGGAGTAGGACTCCTACTAGGAGGGGGAAAGAAGTGGGGAGGGAGAAGGAAAGGGGGGCGCCGCCCCCCCTCTCCTAGTCCAATTCGGGCCAGGGGGGAGGAGGCGCACGGCCCACCCTGGCTGCCCCTCTCTCTCCACTAAGGCCCATATGGCCCATTACTTCTCCTGGGGGGGGGTTCCGGTAACCCTCCGGCTCTCCGGTTTTCTCCGAAATCACCCGGAACACTTCCGGTGTCCGAATATAGCCGTCCAATATATCAATCTTTATGTCTCGACCATTTCGAGACTCCCCATTATGTCCGTGATCACATCCGGGACTCCGAACTAACTTCGGTACATCAAAACTCATAAACTCATAATATAACTGTCATCGAAACCTTAAGCATGCGGACCCTACGGGTTCGAGAACAATGTAGACATGACCGAGACACGTCTCTGGTCAATAACCAATAGCGGAACCTGGATGCTCATATTGGCTCCTACATATTCTACGAAGATCTTTATCGGTTAGACCGCATAACAACATATGTTGTTCCCTTTGTCATCGGTATGTTACTTGCCCGAGATTCGATCGTCGGTATCTCAATACCTAGTTCAATCTCGTTACCGGCAAGTCTCTTTACTCGTTTCGTAATACATCATCTCGCAACTAACTCATTAGTTGTAATGCTTGCAAGGCTTATGTGATGTGCATTACCGAGAGGGCCCAGAGATACCTCTCCGACAATCGGAGTGACAAATCCTAATCTCGAAATACGCCGACCCAAGATTCACCTTTGGAGACACCTGTAGAGCTCCTTTATAATCACCCAGTTACGTTGTGACGTTTGGTAGCACACAAAGTGTGCCTCCGGTAAACAGGAGTTGCATAATCTGATAGTCATAGGAACATGTATAAGTCATGAAGAAAGCAATAGCAACATACTAAACGATCGGGTGCTAAGCTAATGGAATGGGTCATGTCAATCACATCATTCTCCTAATGATGTGATCCCATTAATCAAATGACAACACATGTCTATGGTTAGGAAACATAACCATCTTCGATTAATGAGCTAGTCAAGTAGAGGCATACTAGTGACATTTGGTTTGTCTATGTATTCACACAAGTATTATGTTTCCGGATAATACAATTCTAGCATGAATAATAAACATTTATCATGATATAAGGAAATATAAATAACATTATTATTGCCTCTAGGGCATATTTCCTTCAGTCTCCCACTTGCACTAGAGTCAATAATCTAGATTACATAGTAATGATTCTAACACCCATGGAGCTTTGGTGCTGATCATGTTTTGCTTGTGGAAGAGGCTTAGTCAACGGGTCTGCTACATTCAGATCTGTATGTATCTTGCAAATCTCTATGTCTCCCACCTGGACTAGATCCCAGATGGAATTGAAGCGTCTCTTGATGTGCTTGGTTCTCTTGTGAAATCTGGATTCCTTTGCCAAGGCAATTGCACCAGTATTGTCACAAAAGATTTTCATTGGACCCGATGCACTAGGTATGACACCAAGATCGGATATGAACTCCTTCATCCAGACTCCTTCGTTTGCTGCTTCCGAAGCAGCTATGTACTCCGCTTCACATGTAGATCCCGCCACAACGCTTTGTTTAGAACTGCACCAACTAACAGCTCCACCATTTAATGTAAACACGTATCCGGTTTGCGATTTAGAATCGTCCAGATCAGTGTCAAAGCTTGCATCAACGTAACCATTTACGATGAGCTCTTTGTCACCTCCATAAATGAGAAACATATCCTTAGTCCTTTTCAGGTATTTCAGGATGTTCTTGACCGCTGTCCAGTGATCCACTCCTGGATTACTTTGGTACCTCCCTGCTAGACTTATAGCAAGACACACATCAGGTCTGGTACACAGCATTGCATACATGATAGAGCCTATGGCTGAAGCATAGGGAACATCTTTCATTTTCTCTCTATCTTCTGCATTGGTCGGACTTTGAGTCTTACTCAATTTCACACCTTGTAACACAGGCAAGAATCCTTTCTTTGCTTGATCCATTTTGAACTTTTTCAAAACTTTGTCAAGGTATGTGCTTTGTGAAAGTCCAATTAAGCGTCTCGACCTGTCTCTATAGATCTTGATGCCCAATATGTAGGCAGCTTCACCGAGGTCTTTCATTGAAAAACTTTTATTCAAGTATCCTTTTATGCTATCCAGAAATTCTATATCATTTCAGATTAGTAATATGTCATCTACATATAATATCAGAAATGCTACAGAGCTCCCACTCACTTACTTGTAAATACAGGGTTCTCCAAAAGTCTGTATAAAACCAAATGCTTTGATCACACTATCAAAGCGTTTATTCCAACTCCGAGAGGCTTGCACCAGTCTATAAATGGATCGCTAGAGCTTGCACACTTTGTTAGCTCCCTTTGGATCGACAAAACCTTCCGGCTGCATCATATACAACTCTTCTTGCAGAAATCCATTCAGGAATGCAGTTTTGACATCCATTTGCCAAATTTCATAATCATAAAATGCGGCAATTGCTAACATGATTCGGACAGACTTAAGCATTGCTACAGGTGAGAAGGTCTCATCGTAGTCAATCCCTTGAACTTGCCGAAAACCTTTTGCGACAAGTCGAGCTTTGTAGACAGTAACATTACCGTCAGCATCAGTCTTCTTCTTGAAGATCCATTTATTCTCAATCGCTTGCCGATCATTGGGCAAGTCAACCAAAGTCCATACTTTGTTCTCATACATGGATCCCATCTCAGATTTCATGGCTTCAAGCCATTTTGTGGAATCTGGGATCACCATCGCTTCTTCATAGTTCATAGGTTCATCATGATCTAGTAGCATGACTTCCAGAACAGGATTACCATACCACTCTGGCACGGATCTTACTCTGGTTGATCTACGAGGTTCAGTAGTATCTTGTTCTGAAGTTTCATGATCATTATCATTAGCTTCCTCACTAATTAGTGTAGGTGTCAAAGAAACTGGTTTCTGTGATGTACTACTTTCCAATAAGGGAGCAGGTACAGTTACCTCGTCAAGTTCTACTTTCCTCCCACTCACTTCTTTCGAGAGAAACTCCTTCTCTAGAAAGTTTCCGAATTTAGCAACAAAAGTCTTGCCTTCGGATCTGTGATAGGAGGTGTATCCAATAGTTTCCTTTGGATATCCTATGAAGACACATTTCTCCGATTCGGGTTCGAGCTTATCAGGTTGAAGCTTTTTCACATAAGCATCGCAGCCCCAAACTTTCAGAAATGACAACTTTGGTTTCTTGCCAAACCACAGTTCATAAGGCGTCGTCTCAACGGATTTTGATGGTGCCCTATTTAATGTGAATGCGGTCGTCTCTAGAGCATATCCCCAAAACGATAGCGGTAAATCAGTAAGAGACATCATAGATCACACCATATCTAGTAAAGTACGATTACGACGTTCGGACACACCATTACGCTATGGTGTTCCGGGTGGCATGAGTTGCGAAACTATTCCACACTGTTTCAAATGTACACCAAACTCGTAACTCAAATATTCTCCTCCACGATCAGATCGTAGGAATTTTATTTTCTTGTTATGATGATTTTCAACTTCACTCTGAAATTCTTTGAACTTTTCAAACGTTTCAGACTTATGTTTCATTAAGTAGATATACCCATATCTGCTTAAGTCATCTGTGAAGGTGAGAAAATAACGATATCTGCCACGAGCCTCAACATTCATCGGACCACATACATCTGTATGTATGATTTCCAACAAATCTGTTGCTCTCTCCATAGTACCGGTGAACGGTGTTTTTGTCATCTTACCCATAAGGCACGGTTCGCAAGTACCAAGTGATTCATAATCAAGTGGTTCCAAAAGCCCATCAGTATGGAGTTTCTTCATGCGCTTTACACCGATATGACTCAAACGGCAGTGCCACAAATAAGTTGCACTATCATTATCAACTCTGCATCTTTTGGCTTCAACATTATGAATATGTGTGTCACTACTATCGAGATTTAATAAGAATAGACCACTCTTTAAGGGTGCATGACCATAAAAGATATTACTCATATAAATAGAACAACCATTATTCTCTAATTTAAATGAATAACCGTCTCGCATCAAACAAGATCCATATTTAATGTTCATACTTAACGCCGGCACCAAATAACAATTATTTAGGTCTAATACTAATCCCGAAGGTAGATGTAGAGGTAGCGTGCCGACTGCGATCACATCGACTTTGGAACCATTTCCCACGCACATCGTCACCTCGTCCTTAGCCAATCTTCGCTTAATCCGTAGTCCCTGTTTCGAGTTGCAAATATTAGCAACAGAACCAGTATCAAATACCCAGGTGCTACTGCGAGCATTAGTAAGGTACACATCAATAACATGTATATCACATATACCTTTGTTCACCTTGCCATCCTTCTTATCCGCCAAATACTTGGGGCAGTTCCGCTTCCAGTGACCAGTCTGCTTGCAGTAGAAGCACTCAGTTTCAGGCTTAGGTCCAGGTTTGGGTTTCTTCTCTTGAGTAGCAACTTGCTTGCTGTTCTTTTTGAAGTTCCCCTTCTTCTTCCCTTTGCCCTTTTTCTTGAAACTAGTGGTCTTGTTGACCATCAACACTTGATGCTCCTTCTTGATTTCTACCTCCGCAGCTTTCAGCATTGCGAAGAGCTCGGGAATAGTCTTATTCATCCCTTGCATATTATAGTTCATCACGAAGCTCTTGTAGCTTGGTGGCAGTGATTGGAGAATTCTGTCAATGACGCAATCATCTGGAAGATTAACTCCCAATTGAATCAAGTGATTATTATACCCAGACATTTTGAGTATATGCTCAATGACAGAACTAATCTCCTCCATCTTGCAGCTAAAGAACTTATTGGAGACTTCATATCTCTCAATCCGGGCATTTTCTTGAAATATTAACTTCAACTCCTGGAAGATCTCATATGCTCCATGACGTTCAAAACGTCGTTGAAGTCCCGATTCTAAGCCGTAAAGCATGGCACACTGAACTATCGAGTAGTCATCAGCTTTGCTCTGCCAGACATTCATAACATCTGGTGTTGCTCCAGCAGCAGGCCTGGCACCCAGCGGTGCTTCCAGGACGTAATTCTTCTGTGCAGCAATGAGGATAATCCTCAAGTTATGGACCCAGTCTGTGTAATTGCTACCATCATCTTTGAACTTTGCTTTCTCAAGGAACGCATTAAAATTCAACGGAACAACAACACGGGCCATCTATCTACAATCAAACATAAACAAGCAAGATACTATCAGGTACTAAGTTCATGATAAATTTAGGTTCAATTAATCACATTACTAGGGAACTCCCACTTAGATAGACATCCCTCTAATCCTCTAATTGATTATGTGATCCAAATCAACTAAACCATGTCCGATCATCATGTGAGATGGAGTAGTTTCATTGGTGAATATCGCTATGTTGATCATATCTACTATATGATTCACGCTCGACCTTTCGGTCTCTGTGTTCCGAGGCCATATCTGTATATGCTTGGCTCGTCAAGTATAACCTGAGTATTCTGCGTGTGCAACTGTTTTGCACCCGTTGTATTTGAACGTAGAGCCTATCACACCCGATCATCACGTGGTGTCTCAGCACGAAGAACTTTCGCAACGGTGCATACTCAGGGAGAACACTTCTTGATAATTAGTGAGAGATCATCTTAAAATGCTACCGTCAATCAAAGCAAGATAAGATGCATAAAAGATAAACATCACATGCAATCAATATAAGTGATATGATATGGCCATCATCATCTTGTGCTTGTGATCTCCATCTTCGAAGCACCGTCGTGATCACCATCATCACCGGCACGATACCTTGATCACCATCGTAGCATCGTTGTCGTCTCGCCAATCTTATGCTTCCACGACTATCGCTACCGCTTAGTGATAAAGTAAAGCATTACAGCGCAATTGCATTGCATACAATAAAGCGACAACCATATGGCTCCTCCCAGTTGCCGATAACTTGGTTACAAAACATGA
The DNA here is from genome assembly GCF_002162155.2 of Triticum dicoccoides. NCBI lineage: Eukaryota > Viridiplantae > Streptophyta > Magnoliopsida > Poales > Poaceae > Triticum > Triticum dicoccoides. The sequence continues at coordinate 369,636,831 of NC_041384.1, read as the reverse complement.
TCATCCCATACAATAAAATTTAGCATCATGTCTTGACCATATCACATCACAACATGCCCTGCAAAAACAAGTTAGACGTCCTCTACTTTGTTGTTGCAAGTTTTACGTGGCTGCTACGGGCTTAAACAAGAACCAATCTTACCTATGCATCAAAACCACAACGATAGTTTGTCAAGTTGGTGCTGTTTTAACCTTCGCAAGGACCGGGCGTAGCCACACTCGGTTCAACTAAAGTTGGAGAAACTGTCACCCGCTAGCCACCTTTGTGCAAAGTACGTCGGGAGAACCGGTCTCGCGTAAGCGTACGCATAATGTCGGTCCGGGCCGCTTCGTCCAACAATACCGCCGAACCAAAGTATGACATGCTGGTAAGCAGTATGACTTATATCACCCACAATTCACTTGTGTTCTACTCGTGCATATAACATCACCACATAAAACCTAGGCTCGGATGCCACTGTTGGGGAACGTAGTAATTTCAGAAATTTTCCTACGCACACGCAAGATCATGGTGATGCATAGCAACGAGAGGGGAGAGTGTGATCTACGTACCCTTGTAGACCGACAGCGGAAGCGTTAGCACAATGCGGTTGATGTAGTCGTACGTCTTCACGGCCCGACCGATCAAGTACCGAAACTACAGCACCTCTGAGTTTTAGCACATGTTCAGCTCGATGACGATCCCCGGACTCCGATCCAGCAAAGTGTCGGGGAAGAGTTCCGTCAGCACGACGGTGTGGTGACGATCTTGATGTACTACCGTCGCAGGGCTTTGCCTAAGCACCTCTACAATATTATCGAGGATTATGGTGGAAGGGGGCACCGCACACGGCTAAGAATATGATCACGTGGATCAACTTGTGTTTCTAGGGGTGCCCCCTGCCCCCGTATATAAAGGAGCAAGGGGAGGAGGCCGGCCGGCCCCTATGGCGCGCCAAGGAGGAGTCCTCCTCCTAGTAGGAGTAGGACTCTTACTAGGAGGGGGAAAGAAGTGGGGAGGGAGAAGGAAAGGGGGGCGCCGCCCCCCCCCCTCTCCTAGTCCAATTCGGACCAGGGGGGAGGAG
>NC_041384.1:369621231-369635518 GCF_002162155.2 Triticum dicoccoides | reverse complement strand
GGGGGGGGGGGGTTCCGGTAACCCTCCGGCTCTCCGATTTTCTCCGAAATCACCTGGAACACTTCCGGTGTCCGAATATAGCCGTCCAATATATCAATCTTTATGTCGACCATTTCGAGACTCCTCGTTATGTCCGTGATCACATCCGGGACTCTGAACTAACTTCGGTACATCAAATCTCATAAACTCATAATATAACTGTCATCGAAACCTTAAGCGTGCGGACCCTACGGGTTCGAGAACAATGTAGACATGACCGAGACACGTCTCCGGTCAATAACCAATAGCGGAACCTGGATGCTCATATTGGCTCCTACATATTCTATGAAGATCTTTATCGGTCAGACCGCATAACAACATACGTTGTTCCCTTTGTCATCGGTATGTTACTTGCCCGAGATTCGATCGTCGGTATCTCAATACCTAGTTCAATCTTGTTACCGGCAAGTCTCTTTACTCGTTTCGTAATACATCATCTCGCAACTAACTCATTAGTTGTAATGCTTGCAAGGCTTATGTGATGTGCATTACCGAGAGGGCCCAGAGATACCTCTCCGACAATTGGAGTGACAAATCCTAATCTCGAAATACGCCAACCCAACATTCACCTTTGGAGACACCTGTAGAGCTCCTTTATAATCACCCAATTACGTTGTGACGTTTGGTAGCACACAAAGTGTTCCTCCGGTAAACGGGAGTTGCATAATTTCATAGTCATAGGAACATGTATAAGTCATGAAGAAAGCAATAGCAACATACTAAACGATCGGGTGCTAAGCTAATGGAATGGGTCATGTCAATCACATCATTCTCCTAATGATGTGATCCCATTAATCAAATGACAACACATGTCTATGGTTAGGAAACATAACCATCTTCGATTAACGAGCTAGTCAAGTAGAGGCATACTGGTGACGTTTGGTTTGTCTATGTATTCACACAAGTATTATGTTTCCGGATAATACAATTCTAGCATGAATAATAAACATTTATCATGATATAAGGAAATAAAATAATAACATTATTATTGCCTCTAGGGCATATTTCCTTCAGTATGTACTCATATCGGGCATATTGTGTGTATGATTAAAATGCTTGGTATGAGTGGGATCCGACAATCTAGATGTTTATCCTTGGCAGCCTCTCATATGGGGAAATGTAGTCTAGTGCTTCCTGAGCGATAGTAGTCCGCTATAGCCCGGTTCACCGGAGTCCTGCTAGCCCAGCACTACTGCTCTGGACACTTGACTGGCCGGCATGTGTTTCACTTCGTTCCTGTGTCTGTCCCTTCGGGGAAATGTCACGCGGTGACATCCGGAGTCCTGCCTAGCCTGCTACAGCCCGGGTTACCGGAGTCCTATTAGCCTAGTGCTACAGCGAGGATTCACACGTTGATGACCGACATGCTCGATGTGATTCATGTATGCCTGTCCCCATGGGTTAGTGCCGCTTTAGGTTCACGACTAGCCATGTCGGCCCGGGTTCTCCGTCATATGGATGCTAGCGACACTATCATATACGTGAGCCAAAAGGCGCAAACGGTCCCGGGCCATGGTAAGGCGACACCCGTGGGGATACCGTGCGTGAGGCCGCAATGTGATATGAGGTGTTACCGGCTAGATCGATGTGACTTGGAATCGGGGTCCTGACAATCTCATCAAAGCGTACATTCCAACTCCGAGATGCTTACTCCAGTCCTTAGAAGGATTGCTGGAGCTTTGCATACTTGTCAGCATCTTTCAGGATTGACAAAACCTTCTGGTTGTATCACATACAACCTTTCCTCGAGAAAAATGTCGAGGAAACAATGTTTTTTACATCCTATCTGCAAGATTTCATAAATAATGCACTAACTGCTAACATAATTCCAACAGACTCTTAGCATCGCTACGAGTGAGAAAGTCTCATCGTAGTCAACTCCTTGAACTTGCCGGGAAACATCTTAACGACAAGTCAAACTTTCTTAATGGTGACACTTATCATCATTGTCTGTCTTCCTTTTAAAATCCATCTGCACCCAACAGCCTTACGACCATCAAGTGGTTCTTTCAAAGTCTATACTTTCTTTTATACATGGATCCTCTCTCGGATTTTATGGCCTCAAGCCATTCTTTGGAATCTGGGCCCACCATCACTTCTCCATAGCTCGTAGGTTCATTGTTGACCAGCAACATGACTTCCAAGACAGGATTATGTACCACTCTGAAGTAGTATGCATCCTTGTCGACCTATGATGTTTGGTAGTGACTTGATCTGAAGTTTCATGATCACTATCATAAGCTTCCACTTCAATTGGTGTAGGTGCCACAGGAACAACTTCCCGTGCCCTGCTACACACTAGTTGAAGTGACGGTTCAATAACCTCATCAAGTCTCCACCATCCTCCCACACAATTCTTTCGAGAGAAACTTTTCCTCGAGAAAGGACCCGTTTCTAGAAACAATCACTTTTGCTTTCGGATCTGAAATAGGAGGTATACCCAACTATTTTTGGGTATTCTGTGAAGATGCATTTATCCGCCTTGGGTTCGAGCTTATCAGCCTGAAACTTTTTCACATAAGCATCGCAGCCCCAAACTTTTAAGAAATGACAGCTTAGGTTTCTCTAAACCATAGTTCACACAGTGTCGTCTCAACGGAATTGTGTGGTGCCCTATTTAAAGTGAGTTCAGTTGTCTCTAATGCCTAACCCATAAACGATAGTGGTAATTTGATAAGAGACATCATGGTATGCACCATATCCAATAGGGTGCAGTTGTGATGTTCGGACACACCATCACACTATGGTGGTCCAGGCGGTATCAGTTGTGAAACAATTTCCACAATGTCTTAATTGTGTGCCAAACTCGTAACTCAGATATTCATCTCTATGATCATATCATAGACATTTTATCATCTTGTCACGATGATCTTCAACTTCACTCTGAAATTACTTAAACCTTTCAATAATTCAGACTTGTGTTTCATCAAGTAAATATACTCAGCATCTACTCAAATCATCTGTGAAGTAAGAACATAACGATATCCACTGCGTGCCTCAGCACTCATTGGACTGCACACATCAAAATGTATTACTTCCAACAAGTTGCATTCTTGTTCCATCTTACTGAAACGAGGCCTTTCAGTCATCTTGCCCATGTGGTATGATTTGCATGTCTCAAGTGATTCAAAATCAAGTGAGTCCAAACGATCCATCTGCATGGAGTTTCTCCATGCATATCTACCAATAGACATGGTTCGCATGTCTCAATCTTTTCAAAAACGAGTGAGTCCAAAGATCCATCAACATGGAGCTTCTTCATGCGTTTTATACCAACATGAGTCAAATGGCAGTGCCACAAGTACGTGGTACTATCATTACTATCTTATATCTTTTGGCATGAACATGTGTATCACTACGATCGAGATTCAATAAAACATTCATTTTAGGTGCAAGAGCATTGAAGGTATTGTTCAAATAAACAGAGTAACCATTATTCTCCTTAAATGAATAACCGTGTGGCGATAAACATAATCCAATCATGTCTATGCTCAATGCAAGCACCAAATAACAATTATTTCGGTTTAACACCAATCCCGATGGTAGAAGGAGCGTGCGATGTTTGATCACATCAACCTTGGAAACACTTCCAACACATATCGTCATCTCACCTTTAGCTAGTCTCCGCAGCCTTTTATTCCGAGTTACTAACGCTTAGCAACCGAACCGGTATTTATTACCCTGGTGCTACTAGGAGTACTAGTAAAGTACACAATAATATGACATATATCCAAAATACTTCTGTCGACCTTGCCAGCCTTCTCATCTACCAAGTATCTAGGGTAGTTCTGCTTCAGTGACTGTTCCCCTCATTATAGAAGCACTTAGTCTCGGGTTTGGTTCAACCTTGGGTTTCTTCACTAGAGCAGCAACTGATTTGCCATCTCATGAAGTATCCCTTATTTCCCTTGCCCTTCTTGAAACTAGTGGTTTAACCATCAACAATTAATGCTCCTACTTGATTTCTACTTTCGCGGTGTCAAACATCGCGAGTTGCTCAAGGATCATCATGTCTATCCCTGATATGTTATAGTTCATCACAAAGCTCCAATAGCTTGGTGTCAGTGACTATGGAGAACCATCACTATCTCATTTGGAAGATTAACTCCCACTCGATTCAAGCGATTGCAGTACTCAGAAAATCTGAGCACATGCTCAATGATTGAGTTTTTCTCCCTTAGTTTGCAGGCTTAAGAAACTTGTCAGAGGTCTCATACCTCTTGACGTGGGCACTAGTCTGAAATTCCAATTTCAGTCTTTGGAACATCTCATATGTTCTGCGACGTTTCAAAAACGTCTTTGGTGCCACAATTCTAAACCGTTAGTATTACGTACTGAACTATCACGTGTCATCAAAACGTGTATGTCAGATGTTTCCCAACATCTATAGACGATGCTCGAGGTTCAACACACTGAGTGGTGCATTAAGGACATAACCCTTCTGTGCAGCAATGAGGACAATCCTCAGTTCATGGACCCGGTTCGCATAATTTCTACTGTCAACTCTCAACTAAATTTTCTCTAGGAACAATCTAAAACAGTAGAACCAAAGCGTGAGCTACGACATAATTTGCAAAGACCTTTTGACTATGTTCATGATAATTAAGTTCATCTAATCAAATTATTCAATGAACTCCCACTTAGATAGACATCCCTCTAGTCATCTAAGTGACACATGATCCGAGTCAACTAGGCCGTGTCCGATCATCACGTGAGACGGACTAGTCATCATCGGTGAACATCTTCATGTTGATCGTATCCACTATAGGACTCATGTTCGACCTTTTGGTCTTCCGTGTTCAGAGGCCATGTTTGTACATGCTAGGCTCGTCAAGTTAACCTAAGTGTATTGCGTGTGTAAATCTGGCTTACACTCGTTGTATGCGAATGTTAGAACCTATCACACCCGATCATCACGTGGTGCTTCGGAACAACGGACCTTAGCAACGGTGCACAGTTAGGGGGAACACTTTCTTGAAATTATTGCGAGGGATCATCTTATTTATGCTACCGTCGTTCTAAGCAAATAAGATGTAAACATGACAAAAATCACATGCAAATCATAAAGTGACATGATATGGCCAATATCATCTTGCGCCTTTGATCTCCATCTTCGAGGCGCGGCATGAACACCATCGTCACCGGCATGACACCATGATCTCCATCATCGTGTCTTCATGAAGTTGCCTCACCAACTATTACTTCTACTACTATGGCTAACGGTTAGCAATAAAGTAAAGTAATTACATGGCGTTTTCATTGACACGCATGTCATAAATAAATTAAGACAACTCCTATGGCTCCTGCCGGTTATCATACTCATCGACATGCAAGTCGTGATTCCTATTACAAGAACATGATGAATCTCATACATCACATATATCATTCATCACATCCTTTTGTCCATATCACATCACATAGCATACCCTGCAAAAACAAGTTAGACGTCCTCTAATTGTTGTTGCATGTTTTACGTGGCTGCTATGGATTTCTAGCAAGAACGTTTGTTACCTACGCAAAACCACAACGGTGATATGTCAATTGCTATTTACCCTTCATAAGGACCCTTTTCATCGAATCCGATCCGACTAAAGTGGGAGAGACAGATACCCGCCAGCCACCTTATGCATCAAGTGCATGTCAGTTGGTGGAACTCGTCTCACGTAAGTGTACATGTAAGGTCGGTCCGGGCCGCTTCATCCCACAATGCCGCTGAATCAAGATAAGACTAGTAACGGCAAGCAAATTGAACAAATCATCGCCCACAACTACTTTGTGTTCTACTCATGCATAGAATCTACACATAGACCTAGCTCATGATGCCATTGTTGGGGATTGTAGCAGAAATTTAAAATTTTCTACGCATCACCAAGATAAATCTATAGAGTAATCTAGCAAAAAGGGGAAGGGGAGTGCATCTACATACCCTTGTAGATCGCTAAGCGGAAGCGTTACTAGAATGCGGATGAGGTAGTCATACTCGTAGCGATTCAGATCGCGGTCGATTCCGATCTAAGCGCCGAACAACGGCGCCTCCGCGTTCAACACACGTGCAGCCCGGTGACGTCTCCCATGCCTTGATCTAGCAAGGAGAGAGGGAGAGGTTGGGGAAGACTTCGTCCAGCAGCAGCACGACGACGTGGTGGTGGTGGAGGAGCATGGTACTCCAGCAGGGCTTCGCCAAGCACTACGAGAGACGAGGAGAGAGAGAGGTAGGGCTGCGCCTTGGGAGAGACAGACTCATGTGTTGTGCAGCCCCAAAACCTCCACTATATATAGGGGCAAGGGCAAGGGGAGGCACCCTAGGGTTTCCCCTGGGGGGGGGGGGGCGGCGGCCAGAGCATATGGGATCTCCCCCTTAGATGACTTGGCCCCCAAGCCAGGAGGTGGGAACCCTATATGGGGCGCCCCAAACCCCCTAGTCACGTGGGAATAGGTAAGGGGGGCGCACAACCCCTTAGTGGGCTGGTTTGCCCCCTTCCCTTGGCCCATGAAGCCCCCCAACACTTGCCGGGGCTCCCGAAACACCTTTCGGTCATGCTAGTCATCACCCGGTACCTCCGGAACACTTCCGGACTCCAAAACCCTTCGTCCAATATATCAATCTTCACCTCCGGACCATTCTGGGACTCCTCGTGACGTCCGGGATCTCATCCGGGACTCCGAACAACATTCAGTAACCGCGTACATACTTTCCCTATAACCCTAGCGTCATCGAACCTTAAGTGTGTAGACCCTACGGGCTCAGGAATAATGCAGACATGACCGAGACATCTCTCTGGTCAATAACCAACAGCGGGATCTGGATACCCATGTTGGCTCCCACATGTTACACGATGATCTCATCGGATGAACCACGATGTCAAGGATTCAGTCAATGCCGTATACAATTCCCTTTGTCTACCGGTATAGTACTTGCCCGAGATTCGACCGTCGGTATCCCGATACCTTGTTCAATCTCGTTACCGGCAAGTCTCTTTACTTGTTCCGTAACACATCATCCCGTGATCAACTCCTTGGTCACATTGTGCACATTATGATGATGTCCTAACGAGTGGGCCCAGAGATACCTCTCCGTTTACACGGAGTGACAAATCCCAGTCTCGATTCGTGCCAACCCAATAGACACTTTCGGAGATACCCGTAGTGCACCTTTATAGCCACCCAGTTACGTTGTGGCGTTTGGTACACCCAAAACATTCCTATGGTATCCGGGAGTTGCACAATCTCATGGTCTAAGGACTTGACGTTAGAAAAGCTTTAGCAGACGAACTATACGATCTTGTGCTAGGCTTAGGATTGGGTCTTGTCCATCACATCATTCTCCTAATGATGTGATCCTGTTATCAATGACATCCAATGTCCATGGTCAGGAAACCATGACCATCTATTGATCAACGAGCTAGTCAACTAGAGGCTTACTAGGGACATGTTGTGGTCTATGTATTCACACATGTATTACGGTTTCCGGTTAATACAATTATAGCATGAACAATAGACAATTATCATGAACAAGGAAATACAATAATAACCATTTTATTATTGCCTCTAGGGCATATTTCCAACAGCAAATGACAGCGGTGCTCTCCAACTAGTGATTTTTAATAAGAGGAGGATGACTCAACATAAAAGTAAATAGATAGGCCCTTCGCAGAGGGAAGCTCTAAGTTTAGTTTTTGCATAAAGCTAGTTTTTTCCTAGAATAAAAGATATTATTCTACCACTACTGTATAGCATAGGATGAGTTGGTAAACCCAACTCAACCCATTCTCAAAGATTCATTTAAAACCCAACTATTTTATTAAGAGTGATGAGATCTCCCAGCATTTCCACTACTAGATGCTCAAGTTGTCCGTAACCGGGGACATGGCTAATCGATTAGGTTTTAACACTCTACAGAGGTTTGCACACTTTTCCCCAAAGACTCGATCGCCTCCCTTGAAGTTCTTGCACTGCCTGGCGTTTGAGAACAGGATGACCGAGACATAGTCTTTCGAAAATGTCCCCCCTTAACCCACGGATAGGCCGGTACACCTACATCATTCTACATCTGCTAGCCCATCCCGGAAGGGTAACACTAACTACTCAACTAAGCCAGCGCCCATATTGGCTTGTGGCTGCACACCTAAGCTTCTAGACATGAGAATACGATTGATCTCTTTGAGCCTGGGCGGACGGACTACTAGTGGTGCACCACCATGGATTTCCCATGCATGCTCCCACTGTACTTCGCCACCATTCAAACCAAACCTTCGCCCATGTAGTTCATTAAGTTATCTTGGTTCTACTTACTACTCTGTCACTCATGTCTCACCATGTTCGCTTCCCAAACCACGTCTACATTTAGCGAGGCAAAAATAAACTTACACGATGGTGACAAGGATGTATACATCAGACCTACCTCAATGAACTACTAGGTAACGACATAGACATCTGGCAACAATAAATCCTACCATGCAATCTTACCACAAAAGGACTAAGTGCCTCATATAAAACATAGGTAATTGAAAGAATGATCAAATGTGAACTTGCCTGGTAACAGTTGATGAAGATTATATCGCTCTCAGAATTTTACTTAATAGAACTATTCATCACTCTCTGATGAAAATCTATAAAGTCAAACATTGCACTCACATAAGCAATCATTTCAGAGAACCAAGAAGAACATGCAAAGCAAAAAGTCTTGGAAAAACCAAATGAACATTCAACACACTTAACTAGCATGGAAATATCCTAAGTGCAAAACAACATGTGACATAGGGTGCAAAGATGTGATGTGTACTAAAGTGCATACATGGCATAATAGTAAAACTATCATAGACAGACCATTTTTGTGTGGAAAATGTGTGACAATGGTCCAAGTGGTAGGGTTTGGCTACGGTGACATGGTGCCAAAAAGAATCACATCAATCGGAGCTACGATTTAGGAGATATGGCCAGTTGAAGTTTGAATTCAAATCTGAATAAAGTTCAAATTTGAATTTGGAAAAGTTCACAAACATGATGCTACTGGATAGATCTAATCACGACGAAGAATTTGCCGCTAGTTTCATCGAATTTGGAGTTACGGTTAAAAAGTTGTGGCTAACTAAAGTTTAGGGACCAATATGCAAATCCTAGGGACTAATCAGTGAAGCAGAAACTAAAATGTACCGCAAACAGGCCCTTGGCCACATGGCGGCTCGTGGCTGGCTGAGTAGTGTTTGCTGTGGTGGTTATACGGCAAACGACCACTAAATAGGAAAAACAGCTACCGTGGCTAAATAAAAAAGAAAACCAGAGACCGGTTTAACTAAAATCGCGGTTAACCGAACTAAAACAAACTGATCTATAGTACTAAAAAAATCTAAATGAACGGGGAGAGCGGCTTCTTACAGTGCGACGACAACGATAGGAGAAGGCGGCGCAGGCGGCGGGCGGCGGACAGGGCGGCGGCTCCGGCGGTCCTCAGCGGTGGCGAAGGGGTCGGGGAGGTCGGGCGCGGCGTGCTGGTGGGGTCAGCGGGCGGCGGGGTGGCCAGCGACAAGTGGAGGGAGGAGGTGGAGCTCCGGTGCTCCGGTGAGAGCGTGGGTCGTCCAGGCGGCGGCTCCGGTGACCTAGAGGCGAAACCATCATGTCAAAACGGAGTGCACGGATGTGGGCATTCGAGTGACGAAGAGAATGGGGGCCGGGGTGCACCACCGGCAACGGAATCGACAGTGAGGCGGCTCGGCTCCGGCGAGATCCGAATGGGCTGGGCGGCAGCTACATGCGATGTGGGGAGCAGAGGAGGGGCGAGATCAGACGAGGGCGTCCTAGGGCTTTTATAGGCGAAGGTAGGGCATCGGGGAGCAGTGGGATAAGATCTACCCCGAGAGCTTCGGCCGGCGGGTTCGGGAGTGCGCGCGACATCGTCATCCCGTGGTCTGCGGGAGGTTGGGATGACCTGGGGAGCGGGCCCCGTAGGTCAGCGATAGGGAGAGATGAGCGAGGGAGAGAGACGAGCAGGCGAGCGATGGGAAGGCGCTTCGGGCACGGGAGGAGGCCAAGGGCCTTAATGACCGGCTGGGCCACATGGTTTGCCCCTAGGCCGAAACCTGTTTCAGTCCAGGCGGCGCCTGGGTGATTTTTTTCTTTAAAAACAAATAGAACAGAAAACTGCAACAAAGGAAAATAAGTAAAATATTTACATAGGCATATTATATACCAAAATGTTCAAAACAATAGTAGCAATAAGATGAACTATTTTTCAAGTTCAACTAAATTCCATATAAATTCATAAAAGTCAAACAGTGCTACTGTTGCATTTAAAATCAATAAAAAATCATTTTTAGCAAATGGTTTCAAATTTATTTTCTCCTAATTTTCCATTGAAGGGAATCATTTTACCCTTATTTCCATTTATTTATTTTTAGGAGAAAAATAATTTGAATTAAAACTAAATAACTCCCAATTGGATTTGAATTTGGAATCTCAAACAACTTCGAATGGAAAATGAGTTTCAAATAACTTCAAAGTGACTTCCAATTTATTTCTTTGAAACTTCCAACTCTCTTTCTTCAGATATGAACAAGTCATTTTATGAACTCATTGAGTTTCTTAAAGTTTCTAAATTTGAAATATTTCAAATGGAATTCAAATCATTTTCTAACCCCTTTTCATTTCTTTAAATGGAAGAAGTCATATTATCTTCACTCTAGGGTTTTGTAATGAAATGAATTTGAATTCATGGAGATCAAGAAAAATGCAAGATGAAAGTTTTGGGAATGTCCTTTTATTCCCTCTCATGCAACTTCCAAAAGTTTCAATTTCCACTCAATTTCACGCAATCAATCACACAACAATCAAACACACAATCAAAGTTATTTATTTAATATAACATTCCAAAATTTAGAAATTTGGGATGTTACACAAGAGTTGTCCAGTCTTCATCTGTAATATATTCCACTGGAGATGTGTGGGCGATTTCATTGTTAGCCTTGCCTTCAAAGTGAGATTTTCTAAGGTGGTACTGATACTATCATAGAGCAGAGTGAAAAACACGAGTGCATGCTTGCTTAGTTGCATCATCTTTCGGATCCAACTTGAACCTCATCTGTTGAAAAAAGAATGTGAGTCTTATTAGGATGAAGCTAGAAAGTATGGGACAGAGCAAGACAATATTAAAAATTGCGTTGAATAATATTTCTTACGGATAAATGGTCAAGGAAAGTGTTAAACTGGGTATTGTCTTTATCATTCCTGTACCGGATCCACGTTGGGAGGACACGTGCATGACACCTAATGGCAACGGCTGCCTCTGATACTAACTTGGCTGACTCTGTAGCATCACGTGGCCTTTTTAATCCTGCCTCAAAATGGATCTCCATTCTTCCTCTAGATTTTGTTAATCTGTCAAGCATTATCCCTGATGTCTGTTTCTGCTTGCGCCGTGGTGCTAGTTCAACAATGAACATGGAAAGTGTTAGTGCACATCAAACTATGAGAGTACATATAAAGGAGCATGCAGCTGCAACTTGACTCGGTCAGGTACCGTCTTGGTGTTGATGCTCATGAGGTTCATCTGATATTTCCAAGTCCTGTTGTGTCAGCAGTGCTTCAGAAGTAGTGTTAGGTGTGAAGGCAGCTTGGGAGCTGGCCAGTTCCGGAGCAAACAAACGAGTAACTCGTTGAGATGCTGGTAGTGTTGAAGCGGATGCTGCAACTGGTGGAGCAGGTGATACTGTGTTTGTAGATTTAGCCGGTGGACTTGGACCTTCTACTACACTATAAGTACCGGCGGAATCTCGAGGGTAGATCCTTTTCTATTTCACCCGACGAGTAACACCATTCCCTACTATATTCTTTTCCTTGCTCTTTTTTGAATTTGCCATGTCAAGCCGTACCCACAACACAAAAGAATAAAATCGCTCTTCAGAACTCATTGATGCATGATACAGACAAGCAATACTTTGATGTAAGACAACCATATGAGGATGGAATATGTAAGAAAAACAGGATGTCGTGACATATTCACAACTACGATGTGTAAACTAAGCAGAGGGATTTTCAAGAAAATAGAAGTAATGCAAGCTAGACACCATATGAAAGATGCAAGCAATATCACTCTACCAAGTTAAAAGTGTCTTGTCAAAAGTGACATTTCGAAAAATTAGAAGCAGTACAATGTAGAAATCAATGCAAGATGCAACCACTATGAAACTGCCATGTTAAAAGTGTCCAATCATGAGTGACTGATGCAGGATACACAACAACAATACTTTGATGTCAGAACATGGTATGATAGATAGACGAAGTGGATTCTAGACACAGAAAGGCATGTCATATGCACATGTATAACGTATAAACTCAGTAGGTGCAATTTAATCAAAATAGAAGAAATACAGGCTAGACAACATATGCAACATGAAACCAATTATCACACTGTCAACTTAGAGCAAGCACTTGCGATGGTGGAGTACGGGAGATGAACTCATCATGTAGACTTGGGACTTTAACTTCATTAGCAGTAGCAGTGGCAGAGTCTCTGTTTGCGTTGGTCCGGAGGACCACCAACATCCCCTAACTTACTCTTTTCCTTCCTATTTTCTGATATTGCCTTATGAAGTCAAAACCACAAGAAGATTAATAAAACTAGCTCTGCATAACTGGTTGATGCATGATACACACGAACACTACTTTGATTTAAGGCAAGTGCAGGATAGGAGGATGGAATATATACAAAAAAATACAACATTGCATATTCACACGTACGATAGGAGGATGGAATATGTATGAAAAATAGTAAGCATAAGGCATTTCAACAAAATTAGAAGAAATGAAAGCTAGGCACCATATGAACATGCAACCAATATCACTCTATCAGGTAAAAAGTGTCTCGTCGTAAGTTCCATTTCAAGAAATTGGAAGCAGTACAAGCTAGAAGACAATGCAAGATGCAAACTACATCACATTCCCAAGTTAAATGTGTCTTATGGGTAAGTGATGGTTGCAGGTATAAGTTGTGAGCTACGCAGATGCAATTCAACAAAATCAGAAGCAATACATACTAGACATCATACAAAACACGCAACCACATATAATAGTTCCAAGTTAGAGCAAGCACCTGTGATGGTGGAGTAGGGGAGATGTGCTCATCATCTACATGTATGTTCTAGAAACAGGAAGACGTGTCATATTCACAGGCATTATGTGTAAAGTAAGCAAATGCAAATCAACAAAGCTAGAAGCAATATGATGACCCAAAAGTGTAGGGGATCTATCGTAGCCTTTTCGATAAGTAAGAGTGTCGAACCCAACAAGGAGCAGAAGGAAATGATAAGCAGTTTTCAATAAGGTACTCTCTACAAGCACTGAAATTATCGGTAATAGATAGTTTTGTGATAAGGTAATTTGGACCGGGTAACAAGTAGTAAATGTAAATAAGGTGCAACAAGATGGCCCAATACTTTTTGTAGCAAAGGACAAGACTGGACAAACTCTTATATAAAGTAAAGCACTCCTGAGGACACATGGGAATTATCGTCAAGCTAGTTTTCATCACGTTCATATGATTCACATTCGGTACTTTGATAATGTAACACCCCGGATGTAATTTACCCAATATGTACTCCAACTCTTGCCGTTTCCGGCCTTAAGTTATTTTATTTTCTCGCGTTCGGGTTTTTGTCTCCGTGTGTTGTTGTCGTTGTCATGCATCTCATATCATGTCATCATGTGCATTCCATTTGCATACGTGTTCATCTCATGCATTCGAGCATTTTCCCCGTTGTCCGTTTTGCATTCCGGCGCTCCGTTCTCCTCCGGTGGTCATTTCTACCTTTCTTTCGTGTGTGGGGATTAAACATTTCCGGATTGGACCGAGTCTTGCCAAGCGGCCTTGGTTTACTACCGGTAGACCGCCTGTCAAGTTTCGTACCATTTGGACTTCGTTTGATGCTCCAACTGTTAACCGAGGGACCGAGAAGGCCTCGTGTGTGTTGCAGCCCAACACCCCTCCAAGTTGGACCAAAACCCACCAAAACCCTCTCCATTCTCTAGAGAGTTCGATCACGATCGCGTGGCCGAAAATCGCACCTCATTTGGACTCTCCTAGCTCCTCCTATGCCTATATAAAGACCCCCTCCGAAATCCGGATCTCCATCACCCCCGAAACCCTAAAATCTGCTCGCGCCGCGCCGGACATGTCCGATTCCGGCCGGACACATCGCCGCCGCCCTCTCCCGTCGCGCCACGTGGCAGGCGCCGCCGCCCCGCGCCACCGGCTCGG
>NC_041384.1:369551870-369620607 GCF_002162155.2 Triticum dicoccoides | reverse complement strand
CGCCTCCTCCTTCCTCGCCCGAGCCGGCCGCCGCTCTCCGCCATCAACTCCGGCGCCGGCGAGCTCCGCCGCCGCACCATCTCCGCCCGCTCGCCGATGCTACCTCCGCCGCCAAGCCCGACGCCGCCGCAGATCCGGTGCTGCCCCGCGACGCCTCGCCCCGCCTCCTTGAAGCTCCGGGCGACATCCTCCTCGACGCCGGCGACTTCTCCGGCGAGAGATCCGGCCGCCCCGCCTCGTCTCCGGCGAACGACGTCCCCGGCTACCTAGATCCGGCGGCTTGCTACAGTGCTCCCGATCCGCTGCTACAGTAAACCCTAGATCTCAGGGTTGACTTTCCCCCTCTCCCTTATATTTTTCTTGCAACTTCATCATGTCGTAACTCCTCATCCGTAGATCCGTTTTGGGCATATAGCATATCAAAATGTTCATCTCATAGTGTACATCGTTTCATCTCATTGCATCATTTTCATTTGAGTTCATCTTGATGCCCTAAATGCTGTTGGAAGAATGCTATTTGAGATAATTGTCAGATCTGCTGCTCCAATTAGGTATTTGTCATTTTTGCCATGATTATTGTGTGCATGATATGCCCCTGAGCTCTACATGAGTTTTGTTATATGGTTTGCCATCTATCCAGAGGTGCAACCCATGTATTTTTGTGATGTGTGTGATGACTAGCACAAGCTTGCAAAGTGGGGCATTCGTTAATGCTGATTTCAGGGACTTAGCATTTCCACTAAGTCCTTGACCTGTTTATCTCATTATGCCATATGTTTATGTTGTTTCCTAGTGATCCGTGCCTCTTTTGAGGAGGATCAGTAAGGATGTTTTGTTAATATTGTAGTTCTCTATCCATCCATGTCTTTGTTTGCAATTATGGAGCACCCTAGCTTGAGTCAATTGAGATCTACTTTTGTCATTTTGTGAATCTGGGCAGATTGTCTACTTGTTAGCGATTTTGCCGAGGATGTTGTAGTTGATCCGTGCATGCTATGTTATTGTTCTTGCCATGTCTAGCTTGTATTTTGTGTATTCTTTTTGGGTGTATGCTTAGATTGTCATGACATGCTCTGTAGTGAGTGCATCGAGCTCGTAAACATGCCTACTTGATATGTGTTTCGGCATGCTCCAGTTTTCACTAAGTCTGTGATCTGATTATGTTTTTGCCATGTTCACATGCTTGCAATTGTATTTTCTGATCCCTTTTGGCTCAAGGTCACTAAGGGACTTTTGTTAATATCTTTGAGTGGCTCCATGCCATGCTTTACTTTGCCATATTAAGGTCCTATAGCATATTGTTTTCATGCTCCAAAGAGTGCTATCTGATCTGAAATTCCAGACAAGTGTTAATTTCACTAACTCTGAAATCTGTTTGTCAAATGCATTTTTCCCATGCTTGTTTGAACCTGTTAATGGATGAATTGGCCGTAGCTCAGTGCTAGTCTTTTGTTAAGCATAATGAATGGATCCCTGCCATGTATTTTGATGCCATGTTTGGGTGTTGTAGCATGTTCATCTTGTTGCATTTAGATGGCTACTTGCTGTAAATCGCAGAACATGGTCATATTTGAATTGCTTGCCATTTCCAAACCGTAACTCCGATTCCGGTGATCTTTATATCGTTTTCAAGCGATTTCATCTCATCTTTCCAGTGGCACCCTTGGATTTCCAAGTTGAGTCCAGGTTCTTGCATTCCTTGTCAAATCTTGCATATGCATCACATATTGCATCCCGCATAGCATACCATCTTTGCATCATGTTGTTTGAGTTTTGCACGTGGTTGATTGTGTCCTTGTTGCTTGTTTGTCTTGTTTGGGTAGAGCCAGGAGACGAGTTTGCTAAGGAGGAGCCCGTTGAGTTTGCTTTCGAGGATCCAGTCAACTCTGACAACTTTGCAGGCAAGATGATCATACCCTCGAAATCACTACTATCTTTGTTATGCTAGATGCTCGCTCTTTTGCTATGCCTATGCTACGATGCCTACCACTTGCTTATCATGCCTCCCAATTTGCCATGTCAAACCTCTAACCCACCATGTCCTAGCAAACCGTTGATTGGCTATGTTACCGCTTTGCTCAGCCCCTCTTATAGCGTTGATAGTTGCAGGTGAAGATTGGACACCGTTCCTGGTTGGAACATTATTTACTTGTTGGGATATCATTATATTGCCATGTTATCTTAATGCATCTATATACTTGGTAAAGGGTGGAAGGCTCAGCCTCTCGCCTAGTGTTTTGTTCCACTCTTGCCGCCCTAGTTTCCGTCATATTGGTGTTATGTTTGCAGATTTTGTGCTCCTTACGCGGTTGGGTTATAATGGGGACCCCTTGATAGTTTGCCTTGATTAAAGCTTTTCCAGCAATGCCCAACCTTGGTTTTACCATTTGCCACCTAGCCTCTTTTTCTCTTGGGTTTCCGGAGCCCGAGGGTCATCTTATTTAAACCCCCCCAGGCCAGTGCTCCTCTGAGTGTTGGTCCGAACTAGAGTCCTGTGCAGCGTCCCCTCGAGGAAACTCGAGGTTTGGTTTTAGTTGTATGGAGAGCTCATCTGAGTGCGCCCTGAGAACGAGATATGTGCAGCTCCTATCGGGATTTGTCGGCACATTCGGGCGGTGTTGCTGGATTGGTTTTAACTTGTCGAAGTGTCTTGAAGAACCGAGATACCGAGTCTGATCGGATCGTCTCGGGAGGAGGTCTATTCCTTTGTTGACCGTGAGAGCTTGTCATGGGCTAAGTTGGGACTCCCCTGCAGGGATTTGAACTTTCAAAAGCCGTGCCCGCGGTTATGGGCAGATGGGAATTTGTTAATGTCCGATTGTAGATAACTTGAACCTTAACTTAATTAAAATGAATCAACAGTGTGAGTTACCGTGATGGTCTCTTCTCGGCGGAGTCCGGGAAGTGAACACGGTGTTGGAGTAATGCTTGCGCAGGTTGCTCTCTAGTTTCTCGCTCGCGCTTTGCCTCCTCTTCTCGCTCTCTCTTTGCGAACAGGATAGCCACCATATATGCTAGTCGGTTGCTGCAGCTCCACATATTTTCCTTGCCTTACCTATTAAGATTAAATAGTCTAGATCGTGAGGGTGCGAGATTGCTGAGTCCCTGTGGCTCACAGATTACTTCCAAACCAGATGCAGGGCCTGATGATTCCGCTCCAGATGACGCGCTTGAGCTCAAGTGGGAGTTCGATGAGGACTCACGCCGATACTACGTGTCTTTCCCTGATGATCAGTAGTGGTGCCCAGTTGGGGTGATCGGGACCGTGTCGCATGTTGGGTTATCCTTTATTTTGGCGCCATAGCCGGGCCATGAGTGTTTGAATGTTGTAATGCTATTTATGTACTTTGATTGACGTGATGAGTGTAAGCCAACTATGTATCTCCCCTTTTATTATCTATATTACATGGGATGTTGTGAAGATTGCCTAACTTGCGACATTGCTTTCAATGCGGTTATGTCTCTAAGTTGTGCCTCGACACGTGGGAGCTATAGCCGCATCGAGGGCGTTACAAGTTGGTATCAGAGCCTTCCCCGACCTTAGGAGCCCCCATTGCTTGATCGTTTTTAGCAGCCATTGTTGAGTCTAGAAAAATGTTTTGAGTCATTTAGGAATTATATATCGGAGAGTTTAGGAATTCTTTTTTACTCCCCAGTCTCCTCGTCGCTCTGGTAAGGCATCCTGATGTAGAGTTTTGACTATTCTCTTCTCAATTTCACTAAAAAAATTTAGGATCACGCGGGTATCTTGGAATCGTTCCGATGGTTTTGTGACGAGAACATTGTTCTTGGTGCCTCCTGTCTTTAGGGGTTGTGGCAGTGTCCCGGGGAGTTGAGCTCCGAGGTGTTGTCGTCACAATTTTATCGTTGCAGTTCTGGAATACCTGAGTTTAGTACGCTGACATCGAAAATCTCTTTTATGCAGTTCGTTGGTGAGATAACCTCGACGCCACCCAATACTGGGGCGGGAGTTCGGGAGTATCGCCATAACTTGTATAACGGATGCTTTTCGAAGGTTGAGGTAGATGGTTTCCGAAGTTTTTTCTCGGTTATGTGTTGAAGGATGGATACAGCTGGATGTAGGATTTGCTAGATTTGGGTGAGATATTATGCTTCCCCTGTATCTCCAACACCTGATTGCATAACCGGAAAGGTTCGGGAGTTTCATAGGTGGGAATTCTTGTAGCTCTAGTTCTTCTTCCACGGATATTTGGTTTGAGATTGGGATTTCTTACCGAGTATTTGTTCTTGATCCGTAACTTGTTGATTTATTTCTCTACCTAAATTCTAAGTGGCTTCTCAATTTATGGATATGTGACCATTTCAAGAGGAATGCATTCGTTCTTATGTTCGGATGTGAAGACTTTATGTTGCAAATTTTCATTCCGTTGGATTCAGCTTCAATATTTGTCTATCAATGTGCTAATGGATGTCACCCTCTTCAGGATGGCTCCCGCTAAGAGCACCAATCAGAATCAGAATCAGGATCCGCCACCACCTCCACCTCCTCCGGAGGCATGGTAAGCTGTGATGGCCGCAACTAATGCAAACACGCAGTTGATCATGCAAATTCTTCAAGAGCGCAATCAAGCGAACCAAGGCAACCAAGGCAACAATCAGAATCACTTTGCTACACTCAACCAGTTCCTTGCTAACGGGCCAAAGACTTTCAGCAATTGTGTTGAGGCAACTGATGCTGACGATTGGCTCGTGGATCTGTGCAAGCATTTCGAGTGTAGTAACGTCAGGCCTGAGGACTTTGTCAGGTTCGCTTCCTTCCAACTCAAAGACCAAGCTGCAGAATGGTTCCAGCAGTACAAGGATTCCAGAGGAGGACGTGTGATTACCTGGGATGAATTCCGTCAAGACTTCAAAGCTCATCATATCCCTCAGAGCGTGGTTGAAAGCAAGTGTGAGGAATTCCGCAACCTGAAGCAAGGCTCTTTGTCTGTCTATGACTACAACAAGTTGTTTCAGAAGCTCGCCCGCTTTGCTAAGCAGGACGTCCTTGATGAGAAGAGCATGATATACCAGTTCAGGGGTGGTCTCAGAGAAGAAATCCAGCTAGCTCTTGTTCTCTTTGAGCCCTTGAGGTACGATGAGTTCTACAACATGGCATTGAAGCAAGAGGCTGCTCAACTGAGGTGTGATGCTTCCAAGAAGCGAGTCAGAGACACTACTCCTTCTTCCTCTACTCAAGTGGCCAAGCAGCAGAAGAATTGGCTTCCTCCTCCTCCGTTCCATCAGCCATATCAGCAGAAGAGCAAAGGTGGCAGTGGATCTTCCCACCCACCCAACCCTGGTTTTCAGAACAAGACTTCATCTCAAGCTCCAAGATCGAGTGCTCCATATCACCGTCCTCTTTCAGAGGTCACGTGCAACAAGTGCCAACAGAAGGGTCACTATGCCAACAAATGCTTCAACCAGAGGCGTCTCCCTCCTCCTCCTCCTATGAGATCGGCAAGTACAGCTGTGGTCAAGCATAACCCCAAGCACACCAAGGTCAACTTGATGAACGCAGCTCAGGCAGAGGACTCGTCAGATGTGATCATGGGTAACCTTCCTGTTAATGATATTCCTGCAAGAGTTCTTTTTGACACTGGTGCATCGCATTGTTTCATTTCCAAACCTTTTGCATCGAAGTATGAGTGCAATTATCAGTATCTGCAAAATTCTTTGCAAATCGTGTCACCGGGCAAGCAAATGACAGCTAATTTCTGCGTCTCGGATATTACTATCACGTTGGGCGACTACAAATTTCTAGCTTCTCCTATTGTTCTAGGTGACTCGGATATTGATCTTATTCTTGGAATGGATTGGCTTTCTAAGCACAAAGCGCATCTTGATTGTGCAGCCAGGCAGATTCAATTGACTCATTCGTCTGAGGATGTAATTGTCTTTGCCGCTCGTGATGATACCATCCGTCAGTTTTCTCTCAATGAGAAGGGTGAACTGGATGCTATCGTGCAAATTCCAGTCGTTTGCGAATATCAAGACGTCTTTCCAGAAGAGCTTCCAGGAATGTCTCCGCACCGGCCAGTTGAATTTGTCATCGATCTTGAGCCTGGCACGGAACCTGTGTGCAAGCGTCCTTACAAGCTCGGACCTGAAGAGTTGAAGGAGCTGAAGAAGCAACTCGATATTCAAGATAGAATGGGTCTCATCCGGCCTAGTTCTTCTCCGTGGGGTTGTGGTGTTCTTTTTGTGAAGAAGAAGGATGGAACGGACCGACTTTGTGTTGATTACCGTCCATTGAACAAGAAGACCATCAAGAACAAATACCCACTTCCCAACATCAACGAGCTGTTCGAACAACTCAAAGGCGCCCAAGTATTCTCCAAGCTTGATCTCCGTATGGGTTATCATCAGATTCGAATCCGCGAGCAAGATATTCCCAAGACGGCTTTCAGGACAAGCTATGGTTCATATGAATACACTGTCATGTCTTTTGGCCTCGTCAACGCTCCTCCGACGTTCTCTCGCATGATGAACTTCATCTTCAACGCCTACACCAATGACTTCGTTTTGGTCTATCTCGACGACATTCTGGTCTTTTCGAAGAACAAGGAAGATCATTCCAAGCACTTGCATTTGGTACTCGATAAGCTCAGAGAACACCAGTTCTACGCCAAGTTCTCCAAGTGCGAATTTTGGCTCGATGAGGTTCTTTATCTTGGTCATATCATCTCTGCCAAGGGTATTGCGGTGAATCCAGAGAAGGTGTATGCAATTGTGAATTGGGAACCTCCTCAGAACATGAAGCAACTCCGTAGCTTCCTTGGTCTCGCAAGCTATTATCGAAGATTCATTGAAAACTTTTCTAAGATCGCGAAGCCCCTCTCAAATCTTCTCCAGAAGCACGTCAAGTACGTTTGGTCTCTGGAGTGTGACATTGCTTTCAACACTTTGAAAGAGAAATTGGTCACTGCTCCAATTCTGACTCCGCCTGATGAATCCAAACCGTACGAGGTCTTTTGCGATGCCTCTCTCCAAGGTCTTGGCACAGTGTTGATGCAAGAGAAGAAAGTTGTGGCTTATACCTCTCGCCAGTTGAAGCCCAACGAGAAGAACTACCCCACTCATGATCTCGAGTTGGCGGCAGTTGTGCGTGCTCTTTTGACTTGGAGACATCTCTTATTGGGAAGAAAAGTGGATATTTTCACTGATCACAAGAGTCTCAAGTACATCTTCACTCAGCCTAATCTCAACCTCAGGCAGACTCGATGGGTCGAAATGATTCAAGAGTATAATCCGAGTATCGAGTATACTCCGGGCAAGGCCAATGTGATTGCTGACGCATTGAGCAGGAAGGCTTACTGCAATAGTCTGATTCTCAAGCCTTATCAACCCGAGCTTTGTGAAGCTTTCCGCAAACTTAATCTGCAAGTTGTTCCTCAAGGTTTCCTCACCAACCTTCAAGTCTCTCCTACCTTGGAAGACCAGATTCGCCAAGCCCAGCTTCTTGATGCTATGGTGAAAAAGGTGAAGATTGGGATTGCCAAGAGTCAACCCAAGTATAAGTGCTACCGCCTTGATGACAAGGATACTCTCTTCTTCGAGGATCGTACTGTTGTGCCCAAAGGTGATCTTCGTAAGGTTATCATGAACGAGGCTCACAATTCTCTCCTCTCCATCCACCCTGGGAGCACGAAGATGTATCAGGACCTCAAACAGGCTTATTGGTGGACTCGAATGAAGCGTGATATTGCTCAATTCGTGAATGAATGTGATGTCTGTAGAAGAGTGAAGGCAGAACACCAAAGGCCAGCTGGTCTCCTCCAACCTCTTTCCATTCCAGAATGGAAGTTTGACCACATTGAGATGGACTTCATGACTGGGTTTCCAAAGTCCTAGCGTGGCAATGATGCGATATTCATTGTCATCGACAAACTCACTAAAGTGGCTCACTTTCTGCCTATCAAAGAGTCAATCACTGCAGCTCAATTCACGGAACTCTATACCTCTCGAATTGTCTCTCTGCACGGTATTCCACAAGTGATCTCTTCAGACCGTGGCAGCATCTTTGCCTCCAAGTTTTGGAATTCTATTCAGAAGGCCATGGGCACCAACATCCGCTTCAGCACAACTTTCCATCCTCAAACTAGCGGTCAAGTCGAGCGTGTCAATCAGATTCTTGAAGATACGCTCAGGGCTTGTGTGATCTCCTTCGGCATGAAGTGGGAGGATTGTCTTCCTTATGCTGAATTCTCCTACAACAACAGTTTTCAAGCAAGTTCGGGCAAGGTCCCATTTGAAATTCTGTATGGCAGGAAGTGCCGTACCCCTCTCAACTGGTCTGAAACCGGTGAACGTCAGCTTCTCGGAAATGACTTAATCACAGAGGCAGAGGAAATGTGCAAAGTCATTCGAGATAACCTCAAAGCAGCCCAATCACGCCAGAAGAGCTACTATGATAGTGAGCACCGTGATTTGGCTTTCGAGATCGGAGATCATGTTTACCTCCGCGTCTCTCCTATGAAAGGTACTCGTCGCTTCGGTATCAAAGGGAAGCTTGCCCCCAGATACGTGGGACCTTTTAAGATCGTCAGCAAGAGAGGCGATCTCGTCTATGAACTCGAGCTTCCTTCAAACTTTGCAAATGTTCATGACATGTTCCATGTCTCTCAGCTTTGAAAGTGCTTCAAGACTCCTGATCGCACCATCAACTTCGAGGACATTGAGCTCCAAGAAGATCTCTCTTATCGTGAGCACCCCATTGTTATTCTTGAAGAGACTGAACGCAAGACTCGCAACAAGTCAATCAAATTCCTCAAAGTCAAGTGGTCACACCATTCCGACCATGAAGCTACATGGGAACACGAGGATCACCTCCATTCTGAGTACCCGGCATTCTTTTAGTCCTAGATCTCGGGATGAGATCCTTTCATAGTGGTGGAGTGTTGTAACACCCCGGATGTAATTTACCCAATATGTACTCCAACTCTTGCCATTTCCGGCCATAAGTTATTTTATTTTCTCGAGTTTGGGTTTTTGTCTCCGTGTGTTGTTGTCATTGTCATGCATCTCATATCATGTCATCATGTGCATTGCATTTGCATACGTGTTCATCTCATGCATTCGAGCATTTTCCCCGTTGTCCGTTTTGCATTTCGGCGCTCCGTTCTCCTCCGGTGGTCATTTCTACCTTTCTTTCGTGTGTGGGGATTAAAAATTTCCGGATTGGACTGAGACTTGCCAAGCGGCCTTGGTTTACTACCGGTAGACCGCCTGTCAAGATTCGTACCATTTGGACTTCGTTTGATGCTCCAACGGTTAACCGAGGGACCGAGAAGGCCTCGTGTGTGTTGCAGCCCAACACCCCTCCAAGTTGGCCCAAAACCCACCATACCCTCTCCATTCTCTAGAGAGTTCGATCACGATCGCGTGGCCGAAAACCACACCTCATTTGGACTCTCCTAGCTCCTCCTATGCCTATATAAAGACCCCCTCCGAAATCCAGATCTCCTTCACCCCCGAAACCTTAAAATCTGCTCGCGCCGCGCCGGACACATCCGATTCCGGCCGGACACATCGCCGCCGCCCTCTCCCATCGCGCCACGTGGCAGGCGCTGCCACCCCGCGCCACCGGCTCGGCAAGCCCGCGGGAGGCCCTCCCGGCCCGGCTCCCGGGCGCCGCCGCCCGTGCGCGCCTCCTCCTTCCTCGCCCGAGCCGGCCGCCGCTCTCCGCCATCAACTCCTGCGCCGGCGAGCTCCACCGCCGCACCATCTTCACCCGCTCGCCGATGCTGCCTCCGCCGCCAAGCCCGACGCCGCCGCAGATCCGGTGCTGCCCCGCGACGCCTCGCCCCGCCTCCTTGAAGCTCCGGGCGACCTCCTCCTCGATGCCGGCGACTTCTCCGGCGAGAGATCCGGCCGCCCCGCCTCGTCTCCGGCGAACGACGTCCCCGGCGACCTAGATCTGGCGGCTTGCTACAGTTCTCCCGATCCGCTGCTACAGTAAACCCTAGATCTCAGGGTTGACTTTCCCCCTCTCCCTTATATTTTTCTTGCAACTTCATCATGTCGTAACTCCTCATCCGTAGCTCCGTTTTGGGCATATAGCATATCAAAATGTTCATCTCAGAGAGTACATTGTTTCATCTCATTGCATCATTTTCATTTGAGTTCATCTTGATGCCCGAAATGCTATTGGAAGAATGCTATTTGAGATAATTGTCAGATCTGCTGCTCCAATTAGGTATTTGTCATTTTTGCCATGATTATTGTGTGCATGATATGCCCCTGAGCTCTACATGAGTTTTGTTATATGTTTTGCCATCTATCCAGAGGTGCAACCCATGTATTTTTGTGATGTGTGTGATGACTAGCACAAGCTTGCAAAGTGGGGCATTCGTTAATGCTGATTTCAGGGACTTAGCATTTCCACTAAGTCCTTGACCTATTTATCTCATTATGCCATATGTTTATGTTGTTTCCTAGTGACCCGTGCCTCTTTTGAGGAGGATCAATAAGGATGTTTTGTTAATATTGTAGTTCTCTATCCATCCATGTCTTTGTTTGCAATTATGGAGCACCCTAGATTGAGTCAATCGAGCTCTACTTTTGTCATTTTGTGAATCTGGGCAGATTGTCTACTTGTTAGCGATTTTGCCGAGGATGTTGTAGTTGATCCGTGCATGCTATGTTATTGTTCTTGCCATGTCTAGCTTGTATTTTGTGTATTCTTGATGGGTGTATGCTTAGATTGTCATGACATGCTCTGTAGTGAGTGCATCGAGCTCGTAAACATGCCTACTTGATATTTGTTTCGGCATGCTCCAGTTTTCACTAAGTCTGTGATCTGATTATGTTTTTGCCATGTTCACATGCTTGCAATTGTATTTTCTGATCCCTTTTGGCTCAAGGTCACTAAGGGACTTTTGTTAAGCTCTTTGAGTAGCTCCATGCCATGCTTTACTTTGCCATGTTCAGGTTCTGTAGCATATTGTTTTCATGCTCCAAAGAGTGCTATCTGATCTGAAATTCCGGACAAGTGTTAATTTCACTAAGTCTGAAATCTGTTTGTCAAATGCATTTTTGCCATGCTTGTTTGAACCTGTTAATGGATGAATTGGCCATATCTCAGTGCTAGTCTTTTGTTAAGCATCATGAAAGGATCCCTGCCATGTATTTTGATGCCATGTTTGGGTGCTGTAGCATGTTCATCTTGTTGCATTTAGATGGCTACTTGCTGTAAATCACAGAACGTGGTCATATTTGAATTGCTTGCCATTTCCAAACCGTAACTCCGATTCCGGTGATCTTTATATCGTTTTCAAGCGATTTCATCTCTTGTTTCCAGTGGCACCCTTGGATTTCCAAGTTGAGGCCAGGTTCATGCATTCCTTGTCAAATCTTGCATATGCATCACATATTGCATCCCGCATAGCATACCATCTTTGCATCATGTTGTTTGAGTTTTGCACGTGGTTGATTGTGTCCTTGTTGCTTGTTTGTCTTGTTTGGGTAGAGCCGGGAGACGAGTTTGCTAAGGAGGAGCCCGTTGAGTTTGCTTTCGAGGATCCAGTCAACTCTGACAACTTTGCAGGCAAGATGATCATACCCTCGAAATCACTACTATCTTTGATATGCTAGATGCTCGCTCTTTTGCTATGCCTATGCTATGATGCCTACCACTTGCTTATCATGCCTCCCAATTTGCCATGTCAAACATCTAACCCACCATGTCCTAGAAAACCGTTGATTGGCTATGTTACCGCTTTGCTCAGCCCCTCTTATAGCGTTGATAGTTGCAGGTGAAGATTGGAGACCGTTCCTGGTTGGAACATTATTTACTTGTTGGGATATCAGTATATTGCCATGTTATCTTAATGCATCTATATACTTGGTAAAGGTTGGAAGGCTCGGCCTCTCGCCTAGTGTTTTATTCCACTCTTGCCGCCCTAGTTTCCGTCATATCGGTGTTATGTTCCCGGATTTTGCGTTCCTTACGCGGTTGGGTTATAATGGGAACCCCTTGATAGTTCGCCTTGATTAAATCTTTTCCAGCAATGCCCAACCTTGGTTTTACCATTTGCCACCTAGCCTCTTTTTCCCTTGGGTTTTCGGAGCCCGAGGGTCATCTTATTTAAACCCCCCCCCCGGGCCAGTGCTCCTCTGAGTGTTGGTCCGAACTAGAGTCCTGTGCAGCGCCCCCTCAGGGAAACTCGAGGTTTGGTTTTAGTTGTATGGAGAGCTCATCTGAGTGTGCCCTGAGAACGAGATATGTGCAGCTCCTATCGGGATTTGTTGGCACATTCGGGCGGTGTTGCTGGATTGGTTTTAACTTGTCGAAGTGTCTTGAAGAACCGAGATACCGAGTCTGATCGGAACGTCTCGGGAGGAGGTCTATTCCTTCGTTGACCATGAGAGCTTGTCATGGGCTAAGTTGGGACTCCCCTGCAGGGATTTGAACTTTCGAAAGCCGTGCCCACGGTTATGGGCAGATGGGAATTTGTTAATGTCCGGTTGTAGATAAATTGAACCTTAACTTAATTAAAATGAATCAACAGTGTGAGTTACCGTGATGGTCTCTTCTCGGCGGAGTCTGGGAAGTGAACACTGTGTTGGAGTAATGCTTGCGCAGGTTGCTCTCTAGTTTCTTGCTCGCGCTTTGCCTCCTCTTCTCGCTCCATCTTTGCGAACAGGATAGCCACCATATATGCTAGTCGCTTGCTGCAGCTCCACATATTTTCCTTGCCTTACCTATTAAGCTTAAATAGTCTTGATCGCGAGGGTGCGAGATTGCTGAGTCCCTGTGACTCACAGTTTACTTCCAAACCAGATGTAGGGCCTAATGATTCCACTCTGGATGACGCGCTTGAGCTCAAGCGGGAGTTCGACGAGGACTCACGCCGATACTACGTGCCCAGTTGGGGTGATCGGGACCGTGTCGCATGTTGGGTTATCTTTTATTTTGGCGCCGTAGCCGGGCCATGAGTGTTTGAATGTTGTAATGCTATTTATGTACTTTGATTGACGTGGCGAGTGTGAGTCAACTATGTATCTCCCCTTTTATTATCTATATTACATGGGATGTTGTGAAGATTGCCTAACTCACGACATTGCTTTCAATGCGGTTATGTCTCTAAGTCGTGCCTCGACACGTGGGAGCTATAGCCGCATCGAGGGCGTTACAAATAATTTGATATGTGGGTGGACCGGTGCTTGGGTACTACCCTTACTTGGACAAGCATCCCACTTATGATTAACCCCTATTGCAAGCATCCGCAACTACAAGAGAAGTATTAAGGTAAACCTAACCATAACATGAACCATATGGATCCAAATCAGCGCCTTACGAAGCAACGCATAAACTAGGGTTTAAGCTTCTATCACTCTAGCAACCTATCATCTACTTATTACTTCCCAATGCCTCCCTGTCGGTGTCAAAACCGGCGGATCTCGGGTAGGGGGTCCTGAACTGTGCGTCTAAGGCGGATGGTAACAGGAGGCAGGGGACATGATGTTTTACCCAGGTTCGGGCCCTCTTGATGGAGGTAAAACCCTACGTCCTGCTTGATTTATTCTTGATGATATGAGTATTACAAGAGTTGATCTACCACGAGATCGGAGAGGCTAAACCCTTGAAGCTAGCCTATAGTATGATTGTATGTTGTCCTACGGACTAAAACCCTCCAGTTTATATAGACACCAGAGGGGGCTAGGGTTACACAAGGTCGGTTACAAAGGAGGAGATATACATATCCGTATTGCCTAGCTTGCCTTCCACACCAAGTAGAGTCCCATCCGGACACGAGATGAAGTCTTCAATCTTGTATCTTCATAGTCCAACAGTCCGGCCAAAGGATATAGTCCGACCGTCTGGAGACCCCCTAATCCAGGACTCCCTCAGTAGCCCTTGAACCAGGCTTGAATGACGATGAGTCCGGTACGCAGCATTATCTTCGGCATTGCAAGGCGGGTTCCTCCTCCGAATACACCACGGAAGAATTTGAATACAAGGATAGCGTACGACCATGCAAAATAAGTTCCACATACCACCGTAGAGAGAATAATATTTCCACAAATCTAATCTGCTGACACGTTTGGGCAACATGACATTATGACATGGCCCGGTGATTATTCGAACCGTTTCCTTTAACTAGCCCCGCACATAACGCGAGGCAGTTTCTTGACACGTCTTGTCAAAGCAGAGATCGTGTCCCCCTTATTACGGGATTCTCATCAATACGGGTGTGGGTAACGCAACTGCGCCATCGATTATGGCACTTGGGGGATAAGCAAGTTTTACCAGGCTAGTGGGGGCGCATAGTTTCGGCCGCCCTTATAAAGGGACAAGGTTTAACCTTTTTCTACCCACGCCTTCTTCCTCCTTGCTCATCCATTCTTGCGCACTCGAGCTCCAACACCCAAGTCCACATCCTTCCCCTCAACCTTCTCCAATCATGTCCGGAGCGGGAGGCAAATGGATGGCTTCCTCCGTTATCGAGGGACACTCAACAAGCTGCGTGGAGTCGGATACTTAGCCGCGAATATCGCGCATCGGCTGCCCGCTGCGGGGCAGATCATTCCTACCCCTGAACCTCACGAGAGGGTAGTTTTCCTCCACCACTTCCTCTATGGACTGGGGTTTCCCCTCCATCCATTCGTCCCTGGTCTCATGTTCTACTACGGGCCGGACTTCCATGATCTGGCCCCGAACTTCATCCTCAACATTTCGGCGTTCATCATTGTGTGTGAGGCTTTCCTCCGCATCCAGGTTCGGGCCCTCTTGATGGAGGTAAAACCCTACGTCCTGCTTGATTTATTCTTAATAATATGAGTATTACAAGAGTTGATCTACCATGAGATCGGAGAGGCTAAACCCTAGAAGCTAGCCTATGGTATGATTGTATGTCGTCCTACGAACTAAAACCCTCCGGTTTATATAGACACCGGAGGGGGCTAGGGTTACACAAGGTCAATTACAAAGGAGGAGATATACACATCCGTATTGCCTAGCTTGCCTTCCACGCCAAGTAGAGTCCCATCCGGACACGAGACAAAGTCTTCAATCTTGTATCTTCATAGTCCAACAGTCCGACCAAAGGATATAGTCCGGCCGTCCGGAGACCCCCTAATCCAGGACTCCCTCACTCCCTCTAGGCCCAAATAATGGTCAAGTGTCATGTAGTCGATGTTCACATGACACCACTAGAGGGATGACAACATACATCTCATCAAAATATTGAACGAATACCAAATTGACATGACTACTTATAGCAAGACTTCTCCCATGTCCTCAGGAACAAACGTAACTACTCACAAAGCATATTCATGTTCATAATCTGTAGCGACCAGACCTCAACCAGTCTGATCTCTGTGCTCCGGTGTCATCCCTGGATCAGTAATGCTGACACCACACAGTACTCGGAGGATTTATAGCAGAGTAGCAATCACACACTTCTTACATCGAGTGTCTCAAAAGAGAACTTATTACAATAAATATGGCTTAAGGCCATCTAATAACGATAACAGCGGAAGGCTTGGAAGATAAGTGAGTCCATCAACTCCAACGGCATCACTGAGTATAGAACCACGACCTAAAAACTCCTTAATCGTCGTCTGAAAAGTCTGCAACATTAACGTTGCAGCCCGAAAACGGGTTAGCACATGGAATATGCTGGCAAGGTAACACATAGAGAGTAATGGAATGAAACAGCTATACTATATGCATATTTGGCTGGTGGAAAGCTCTATGGTTACAATTTTTGCGTAAAGCCAATTTTTCCCTACTTCAAAGGGATAAATTTAATTACTATCATGGTGGTTGTTAAACATTGAGAATGGTTGACAGCATTCTCAATCCCAATTAAAGTAACATCATTAAACCCAACAAAATTAACTTTAGAGTAACATGTTGAGATTCACATGAAAATCCAAGTACTAGATACTCAAGATGTCCATAACCGGGGACACGGCTAACCATGATTAGTTTATTACACTCTGCAGAGGTTTGCGCACTTTTCCCTACAAGACTCGATCGCCTCCGTTTGGTTTCTCGCACTACAGGGTGTTTGAGAAGACGGATGACCGAGACATAGTCTTTCAGAAGCGCTAGCACCTTACGATCGGGTAGACCGTACCACCTACATCTGCTAGTCTACCACTGTAAGAGTTCGCACAACTTAGTCAACTATGCCAGAGCCCATAATGGCTTGTGGCTGCACACGAAAGTTTCTAGTATGAATAATCTCATGATCCCTTTGAGCCTGGGTGGCGGTCCAAAAGAAAAACAGGCAAGTCCTGGAAACCCCAGGTGCCTCAATCCACCCAGATGTGTGTTTAAGTTGCCACCTTAGATAAACCATTAATTATCAATCTCACATCTGTCATGGATTTCACTCACCCAATCCACGTCTACTAGCATAGCAAGGCATAATAAGCAAACGTAGAAGTAACTCCCAAAGGTTTGATAATAAACAGGTAATAGGTACTACCTCATCTACTTCCCATCCCACAATTTTATTAGATCCTAATCATGCAATGTGTGAGAATTGATCTAATGCAATAAAACTGGGTTATAGAAAAAGGTATGATCAAAGTGTTACTTGCCTTGCTGATGATCCGCGAAACCTAGAGATTCAACGTAACAGGCGGCGCACTCCGGGTATTCTATCGCAGACAAACAAACAAGCATACAATAAGCACTCATCTAATGCACAGGTAAAACTCAAATAGAAATCTAACTAGAAAGTTCAACTTAAGAACCCTGGTTGGCAAAAAGAATCAAATCGAACGAAACAAAAGAAGTCAAACGCCGAAAGAAAACAACTTCATTCTAGTAATCTGGATCTAAGTCAAATTTTACAGTAGCAAAAACATGTTTAAGTTGATTATTCGGAAAGAGGGTTTCGAGACGAAACTCCAGGCGCTTGAATCGCCTGATTCCGATAAACGAGCGAAAAGTTATACTAAAACGAAAATCGGATCAGAAATCGCGATCAGAAAATAACCGCAAAAAACCCGATGAAAAAGAAAAACGATGAACAGAATTTTTTTTAAATGGCATGGAAAACAAGGCGGCGGCGAACCTCGGGCGGCGCGCTGCTCCGGCGAGTCGGCGGTGAGGCGGCGGCGGCGGCGGTGGCTAGGGTTAGGGTTAGGGTTTCGGGGCTGGGCGGCTAGGCTCTCTCTCGGGCCGGGGCGGCGGCTTATAAAGCCTTGGCCGGCGGTGTCCTGGCCGAGTACGGTCCATAGTCGATTCCGCGTTTTTCTTAATAATTCCGCTCGGAAGAAAAAATAAAAAGAAATACTAACGGACTCCAAAGTTCACGAAATAAATTTTCCCGGGTTTCTAAAATCAAGCCCGATAAAGTGAACATTTTTCTGGGCCCAAACTACAACTTTGAAAAACGCGCATTTTTCCTAAATTCAAATAAAAATACCGAAAAACTCCGAAATAAATCTTATTTGATTTTTTTATTAAATCCTCAATATTTCTATATTTTGGGAAAGTCATTTTATTCCCTCTCTCATATTTTTGTAATAGAAATAATTGATGATAAAATAAATAAAATCAAATGATCGTGTTTACATAATTTGAGAAAACTCAAATATGTAAATAACGAAATCCCCAACTCTCTCCGTGGGTCCTTGAGTTGCTTAGGATTTTCTAGGATCAAAACCAAAAGCAAAATAAAATATGATATGCATGATGACCTAATGTATAACATTCCAAATTGAAAATTTGGGATGTTACATAATCAGAGGGGTATTAATATGCATAATGGATCTGAACATATGATCTTCCACCAAGTAAACCAAATAGCATCAACTACACGGAGTAATCAACACTAATAGCAACCCACAGGTACCAATCTAAGGTTTGGATACAAAGATTGGATACAAGAGATGAACTAGAGTTTGAGATGAGATGGTGCTGGTGAAGATGTTGATGGAGATTGACCCCTCCCGATGAGAGGATCGTTGGTGATGACGATGGTGATGATTTCCCTCTCCCGGAGGGAAGTTTCCCCGGCAGAACAGCTCTGTCGGAGCCCTAGATTGGTTCTGCCAAGGTTCCGCCTCGTGGCGGCAGAGTTTCATCCCGTGAGCTTGCTTATGCTTTTTTCCTCGACGAAAGACTCCATATAGCCAAAGATAGGCATCGGAGGGCCACCAGGGGGCCCACGAGGTAGGGGGCGCGCCCCCCACCCTCGTGGGCGGTGGGTGGCCCCCGTCTGGTACTTTCTTCGCCCAATATTTTTTATATATTCTGAAAATAATTCCCATGGAGTTTCAGGACTTTTGGAGATGTGCAAAATATGTCTCTAATATTTGCTCCTTTTCCAGCCCAGATTTCCAGCTGCCGGCATTCCCCCTCTTCATGTAAACCTTGTAAAATAAGAGACAATAGGCATACGAATTGTGACATAATGTGTAATAATATCCCATAATGCAATAAATATCGATATAAAAGCATGATGCAAAATGGACGTATCAACTCCCCCAAGCTTAGACCTTGCTTGTCCTCAAGCGAAAGCTGAAATCGAAAAATATGTCCACATGTTTAGAGATAGAGGTGTCGATAAAATAAAATACGGACATGAGGGCATCAAGATCATTCTTATAACAACAACATATATAAATATTTTCATATGATCTCTTATGCTAAAGTAATAATTCAATCATAATTTCAAGTATGAATCAGAAACTTCATTGAGAACCAACAAACTATAATCTCAGTCATTGAGGCAATTGCAATTTATCATAACATCAGAAAGAGTCAATATGAGCTTTTCAGCAAGTCCACATACTCAACTATCATTTATTCTTTCACAATTGCTAACACTCACGCGATATTTATGGTTATGAAGTTTTAATCGGGCATAGAGAAAGATAGGGGCTTATAGTTTTGCCTCCCAACTTTTTACCTCAAGGGTAATGTCAACAATAATAGTTCATGAAAACTCACATCCAATAAGCTATATATATCAGGTTCTTTCCAACACATTCTGCTTGCCAAAGAATAAAATGTAAAAAGGGAAGGTGAAGATCACCGCGACTCTTGCGTGAAGTGTAAGACAAGAATTAAAGATAGGCCCTTCGCAGAGGGAAGCAGAGGTTGTCATGTGCTTTTATGGTTGGATGCCCGAAATCTTAATGCAAAAGAATGTCACTTTATATTGCCACTTGTGATATGGATCTTTATTATGCAGTCCATTGCTTTTATTTCTTCCACAGCACAAGATCGTATAAAGCTTATTTTCTCCACACTAATAAATCATACATATTTAGAGATCAATTTTTATTGCTTGCAACGATGACAACTTACTTGAAGGATCTTACTCAATCCATAGGTAGATATGGTGGACTCTCATGGCAAAACTAGGCTTAAGGATGTTTGGAAGCACAAGTAGTATCTCTACTTGGTGCAAAGAATTTTGCTAGCATGAGAGGGAAAGGCAAGCTCAACATGTTGGATGGTCCATGAAAATATAATTTATCTTAGATGTAAGAAAACATAACCCATTACATTGTCTTCCTTGTACAACATCAACTCTTTAGCATGTCATATTTTAATGAGTGCTCACAATCATAAAAGATGTCCAAGATAGTATATTTATATGTGAAAACCTCTCTTTCTTTATTACTTCCTATTAATTGCAACAATGACCAAAACTATGTTTGTCAACTCTCAGCAATTTTTATCCATCATACTCTTTATATGTGAAGTCATTACTCTCCATAAGATCCATATGATCTCTTTATTTCTTTCTCTTTTATTCTATTCCCTCAAGATCATAGCAAAATAACCAAGCCCTTGACTCAACATTAATCTTTATTATATATAGCTCACGGACTTGATTGCATAGAAGGACCATAAAGCAAAACTCTCAACTAGATCATACTAAACTTTATTCTACTAGATCAAGATATTACCAAAAGGATCAAACTACCAAAAATGGTAAAGATAAAAGTGATGGTGATACGATACCGGGGCACTCCCCCAAGCTTGGCAGTTGCCAAGGGGAGTGCCCATACCCATGTGTTTATGTCTCCTTCTTCGGGGGTGGTGATGTGATATTCTTGGCGATGATGCCCCTCAGGATACGATTCTCTTCCTCGAGCTTATTGACTTGCTGCTTGAGGTCCATTATTTCCTTACAGAGCTTGCCCTGACGGCTAAAGCTCCTTTAACCCAAGGATGTTGCATAGCTGTGGGAGAACAAGTAACACTCTTTTTCATATTTTCATAAGAAAGAAATCTAACATTGGAAGGGATGACCGAGTTTGGAATAGTCGAGCTCTGTAGTTCCCCCATAGCGAATCCCACTCGGAAATGAGAAGTAACTTCTTCATCCTCCTCCATGGCATCTATCCTTTTCAAATCGGCCTCCATCTCTTCCTCAGTTGATGGCCCAAAGTGGTCAGCATTGTTGTTTACTCTTGGCCCCGGTGTCGGATGAGACACCCGACTCTCCCCGACCGACTCTTGAGAAGACATCTTGCTCTAAATCTGCAGCAGAAACATCTCAAAACAAATACAGAGGATATTTGTGTGATACGGTGGTCAAAACCTTCAGGAGATTATATAGTGAATTTTTACCGACGAAAAGAAGTAGCGTGCAAGAAAACGGAGTCCGGAGAGCACACGGGGTGCCCACGAGGCAGGGGGCATGCCCAGGGGGGTAGGGAGCTCCCTCCACCCTCATGGAAGCCTCGTGTCCTTCCCGGACTACTTCTTATTTTCCTATTTTCTTAAATATTCCACAACGGAGAAAAATTGCCATTAGAACTGTTTTGGAGTCGGTTTACTTACCATACCACGTACCTATTCCTTTTCGGAGTCAGAAACATTCTGGAAAGTGTCCCTTATGTATTCCTCCGGGGTTATGGTTTCAATAACATTGGTTTCAACATTTATGGGATTACCTGGGATATAATGTTTAATCCTTTGACTGTTCACCACCCTCGGATTTGTGCCTTCGAAGTTGTTGATTTTTATGGCACCGGAATGGTGGACCTCCTCGATGACGTAAGGCCCTTCCTATTTGGAGAGAAGTTTGCCTGCAAAAAATCTTAAACGAGAGTTGTAAAACAATACATAATCACCTACATTGAACTCATGCTTTTGTATCCTTTTATCATGCCAGATTTTAACTTTTTCTTTAAACAGTTTGGCATTCTCGTAGGCCTGGGTTCTCCATTCATCAAGTGAGCTAATGCCAAAAAGTCTCTTCTCACCGGCAAGTTTGAAGTCATAGTTGAGCTCTTTAATAGCCCGGTATGCCTTATGCTCTAATTCAAGAGGTAAGTGACATGCCTTACCATAAACCATTTTATACGGAGACAGACCCATAGGATTCTTATATACAGTTTTATAAGCCCATAATGCATCATCAAGTTTCTTGGACCAATTCTTTCTAGATCTATTGACAGTCTTTTGCAAAATTAATTTAAGCTCTCTATTGCTAAGTTCTACTTGACCACTAGACTGCGGATGATATGGAGATGTAATTCTATGATTAACATCATACTTAGCAAGCGTTTTACGGAAAGCGCCATGAATAAAATGTGAACCACCATCAGTCATTAAGTATCTTGGGACTCCAAACCTCGGAAAAATAACTTCTTTAAGCATCTTAATAGAGGTTTTATGATCATCACTTCTAGTTGGAATAGCTTCTACCCACTTAGTAACGTAATCAACAGCAACTAAAATATGTCTATACCCATTAGAGGAAGGAAACGGTCCCATATAATCAAATCCCCAAACATCAAATGGTTCAATAACAAGTGAATAATTCATAGGCATTTCTGACGTCTACTAATATTACCAATTCTCTAACATTCATCACAAGACAAGACAAACTTACGGGCATCTTTGAAGAGAGTAGGCCAATAAAAACTGGATTGCAATACCTTGTGTGAAGTTCTATCTCCAGCATGGTGTCCTCCACAAGCCTCGGAGTGGCACTTGCGTATGATCTCCTCCTGTTCATGCTCAGGTACACACCGTGTAATAACACCATCTACTCCTTCTTTATAAAGATGTGGGTCATCCCATAAGTAGTGTCCTAAATCGTAGAAGAACTTTTTCTTTTGTTGGTATGTGAAACTAGGTGGTATAAACTTAGCAACAATATAATTAGCATTATCAGCATACCATGGAGCAGTAAGAGAAGCATTTATCATAGCTAATTGTTCATCAGGAAAGCTATCATCAATAGGTAGTGGGTCATCAAGAACATTCTCTAACCTAGACAAGTTGTCTGCAGCGGGTTTCTCAGCAACCTTTCAATCAATAATATACAAATGAAATTATTGTAGTAAGAGAACCCATCTAATAAGTCTAGGTTTAACATCTTTCTTTTCAATAAGATACTTTCGAATCAACAATATAAGGTTTGAACTTATCACAAGCAAATACAACTGCTAAAAATTCTTTTTTAGTAGTAGCGTAATTTCTTTGAGCACTGTCTAGAGTCTTACTAGCATATTGAATAACATTTAGTTTCTTATCAACTCTTTGTCCTAGAACAGCCCCTACAGCATAATCACTAGCATCACACATAATTTCACATGGTAAATTCCAATCAGGAGGTTGAACGATAGATGTAGAAACCAAAGCTTTCTTAAGTATTTAAAATGCTTCTACACAATCATCATCAAAGACAAAAGGGACATCTTTTTGTAAGAGATTAGTCAGAGGCCTAGAAATTTTAGAGAAGTCCTTAATGAACCTCCTATAAAAACCGGCATGACCAAGGAAACTTCTTATACCTTTAATGTCCTTAGGGCACGACATCTTTTCAATAGCATCAACTTTAGCTTTATCGACTTCAATACCTCTTCCAGAAATTTTATGCCCCAAGACAATACCTTCATTAACCATAAAGTGGCACTTCTCCCAATTCAAGACAAGATTAGTTTCTTCACATCTCTGCAAAACTCGATCAAGGTTGCTTAAGCAATCATCAAAAGAAGTCACGTAAACGGAGAAATCATACATGAAAACCTCAACAATCTTTTCACTAAAGTCAGAGAATATAGCAGTCATACATCTTTGAAAGGTAGCAGGTGCATTACATAAACCAAAAGGCATACTTCTATAAGCAAAGGTACCGAAAGGGCAAGTAAAAGTTATCTTTTCTTGATCCTATTTTTACACAGGTATTTGTGAGAAACCAGAATAACCATCTAGGAAGCAAAAATGTGTATGTTTGGACAATCTTTCTAGCATTTGATCAATAAAAGGTAAAGGGTAATGGTCCTTTTTAGTAGCTTTATTTAATTTGTAGAAATCAATTACCATTCTATAACCTGTAACAATTCTTTGTGGGATCAATTCATCTTTATCATTAGGAACAATAGTAATACCTCCCTTATTAGGGACACAATGGACAGAACTTACCCACTGACTATCAACAATGAGATAAATTATACCTGCCTCCAGAAGCTTTAGTATTTATTTTCTTACCACTTCTTTCATCTTAGGATTTAACCGTCATTGGTGATCAACAACTGGTTTAGCGTCTTTCTCCAGATTTATTTTGTGCTGGCATAGAGCGGGACTAATGCCCTTAAGATCATCAAGAGTATATCCAATAGCAGCACGGTGCTTCTTCAGAGTTTTCAATAATTTCTTTTCTTCATGCTCTGAAAGGTTAGCACTAATAATAACAGGATATATCTCTTTCTCATCAAGATAATCATATTTAAGAGTATCTAGTAAAGGTTTACGCTCAAACACAGGATCACCCTTGGGTGGAGGAGGATCCCCTAGGATTTCAACAGGCAAGTTGTGTTTCAAAATAGGTCCCTGTTTAAAGAATACTTCATATATTTCCCTTCTTTCATTCATAAACATATCATTTTCATGGTCTAGCAAAATTGTTCTAAAGGATCACTAGGAGGCACGACAATAGAAGCAAGACCAATAATTTCATCTTTACTAGGCAATTGTTTATCATGGGGTTGTATATGAAATTTAGCAAAATTAAACTCATGAGACATATCCCCTAAACCAACAGAAACAATATCCTTGTTGCAGTCTATCTTAGCATTAATAGTATTCAAGAAGGGTCTCCCAAATATAATGGGACAAAAGTCATCTTGTGGGGAACCAAGAACAAGAAAATCAGCAGGATATTTAACTTTCCCACACAAGACTTCAACATCTCTAATAATCCCAACTGGTAAAATAGTATTTCTATTGGCAAGCTTAATTGTAACATCAATCTATTCTATCTCAGCAGGTGCAATATCATGCATAATTTCTTTGTATAAGGAATGAGGTATTGCACTTGCACTAGCACCCATATCACATAAACCATGATAGCAATGATCTCCTATTTTAACAGAAATAACAGGCATGCCTACAACAGGTCTATGTTTGTTTTTAGTATCAGGTCTAGCAATTCTAGCAGATTCATTACAGAAGTAGATAACATGCCCATCAATATTATTGGCCAAGAGATCTTTAACCATAGCGACACTAGGTTCAACTTTAATTTGCTCAGGGGGTTTAGGTGTTTTAATATTACTTTTGCTAACCACAGTTGAGGCTTTAGCATGATCCTTTATTCTAACAGGGAAAGGTGGTTTCTCGATATAAGCAGTAGGAACAATAGGATCATTATAAGTGATAGTATTTTCTTCAACTTTAATAGGTGCAACTACTTTTACTTCAATGTGAGGATTATATTTAAACCACTTATCCTTAGGGAGATCAACATGAGTAGCGAAGGATTCATAGAAAGAAGCTACTATCTCAGAGTCAAGTCCATATTTAGTGCTAAATTCACGGAAAGCATCGGTATCCATTAAAGATTTAACACAATCAAACTTAGGTGTTATACCTGACTCCTTACCTTCGTCAAGGTCCCAATATTCAGAGTTGCATTTATTTCTTTCCAATAAATCCCATTTGAATTCAATAGTCTTCATCACAAAAGATCCAGTACAAGAAGTATTGAGCATGGAGCGATTACTGAGAGAAAGCCGAGCATAAATTTTTTGAATAATCATTTATTTTGAGAGCTCATGATTGGGGCATGAATATAAAATTGACTTAAGCCTCCCCCAAGATTTAGCAATGCTTTCTCCTTCGCGAGGCCAAAAATTATATATATAATTACGATCACGATGAACCAGATGCATAGGATAAAACTTCTGATGAAATTCCAATTTCAATCATTGGTAGTTCCATGATCCAATATCATCACATAGCCTAAATCATGTCAATGCATCTCCCTTCAAAGATAAAGGGAAGACCTTCTTCTTGATAACATCCTCGGGCATACCTGCAAGCTTAAATAATCCACAAACTTCATCCACATAGATTAGGTGCAAATCGGGATGTAATGTTCCATCACCTGTGAAAGGATTAGCGAGCAGTTTCTCTATCATAGCCAAAGGAATTTCAAAGTAAACATTTTAAGTAGGTTCAGTAGGTTGAGGAGCAACTCTTTGCTCTACTGGTCAAGGTGAAGATACCCCGAACAAGCCCCTCAAAGGATTATGTGCCATAGTAACAAGTGACAGTAAATTTCAGCACACTATATAAATTTTTCCTTACCAAATTCCACCTACCAAAGGCGCTTCACTCTCCAGCAATGGCGCTAGAAAAGAGTCTTTATGACCCACAAGTGTAGGGGGTCTATCGTAGCCTTTTCGATAAGTAAGAGTGTCGAACCCAACAAGGAGCAGAAGGAATGATAAGCAGTTTTCAGTAAGGTATTCTCTGCAAGGACTGAAATTATCGGTAACAGATAGTTTTGTGATAAGGTAATTTGTAATGGGTAACAAGTAGTAAATGTAAATAAGGTGCAGCAATATGGCCCAATCCTTTTTATAGCAAAGGACAAGCCTGGACAAACTCTTATATAAAGTAAAGCGCTCCCGAGGACACATGGGAATTATCATCAAGCTAGTTTTCATCACGTTCATATGATCCGCATTCGGTACTTTGATAATTTGATATGTGGGTGGACCGGTGCTTGGGTACTGCCCTTACTTGGACAAGCATCCCACTTATGATTAACCCCTATTGCAAGCATCCGCAAGTACAACAGAAGTATTAAGGTAAACCTAACCATAGCATGAAACATATGGATCCAAATCAACCCCTTACGAAGCAATGCATAAACTAGGGTTTAAGCTTCTGTCACTCTAGCAACCCATCATATACTTATTACTTCCCAATGCCTCCCTCTAGGACCAAACAATGGTGAAGTGTCATGTAGTCGACGTTCACATGACACCACTAGAGGGATGACAACATACATCTCATCCAAATATCGAACGAATACCAAATTCACATGACTACTTATAGCAAGACTTCTCCCATGTCCTCAGGAACAAACGTAACTACTCACAAAGCATATTCATGTTCATAATCATAGGGGTATTAATATGCACAATGGATCTGAACAAATGATCTTCCACCAAGTAAACCAACTAGCATCAACTACACGGAGTAATCAACACTACTAGCAAACCACATGTACCAATCTGAGGTTTGGATACAAAGATTGGATACAAGAGATGAACTAGGGTTTGAGATGAGATAGTGCTGGTGAAGATGTTGATGGATATTGACCACCTCCCAATGAGAGGATCATTGGTGATGACGATGGTGATGATTTCCCCCTCCCGGAGGGAAGTTTCCCCGGTAGAACAGCTCCGCCGGAGCCCTAGATTGGTTCCGCCTCGTGGCGGTGGAGTTTCGTCCCATGAGCTTGCTTATGATTTTTTCCTCCATGAAAGACTCCATATAGCCTAAGATGGGCATCGGAGGGCCACCAGGGGACCC
Organism: Triticum dicoccoides; assembly: GCF_002162155.2. Taxonomy (NCBI): domain Eukaryota; kingdom Viridiplantae; phylum Streptophyta; class Magnoliopsida; order Poales; family Poaceae; genus Triticum; species Triticum dicoccoides. The sequence goes on along the minus strand of NC_041384.1, from coordinate 369,593,843 downwards.
ACGAGGTAGGGGGGCGCGCCCCACCCTCGTGGACGGTTGGTGGCCCCCCTCTGGTACTTTCTTCGCCCAATATTTTTTATATATTCTGAAAATAATTCCTGTGGAGTTTCAGGACTTTTGGAGATGTGCAGAATAGGTCTCTAATATTTTCTCCTTTTCCGGCCCAGAATTCCAGCTACCGGCATTCCCCCTCTTCATGCAAACCTTGTAAGTATTGTGACATAATGTGTAATAATAGCTCATAATGCAATAAATATCGATATAAAAGCATGATGCAAAATGGACGTATCACAATACAAGCTAGACATCATACACAATATGCAAGAACATATAATAGTGCCAAGTTAGACCAATCACCTGTGATGGTGGAGTAGGGGAGATGTGCTTATCATCTAGACAGCTATGTTGACTGTCCAGCCTTGTGTTGTCTTGCGAATCTTGTTGGGAGGATGGCGGAGTAGAATCTATAGAGACCCTCTATTTGAGTTTCTCTGAAGGACCACCATCATCCATTGCCGGACTAATTGAAAGTGCAACTATCCCTAGGTAGTTTTGGTAATTCCTAACAACATATAGCTCATTGAGCTAATGCTATTTCAAGATTAATATCTCAGGAAAGCTCAATGATTGGCATGGCATGGATGAGAAAAGTGGACCCCTCAAAATGCTAAGGACAAAGGATTGGCTCAAGCTCAAAGCTCAAGACTCTACGTTTTCTATTTTAGTGATCCAAGATCACATTGAGTCTATAGGAAAAGCCAATACTATCAAGGAGGGATGAGGTGTTGCTTAATGAGGCTCTTGCTCAAAATGCTTAGTAATATGCTCGAAAACCCTCAACCACTTTCTCACATCCACATATGACCTAAACCAAAAGTCAAACTCAGCCCCACCGATTCTTTCTATCCGGCGCCACCGAGTTCAGTTGTCATAGCCACTGCCACAAACCCTAGGGAAATCGGTCTCACCGATAGGGATCTCGGTCTCACCGAGATGGGATTGTAATCTCTCTGTTTCCCTTCATAACATTTCGGTCTTACCGAGATGAGCGATCAGTCCCACCGACATTGCAATGTAAAATCTCTGTTTTCCCTTCGTAACGTTTCGGTCTCACCGAAATGAGCGATCGGTCCCACGGAGTTTACCTGACCAACTCTCTGGTTAGCTTATTACCAAAATTGGTCGCACCGAGTTTGTGTAATCGGTCTCACCGAGATTACGTTATGCCCTAACCCTAATCATATCGGTCCTACCTAGTTGCATGTCGGTCCCACCGAAAACCCTAACGGTCACTAGCTTTGCTTAATCGGTCCGACCGAGTTTAACAATTCGGTCCCACCGAGATTGGCAAGTTGTGTAAGGGTTAGATTTTCTATGGAGGCTATATATACCCCTCCACTACCTCTTCATTCGTGGAGAGAGCCATCAGAACAAACCTACACTTCCAACTTACTTTTTCTGAGAGAGAACCACCTACACTTGTGTTGAGGCCAAGATATTCCATTCTTACCATATGAATCTTGATCTCTAGCCTTCCCCAAGTTGCTTTCCACTCAAATCTTCTTTCCACCAAATCCATATCCTATGAGAGAGAGTTGAGTGTTGGGGATACTATCATTTGAAGCACAAGAGCAAGGAGTTCATCATCAACACACCATTTGTTACTTCTTGGAGAGTGGTGTCTCCTAGATTGGCTAGGTGTCACTTGGGAGCCTCCAACAAGATTGTGGAGTTGAACCAAGGAGTTTGTAAGGGCAAGGAGATCGCCTACTTCATGAAGATCTACCGCTAGTGAGGCAAGTCCTTCGTGGGCGACGGCCATGGTGGGATAGACAAGGTTGCTTCTTCGTGGACCCTTCGTGGGTGGAGCCCTCCATGGACTCGCGCAACCGTTACCTTTCGTGGGTTGAAGTCTCCATCAACGTGGATGTACGATAGCACCACCTATCGGAAGCACGACAAAAACATCTGTGTCTCCTATTGCATTTGAATCCTCCAAACCCTTCACTTTACATTCTTGCAAGTTGCATGCTTTACTTTCTGCTTCTCATATACTCTTTGCATGCTTGCTTGAATTTTGTTAAGATTGCTTGACTTGTCCAAAGTTGCTAAAATCTGCCAAGAACTAAAATTGGGAAAAGGATAAGTTTTTATTTGGTCAAGTAGTCTAATCTCCCCCCCTCTAGACATACTTTCGATCCTACAAGTGGTATCAGATGCAATTCAACAAAGTTAGAAGCAATACAAGCTAGACATCGTATGCAACATGCAACCACATATAATAGTGCCAAGTTAGGGCAAAGCACCTATGATGGTGGAGTAGGGGAGATGTGCTCATCATGTACACAGCTACGTTGATTGCCTAGCCTTGCGTTGTCTTGCGAATCTTGTTGGGAGGATGGCGGAGTAGAATCTGTAGATACCCTCCGTTTTAGTTGCTCGGAAGGACCACCATCATCCAATGCCTTACCAATTTCCTTCTGCTTTATTGATTTTGCATTGTGAGGTCAAACCGACAAGAAAAAGGAATAAAATTCGCTCTTCAGAACTCATTCATGTATGATACTGACGAACACTACTCTGATGAAAGGCAAAGTCATGATACGAGGATGGAAAATTTACAAAAAACTAGACGACTTGACATATTCACACCTATGATGTGGTAACTAAGCAGAAGGCATTTCAACAAATTAGAAGTACTGCAAGCTAGACACCATATGGAAGGTGCAATCAATATCACTCTGCCAAGTTAAAACTATCTCGTCATAGGTGGCATTCATCAAACTAGAAGCACTACATGCTAGAAATCATATTCATGACGCAAACCAATATCACACTGCCAACTTAAAGGTGTCCCATCATAAGTGACTGATGCAGGATACACAAGAAGAGTAGTTTCATGTAAGAACATGGTGTGATAGATAGATATAGTATGTACCATAAACAGGAAAGCGTGTCATCACATGTATCATGTGTAAGCTAAGCAGATGCAGTTTACACTAATTAGGAGCAATACAAGCTAGACACCATATGCAACATGCAACCAGATATCACACTGCCAAGTTAGAGCAAGCACCTTGGATGGTGGAGTAGGGGAGCAGAGACTTGGAACTTGTAATGCACTAGGAGTACAAAGAGAATCCGTACAGATGCTCTATTTACGTTGCTGCAGAGGACCACCATCATCGCCTTCCTTACTCTTTTCTTCCTCTTTTTTGATTTTGCCTTATCAAGTCAAACCCACAAGAAAAAGGAATAAAATTTGCTCTTCAGAACTCATTGATGCATGATACTGATAAAAACTACTTTCATGTAAGGCAACCGCATGATAGGAGGATGGAATATGTATGAAAAATAGGACAACATGACATATTGACTTGTATGATGTATAAAGTGTAAACTAAGCACAAGGTGTTTGAACTAGTTAGAAGCAATATAAGCTAGAAACCATACGAAAGATGAAACCAATATCACTCAGCCAAATTAAAAGGGTGGCCTAACAAATCTATTTGACCAAACTAGAAGCAATACATGGCAACAAGCTAGAAATAATATGCAATATGCAACGAATAAAGGTGTCTCATCGTAAGTGATTGATGTAGGATACAGAAGAGAGGTAGTTTCATGTCAGAACATGGTTAACAGATAGATGTAGTGTGTACCAAAAATAGGAAGGCATGTCATATTCACAAGTATAATGTGTAAACTAAGGAGATGCAATTTACCCTAATTAGAAGCATTACAAGCTAGACACCGTATGCAACAACCAACCACATATCACACTTCGAAGTTAGAGCAAGCACTTGCGATGGTGGTGTAGGGGAAGTGCGGTCTTCAAGTACAGAGCAACATTCAATATCTTCATTTAGGCTTGCTGTTTCTTGAGAATCATGTGGAGAGGATGAAATTGCACTCTTTATAAGAGTAGCGCGTCTCATACTAACCCATCGGCGTGTGATACGTCTCCAACGTATCTACAATTTATGAAGTATTCATGCTGATATATTATCATTCTTGGATGTTTTACAATCATTTTATAGCATCATTATATCATTTTTTGGGACTAACCTATTGCCCCAGTGCCTAGTGCCAGTTGTTGTTTTCCTTGTTTTTTACACCCCAGGAAATCAATATCAAACGGAGTCCAAACACCGCGAAACCTTTTGGAGATTTTATGGACCAGAACACCCAGGATGGGCCAGAGAAGCACCTGGGGGGTACCCCGAGGGGGGGCTTGATACGTCCATTTTGCATCATGCTTTTATATTGATATTTATTGCATTATGGGCTGTTATTTCACATTATGTCACAATACTTATGGCTATTCTCTCTTATTTTACAAGTTTTACATAAGGAGGGAGAATGCCGGCAGCTGGAATTTTGGGTTGGAAAAGGAGCAAATATTAGAGACCTATTCTGCACAACTCCAAAAGTCCTGAAACTCCACGGAATACCTTATAATAAATAATGAAAAATCCTCGCAAAAGATGAAGACCAGGGGGCCCACACCCTTTCCACGAGGGTGGGGGGCGCCCACCCCCTAGGGCGCGCCCCCTACCTCGTGGGCCCCCTGGTGGCTCTCTGATGACCATCTTCTCCTATATGAAGTCTTCCGTCAAAAAAAAATCAGAGGCAACCTTTCGGGACGAAACTCCGCCGCCACGATGCGGAACCTTGGCGGATCCAATCTAGAGCTCCGGCAGCGCTGTTCTGCCGGGGAAACTTCCCTCCCGGAGGGGGAAATCATCGCCATCGTCATCACCAACGCTCCTCTCATCGGGAGAGGGAAATCTCCATCAACATCTTCATCAGCACCATCTCATCTCAAAACCCTAGTTCATCTCTTGTATCCAATTCTTGTCTCCAAGTCTGGGATTGGTGCTAGTAGGTTGCTAGTAGTGTTAATTACTCCTTGTAGTTGATGCTAGTTGGTTTAATTGGTGGAATATCATATGTTCAAATCCTTTATGCATATTATTACCCCTCTGATTATGAACATGAATATGTTTGTGAGTAGTTACGTTTGTTCCTGAGGACAAGGGAGAAGTCTTGCTATTAGTAGTCATGTGAATTTGGTATTCGTTCGATATTTTGATAAGATGTATGTTGTCTAGCCTCTAGTGGTGTTATGTGAACATCGACTACATAACACTTCACCATTATTTGGGCCTAGAGGAAGGAATTGGGAAGTAATAAGTAGATGATGGGTTGCTAGAGTGACAGAAGCTTAAACGCTAGTTTATGCGTTGCTTCATAAGGGGCTAATTTGGATCCATATGTTTCATGCTATGGTTAGGTTTACCTTAATACTTTTGTTGTAGTTGCGGATGCTTGCAATAGAGGTTAATCATAAGTGGGATGCTTGTTCAAGTAAGAATAGCACCCAAGCACCGGTCCACCCACATATCAAATTATCAAAGTACCGAACGCGAATCATATGTACATGATGAAAACTAGCTTGACGATATTCCCATGTGTCCTCGGGAGCGCTTTTCCTTATATAAGAGTTTGTCCAGGCTTGTCCTTTGCTACAAAAAGGATTGGGCCACCTTGCTGAACTTTATTTACTTTTGTTACTTGTTGCTCGTTACCAATTATGTTATCACAAAACTATCTGTTACTACTTATTTCAGTACTTGCAGAGAATACCTTGCTGAAAACCGCTTATCATTTCCTTCTGCTCCTCGTTGGGTTCGACACTCTTACTTATCGAAAGGACTACGTTAGATCCCCTATACTTGTGGGTCATCAAGACTGTTTTCTGGTGCCGTTGCCGGGGAGTGAAGCGCCTTTGGTAGCTGGAATTTGGTAAGGAAAAATTTATATAGTGTGCTGAAATTTATTATCACTTGTTACTATGCAAAGTTATCCTCTGAGGGGCTTGTTCGGGGTATCTTCACCCCGACCAGTAGAGCAAAGAGTTGCTCCTCAACCTACTAAACCTATTGAAAATGAAATTCCTTATGAGTATCCTTCGGGTATGATAGAAAAACTGCTAGCTAATCCTTTTATAGGAGATGGAACAAAGCATCCTGATGAACACCTAATATATGTGGATGAAGTTTGTGGATTATTTAAGCTTGCAGGTATATCCGATGATGTTGCTAAGAAGAAGGTCTTCCCTTTATCTTTGAAGGGAGACGCATTGACATGGTATAGGCTATGTGATGATACGAGATCATGGAACTATAGAAGATTGAAATTGGAATTTCATCAAAAGTATTACCCTATGCATCTAGTTCATCGTGACTGCAATTATATATATAATTTTTGGCCTCGCGAAGGAGAAAGCATCTCTCAAGCTTGGGGAGGCTTAAATCAATATTATATTCATGCCCCAATCATGAGCTCCCAAGAGAAACAATTCTTCAAAAATTTATGCTCGGCTTTCTGAAAATAATCGCACCATGCTCAATACTTCTTGTGCTGGCTCTTTTATGATGAAGATTATTGGATTTAGATGGGATTTATTGGATAGAATTAAACGCAACTCTGAAGATTGGGACCTCGAGAATGGTAAGGAGTCAGGTATGACACCTAAGTTTGATTGTGTTAAATCTTTTATGGATACCGATATTTTCCGTAAGTTTAGCACGAAATATGGACTTGATTCTGAGATAGTAGCTTCTTTCTGTGAATCTTTTGCTACTTATGTTGATCTCCCTAAGGAGAAGTGGTTTAAATATCATCCTCCCATAGAAGTAAAAGTAGCTGCACCTAATGAAGTTGAAGAAAAGACTATCACTTATAATGACCCTATTGTTCCTACTTCTTATGTTGAGAAACCACCTTTCCCTGTTAGGATAAAGGATCATGCTAAAGCTTCAACTGTGGTTCGTAAAAGCAATATTAAAACATATACACCTCCTGAGCAAGTTAACGTAGAACCTAATATTGCTATTGTTAAAGATCTCTTGTCTGATAATATTGATGGGCATGTTATTCATTTCTACGGTGAAACTGCTAGAATTGCTAAACCTTGTGCTAAAGATAAACATAGACCTGTGGTAGGCGTGCCTGTTATTTCTGTTAAAATAGGATAACATTGTTATCATGGCTTATGTGATATGGGTGCTAGTGCTAGTGTTATACCTTATGACTTGTATAAAGAAATCAAGCATGAAATTGCACCTGCTGAGTTAGAAGATATTGATGTCACAATTAAACTTGCTAATAGATATACTATTTCAGCAGTGGGAATTGTTAGAGATGTTGAAGTCTTGTGCGGGAAAACTAAATATCTTGCTGATTTTCTTGTTCTTAGTTCCCCACAAGATAGCTTTTGTCCCATTATATTTGGTAGACCCTTCTTGAACACTATTAATGCTAAGATAGACTGCGAAAAGAATGTTGTTACTATTGGCTTGGATGATATGACTCATGAATTTAATTTCTCTAAATTTAGTAAACAACACCGTGAAGAAGAATTGCCTATTAAGGATGAAATTATTGGTCTTGCTTCTATTGCCGCACCTCGTAGTGATCCTTTATAACAATATTTGCTAGACCACGAGAATGATATGTTTATGAATGAAAGAAGGGAAATAGATGAAGTATTCTTTAAAAAGGAACCTATTCTGAAACACAATTTGCCTGTTGAAATCCTAGGGGATCCCCCTCCACCTAAGGGTGATCCCGTGTTTGAGCTTAAGCCGTTGCCTGATAATATTAAATATGCTTATCTTGATGAAAAGAAGATATATCCTATCATTATTAGTGCTAACCTTTCAGAGCATGAAGAAGAAAGATTATTGAAAACTTTGAAGAGGCACTGTGCTGCTATTGGATATACTCCTAATGATCTTAAGGGCATTAGTCCCACTCTATGTTAACATAAAATAAATTTGGAAGCAGATGCCAAACCATTTCGTGATCCTCAACGACGTCTGAATCCTAAAATGAAAGAAGTGGTAAGAAAAGAAATACTAAAGCTTCTGGAGGCAGGTAAAATTTATCCCGTTGCCGATAGTCAGTGGGTAGGTCCTGTTCATTGTGTTCCTAAGAAGGGAGGTATTACTATTGTTCCTAATGATAAAGATGAATTGATTCCACAAAGAATTATTATAGGTTATAGGATGGTAATTGATTTCCACAAATTAAATAAGGATACTAAGAAAGATCATTACCCCTTACCTTTTATTGATCACATGCTAGAAAGATTATGCAAGCATACACATTACTGCTTTCTAGATGGTTATTCTGGTTTCTCTCAAATACCTGTGTTGGTAAAGATCAATCAAAGACTACTTCTACATGCCCTTTTGGTACTTTTGCTTATAGACGTATGCCTTTTGGTTTATGTAATGCACCTGCTACCTTTCAAAGATGCATGATGGCTATATTCTCTAACTTTTGTGAAAATATTTGTGAGGTTTTCATGGACGATTTTTCCGTCTATGGATGTTCTTTTGATGATTGCTTGAGCAATCTTGATCGAGTTTTGCAGAGATGTGAAGAAACTAATCTTGTCTTGAATTGGGAAAAGTGCCACTTTATGGTTAATGAAGGTATTGTCTTGGGGCATAAAGTTTCTGAAAGAGGTATTGAAGTTGATAAAGCCAAGGTTGATGCTATTGAAAAGATGCCATGTCCCAAGGACATCAAAGGTATAAGAAGTTTCCTTGGTCACGCCGGATTATATAGGAGGTTCATTAAGGACTTCTCAAAAATTTCTCGGCCTCTGACTAATTTATTACAAAAAGATATACCATTTGTCTTTGATGATGATTGTGTAGAAGCATTTGAAATACTTAAGAAAGCATTAGTCTCTGCACCTATTGTTCAGCCACCTGATTGGAATTTACCCTTTTAAATTATGTGTGATGCTAGCGATTATGCTGTAGGTGCTATTTTAGGGCAACGAGTTGATAAGAAATTAAATGTTATCCATTATGCTAGTAAGACTCTAGACAATGCTCAAAGAAATTATGCTACTACTGAAAAAGAACTTTTAGCAGTTGTATTTGCTTGTGATAAGTTCAGACCTTATATTGTTGATTCTAAAGTAACTATCCACACTAATCATGCTGCTATTAAATATCTTATGGAGAATAAAGATGCTAAACCTAGACTTATTAGATGGGTTCTCTTGCTACAAGAATTTGATTTGCATATTGTTGATAGAAAAGGAGGTGAGAACCCTGTTGCAGATAACTTATCTAGGTTAGAGAATGTTCTTGATGACCCACTACCTATTGATGATAGCTTTCTTGATGAACAATTAAATGTCATAAATACTCCTCGTAGTACCCCTTGGTATGCTGATTATGCTAATTACATAGTTGCTAAATTTATACCACCTAGCTTCACATACCAACAAAAGAAAAAGTTCTTCTATGATTTGAGACATTACTTTTGGGATGACCCACATCTTTATAAAGAAGGAGTAGATGGTGTTATTAGACGTTGTGTACCTAAGCATGAACAGGAACAGATCCTATGCAAGTGCCACTCCGAAACTTATGGAGGACACCATGCGGGAGATAGAACTCCACATAAGGTATTGCAATCAGGTTTTTATTGGCCTACTCTCTTCAAGGATGCCCGTAAGTTTGTCCTATCTTGTGATGAATGTCAAAGAATTGATAATATTAGTAGACGTCAATAAATGCCTATGAATTATTCACTTGCTATTGAACAGTTCGATGTTTGGGGCTTTGATTATATGGGACCTTTTCCTGCCTCTAATGGATATACACATATTTTAGTTGCTGATGATTACGTTACTAAGTGGGTAGAAGCTATTCCAACTAGTAGTGTTGATCATAACACTTCTATTAAAATGCTTAAAGAAGTTATTTTTCCGAGGTTTGGAGTCCCTAGATATTTAATGACTAATGGTGGTTCACATTTTATTCATGGTGCTTTCCGTAAAATGCTTGCTAAATATGACGTCAATCATAGAATTGCATCTCCGTATCACCCACAGTCTAGTGGTCAAGTAGAATTGAGTAATAGAGAACTCAAATTAATTTTGCAAAAGACTGTCAATAGATCTAGAAAGAATTGGTCCAAGAAACTTGATGATGCATTATGGGCCTATAGAACTGCATATAAAAATCCTATGGGTATGTCTCCGTATAAAATGGTATATGGAAAAGCATGTCACTTACCTCTCGAACTAGAACATAAGGCATATTGGGCTATTAAAGAGCTCAACTATGATTTCAAACTTGCCGGTGAAAAGAGGTTATTTGATATTAGCTCACTTGATGAATGGAGAAGCCAAGCTTATGAAAATGCCAAGTTGTTTAAAGAAAAGGTTAAAAGATGGCATGACAAAAGGATACAAAAGCGTGAGTTTAATGTAGGTGATTATGTATTGCTATACAACTCTCATTTAAGATTTTTTGCAGGAAAACTTCTCTCTAAACAGGAAGGCCCTTATGTTATTGAGGAGGTCTATCGTTCCGGTGCCATAAAAATCAACAACTTCGAAGGCACAAATCTGAAGGTGGTAAACGGTCAGAGAATTAAACATTATATCTCAGGTAATCCCATAAATATTGAAACCAATATTATTGAAACTGCAACCCCGGAGAAATACATAAGGGACACTTTCCAGAACGTTTCAGACTCCGAAAAGGAATAGGTATGTGGTACGGTAAGTAAACCGACTCCAAAACAATTTTTAAGGCAATATTTCTCCGTTTCAGAATATTTAGAAAAATAGAAAATTAAGTAGCAGTCCGAGAAGGACATGAGGGCCCCACGAGGGTGGAGGGCGCGCCCTACCCCCTGGGCGCGCCCCCTACCTCGTGGGCTCCTCGTGTGCCTTCCGGACTCTGTTTTCTTGCACGATACGTATTTTGGTCGGTAAAAATTCACTATATAACCTCCCGGGGGTTTTGACTCCTGTATCACGCAAAAATCTCTTGTCTTTGTTTTGAGCCGTCCTGTTGCAGACATAGCAACATGTCGTCCCAGGATTCGGAAGGAGAAAGCTATGTGGCTGATTACCTTGTAGACCCTAAGGTCTATGGCGAGGTGGAGCATTATGGTTGGACCACAGAAGAAGAATACTATGAACCCAAGAGAAAGGAGGAGACAAGCTCAGATGAAGATGAAGTCCCACTACCTCAACATGGGGACATGCATGTGGAGTTCAAAAAGTCAAGCCTCCCAGATAGGTTAAAGAAACCTAAGATCGATTTTATCCCTTTTCGACTCTTGCAGGAAAACAAGCAGGAACTATGCAAAAAGATACTGAGCGTGGAACAGGAGATCGAGGACCTAAGGGACCAAAGTTCTATCCTCAAACGCAAATTAAGGAAGAAGCCTACGCCATCAACAAAATCACCACCGTCTCCTCCAACAAAGAAGAATTGAGTATCTGGTATGGGCACTCCACTTGGCGACTGCCAAGCTTGGGGGAGTGCCTCGGTATCGTATCACCATCACTTTTATCTTTACCATTTTCCTTAGTTCGATCCTATTAGTAGTATTTTGATCTAGTAGAATAAAGTTTATGGCATGATCTAGTTTTGAGTTTTGCCTTATGATCTCTCTATGTAATCGAGTCCGTGAGCTATATAATAAAGATTAGTGTTGAGTCAAGGGCTTGATTTTCTTGCTATGATCTTGGGTGATTAAAATAAAAGAGAAAAAGAATAAGAAGAAACAAAAGTTCGTATTGATCTTATTGATAGTAATGACTTCACATAGAAAGAGTGTGATGATTAAAAGTTGTTGGGAGTTGGCAGACATAGCTTTGGTCATCGTTGCACTTAATAGGAAGTAATAAGGAAAGAGAGGTTTCACATATAAATATACTATTATTGACATCTTTTATGATTGGGAGCACTCATCAAAATATGACATGCTAAAGAGTTGATGTTGGACAAGGAAGACAACGTAATGGGTTATGTTTTCTTATATCTGAGATAAAGTATGTTGTCATGGATCATCCAACATGTTGAGCTTTCCTTTCCCCCTCATGCTAGCCAAATTCTCAGCACCAAGTAGAGATACTACTTGTGCTTCCAAATACCCTTAAACCAGTTTTGCCATGAGAGTCCACCATATCTACCTATGGATTGAGTAAGATCCTTCATGTAAGTTGTCATCGGTGCAAGCAATAAAAATTTCTCTAAATATGTATGATTAGTGTGGGAGAAATAAGCTTTATACGATCTTGTGATGTGGAAGTAATAAAAGCGACAGACTGCATAATAAAGGTTCATATCACAAGGGGCAATATAAAGTGATGTTCTTTCGCATTAAGATTTTGTGCATCCAACCATAAAAAGCGCATGGCAACCTCTGCTTCCCTCTGCGAAGGGCCTATCTTTTATTATTATCTTGTACCTTATGCAAGTGTCATGGTGATCTTCACCTCTCCCTTTTTCATTTTATCCTTTGGCAAGCCCAACATGTTGGAAAGAACCTGATATATATATCTAATTGGATGTAGGGGGGCATGAGTTATTATTGTTGACATTACCCTTGAGGTAAAAGGTTGTGGGGTGAAACTATAAGCCCCTATCTTTCTCTGTGTCCGATTAAAACTCCGTAACCACAAGTATTGCGCGAGTGTTAGCAATTATGAAGGACTAGATGATAGTTGAGTATGTGGACTTGCTTTTTAGCTCTGACATAGACTCTTTCTGATGTTATGACAAATTGCAATTGCTTCAATGACTGAGGTTATAGTTTGTTGGTTCTCAATAAGGTTTCTGATTCATACTTTTGCATTGTGAATAGATCATCACTTGAACATAAGTAATCATATGACAATATCTATGTATGTTGCTATTATGAGAATAATCATGATGCCCTCATGTCTGTATTTTATTTTTATGGATGCCTCTACCTCTAAACATGAGGACATCTTTATTGTTATCGGCTTTCGCTTGAGGACAAGCGAGGTCTAAGCTTGGGGGAGTTGATACGTCCATTTTGCATCATGCTTTTATATCGATATTTATTGCATTATGGGTTGTTATTTCACATTATGTCACAATACTTATGGCTATTTTCTCTTATTTTACAAGGTTTACATAAGGAGGGAGAATGCCGGCAACTGGAAAAGGAGCAAATATTAGAGACCTATTCTGCACAACTCCAAAAGTCCTGAAACTCCACGGAATACCTTATAATAAATAATGAAAAATCCTCGCCAAAGATGAAGACCAGGGGGCCCACACCCTTTCCACAAGGGTGGGGGGCGCGCCCCACCCTAGGGCGCGCCCCCTACCTCGTGGGGCCCTTGGTGGCTCTCCGATGACCATCTTCTCCTACATGAAGTCTTTCATCGAGAGAAAATATCAGAGGCAACCTTTCGGGACGAAACTCCGCCGCCACGAGGCGGAACCTTGGCGGATCCAATCTAGAGCTCCGGCAGAGCTGTTCTGCCGGGGAAACTTCCCTTCCGGAGGGGGAAATCATCGCCATCGTCATCACCAACGCTCCTCTCATCGGGATAGGGCAATCTCCATCAACATCTTCCTCAGCACCATCTCATCTCAAAACCCTAGTTCATCTCTTGTATCCAATTCTTGTCTCCAAGTTCGGGATTGGTGCTAGTAGGTTGCTAGTAGTGTTAATTACTCCTTGTACTTGATGCTAGTTGGTTTAATTGGTGGAAGATCATATGTTCAGATCCTTTATGCATATTATTACCCCTCTGATTATGAACATGAATATGCTTTGTGAGCAGTTACGTTTGTTCCTGAGGACAAGGGAGAAGTCTTGCTATTAGTAGTCATGTGAATTTAGTATTTGTTCGATATTTTTGATAAGATGTATGTTGTCTAGCCTCTAGTGGTGTTATGTGAACGTCGACTACATAACACTTCACCATTATTTGGGCCTAGAGGAAGGCATTGAGAAGTAATAAGTAGATGATGAGTTGCTAGAGTGACAGAAGCTTAAACCCTAGTTTATGCGTTGCTTTGTAAGGGGCTGATTTGGATCCATATGTTTCATGCTATGGTTAGGTTTACCTTAATACTTTTGTTGTAGTTGCGGATGCTTGCAATAGAGGTTAATCATAAGTGGGATTCTTGTTCAAGTAAGAACAGCACCCAAGCACCGGTCCACCCACATGTCAAATTATCAAAGTACCGAACGCGAATCATGTGAACGTGATGAAAACTAGCTTGACGATATTTCCATGTGTCCTTGGGAGCACTTTTCCTTATATAAGAGTTTGTCCAGGCTTGTCCTTTGCTACAAAAAGGATTGGGCCACCTTGCTGCACTTTATTTACTTTTCTTACTTGTTGCTCGTTACAAATTATCTTATCACAAAACTATCTGTTACTACTTATTTAAGTACTTGCAGAGAATACCTTGCTGAAAACCGCTTATCATTTCCTTCCGCTCCTCGTTGGGTTCGACACTCTTACTTATCGAAAGGACTACGATAGATCCCCTATACTTGTGGGTCATCAGGGCACAACCCACCAGGGTGCGCCTGGGGGCCCTGGCGCGCCCAGGTGGGTTGTGCCCACCTCGGTGGCCTCCCGCACCCCCTCTTTACCCGATAAATTCACAAATATTCCAAAAACCCTCGGGGTTAACCTAGCTCATAAGTTCTGCCGCCGCAAGGCTTTGTAGCCACCGAAAACCAATCTAGACCCCGTTCCGGCACCCTACTGGAGGGGGAATCATCATTGGTGGCCATCTTCATCATCCCGGCGGCCACCACAACGAGGAGGGAGTAGTCCACCCTCGAGGCTGAGGGTTTGTACCAGTAGCTATGTGTTTAATCTCTCTCTCTCTCTCTCGTGTTCTTGAGATGTCACGATCTTGATGTATCGCGGGCTTTGTTAATATAGTCGGATCATATGGTGTTTTCCCCTCTCTATCTTGTTGTGATGAATTGAGTTTTTCCCTTTGAGATTTCATTGTTATTGGATTGAATAATTTTATGGATTTGAGAACACTTGATATATGTCTTGCAATTGAATACTCGTGGTGACAATAGGGTATCGTATTGATTCACTTGATATATGTTTTGGCACTCAACTTACGGATTCTAGAGGTGACATTGGGGTAATCTATGCATAGGGGTTGATGCATGTTCTTGTCTTTGTTTCTCCGGTAGAAATCTTGGGGCACTCTTTGAAGTTCTTTGTGTTGGATTGAATATTATGAATCTGAATTTGCTTTGGTGTTATTTTAGTACGAACCCTTGGTTACATCGATCGGAAAGAATAGCTTCGTGTTATTTTAGTACGAACACTAGGATAGGTTGATCGGAAAGAATAGCTTTGAGGTGGTTTCATACCCTACAAACAATTCCGTCTTATGTTCTCCACTAGATAGGAACTTTGGAGTGATTCTTCATTTCACGTAGAGGGACGGTTATATCATCCAATTATATTAGCATTGTTGAGAGATTGCACTAGCGAAAGTACGGACCCTAGGCCTCATTTTCAATCATTGCAATACCATTTGTATGCCCGTTTTCTATTTGCTACCTTGCTGTTTTTATTTATTCAGATTATAAAAATATATTTCTACCATCCATATTACACTTTTATCACCATCTCTTCGCCGAACAAGTGCACCTATACAATTTTCCATTGTATTGGGTGTGTTGGGGACACAAGAGATTTATTGTATTTGGTTGCAGGGTTGTTTGAGAGAGACCATCTTCATCCTACACTTCCCATGGAATGATAAACCTTAGGTCATCCACTTGAGGGAAAATTGCTACTGTCCTACAAAACTCTATGCTTGGAGGCCCAACATGAGTCTACAAGAATAAAGTTGTGTAGTAGACATCAAGCTCTTTTCTGGCGCCGTTGCTGGGGAGGTGAGTGCATGAAGGTTTATCTTTAGATCTTTCAATCAAATCTTTTAGTTTCTTTTTTTATCACTAGTTTGGTTTATAAAAGAAAACTACATAAAAATGGAATTGAGGTTGCATCATATTATTGATCATCTTTATAATATCTTTCTTGAAAATGATGGTTCGGAAAATTGTGCTCAATTGTTAGAATAAGAAGTCAATAAAATGTTTGGCACAAAATATTTGAATGATGAGCATGATTGCAATGTTGTTAGTATGAATTCTTTGAATATCCATGATGCTAATGATATGCGAAGCCATAAGCTTGGGGATGCTATATTTGATGAATATGATATTTTTAGTCCCCCAAGTTTTGATGAGAAAATTTGTTACGATGATTGCTTGCCTCCTATTTATGATGATTATATTGATGAAAGTGGATTTGGAGAGGTCGTGACTTTATTTAGTGATGAATCCACTATTTTGGATGAGGCTTCAATTGACTATGAGAACAAAGTTTCTATCTATGATGATTATGGTCATGACATGTATGCTATAAAGAATAATAATAACCATGAAACTTGTCATCATGATTTTAATTTTCAATCCCATGATAGTTATTTTGTTGAGTTTGGTCCCACTACTATTCATGAGAATAAATTTGCTTATGTGGAGAGTAAGAAAATTTCTATGCTTATGCATCATGAAAAGAGTGCTTTATGTGATAGTTATATTTTTGAATTCATTCATGATGCTACTGAAAATTATTATGAGAGAGGAACATATGCTTCTACATATTGCAATAATACCAAATTTCCTCTCTATGTGTTCAAAATCTTGAAGTTGTGCTTGTTTTGCCTTCCTATGCTAGTTAATTCTTGTTCCCATAAATTGTTTGATCACAAAATCCCTATGCATAGGAAGTGGGTTAGGCTTAAATGTGATTGCCATGTGATTCATGATGCTCTCTTTGTATTTCAATTCTTATCTTTTATGTGATCATCATTGAAATCGTCATGCCTAGCTAAAAGGCATTAAAGAAAAGCGCTTGTTGGGAGACAACCCAACACTTTTACCTACTATTTTTGTGTTTTCACATTATTAGGATACTGTAGTAATCATGTTTTATTGCTTTTGTTTCAATAAATTGCCAAGTAAGACCTTTGGGATGGCTTACGGTGATAGTTGATTTGATCTTGCTGAAAAACAGAAACTTTTGCGCTCAGGAAAACAATACTCATTTTTAACAGAAGGGTGATAAAATGCTGATCCTTTTTGCAGAAGATTAATGGACAAATTGCCCAGGTTTTCCTAATTTTTCAGAATTTTGGGAGTAGCATAAGTATGGTTGGAGTACAGATTACTACAGACTATTCTGTTTTTGACAGGTTCTGTTTTCAATGCATAGTTTGCTTGTTTTCTAGTTTCCATTGCTTATATTGCTCAATATAAATTGTGTAAATGATATGCTACATTAGGCATTGTGTGATAATAGTTATGAATCTTGTCTTTGACAGTAACAAAAGTGAAATGGTTTGCTCTTTATCATACTAACCTATCTCACAAAGTTCCATTATGTTTTTGTGATTGAAGTTTTCAAGTTTTGGGTGAGATGTTGATATGAGGAGAATAAGGATGTACCACCCACAATGCGGCTATATCTCCCATGTGTCGAGGCACGACTTAGAGGCATAGCCTCATGGTAGCCATGTCGCAAGAGGGGTAATCTTTACACATCCCATGTACTGAATAAGAAAGGGATAAAGAGTCGGCTTACAATCGCCACTTCACACAAATACAAGTTAAACATACATCATCCAGAATACAAACAAGGTCCAACTACGGAACCAAAATAAAAGAAGACAACCCCAATTGCTAGATCCCCGATCGTCCCAACTGGGCTCCACTACTGATCAACGGGAAACGAAACAAAACAACGATCAAGATCTTCATCGAGCTCCCACTTGAGCTGGGTGGCGTCACCTGCATTGGTATCATCGGCACCTGCAACCGTTTGGAAGTATCTGTGAGTCACGAGGACTCATCAATCTCACACCCGCGAGATCAAGACTATTTAAGCTTATGGGTAGGAAAGGGTAGTGAGGTGGAGCTGCAGCAAGCACTAAGCATATATGGTGGCTCACTTACGCAAATAAGAGCGAGAAGAGAAGCAACACAATGGTCGTGAACTAGAAGTGATCAAGAAGAGATCCTGAAACTACTTACATTCAAGCATAACACAAGGACCGTGTTCACTTCCCGGACTCCGCCGAGCAGAGACCATCATGGCTACACACGCGGTTGATTCATTTTAATTAAGTTAAATGTCAAGTTTTCTACAACTGGATATTAACAAATTCCCATCTGCCCATAACCGCGGGCACGGCTTTCGAAAGTTCAAACCCTGCAGGGGTGTCCCAACTTAGCCCATCACAAGCTCTCACGGTCAACGAAGGATATTCCTTCTCCCGTGAAGACCCGACCAGTCTTGGAATCCCGATTACAAGACATTTCGACAATGGTAAAACAAGACCAGCAAAGCTGCCCGGATGTGTCGACAAATCCCGATAGGAGCTGCACATATCTCATTCTCAGGGCACACCATATTGTCCAAGCTTCCGGTAGGCCAGCCCAGAGTTTCCCCTGGTGACCACCGGCGACTGACAGGTTGGACCAACACTCAGAGGAGCACTGGCCGCGGGGGGTTAAAATAAGGATGACCCTTGGGCTCCGGAAACCCAAGGGAAAAAGGCTTAGGTTGTTAGGCAAATGTAAAACCAAGGTTGGGCTTTGCTGGAGGAGTATTATTCAAAGCGAACTGTCAAGGGGTTCCCATAACACCCAAATGCATAAGGAACGCAAAATCAAGGAACATAACACCGGTATGACGGAAACTAGGGCGGCAAGAGTGGAACAAAACACCAGGCATAAGGACGAGCCTTATACCCTTTACCAAGTATATAGGTGCATTAATTAAAATAATAGATATTGTGATATCCCAACATATCCATGTTCCAACATGGAACAAACTTCAGCTTCACCTGCAGCTAGCAATGCTATAAGAGGGGCTGAGCAAAAGCGGTAACATAGCCAAACAACGGTTTGCTAGGAAGGTGGGTTAGAGGCTTGACATGGCAATATGGGAGGCATGATATAGCAAGTGGTAGTTAGTGCGACATAGCAATAGAGCGAACAACTAGCAAGCAAATATAAAAGTGATTTTGAGGGTATGGTCATGTTGCCTGGAAAGTTCTCAGAGTTGACGAAAGCTTGATCCTCGTTAGCGTACTCAACAGGTTCCTCGATCATGTACTCGTCTCCCGGATCTACCCAAAGCAAGAACACAAGCAATGGAACAACAATCAATCACGGTGCAATGTGCAAGCAACATGATGCAAAACATGGCATGATATGCAAGATGTGATATGCAATGCATATGTGTGCTCCGGAAGGGAAAGAATAATCAAAGGCATCAACTTGGCAAACCAAGTGTGCTGCTGGAAAGATGAGATAATTTCGGTCGAATTCGATATAAAGATCACCGAAAATGGATGCACGGTTTGCAAATGGCAAGCAAAAACAAGAATGACACAATTCTGTGATTAACAGCACGATGTCATCTAGAATGCAACAAGAAACTAAGTTACTGCACTCCAACATAGCAACAAAGCATATCTCAGTAATGCACTGAAGATTCTTTACAAAACATGAACATTGAGCTATGGCTAAAACACAATAGAACAGGTTCAAACAACCATGGCAAAAGTGCAAAAGATATCAGCTTCACAGACTTAGTGAAAATACTAACATGCTAGAGATAACATCAGGAAGCCATGTTTAGAGCAAGAAAACGACATGCTACAGGAACATATAATAGCAAACAAAGGCATGGCATAAATCTACTAAAAGCATAGAACAAAAGTCCCTTAATGAACATGAGTCAAAAAGGCACAGAAGATATGATGGAACCCACGTAAACATAGCAAGTTTTATTAATAGTTTCAGACTTAGCAGAAAACTGAGCATGGCATAAACAGAGTTATGAAGGCATCTTTGCGAGCTCAAATCAATCACCACAAGGCATTGCATGACAAGATAAGATACTAACATAAAGAAGACGTGTTCATGAAGCTAACCATGGCAATAGAAAGTTCATAGCATGCATGTATCAATAGCAACAACCATGGCAAAAGTAGAGCAAGATTAAGACACGCTAGGGCACTCCATAATTGCCAACATGGGCATGGATTAATAGAGCATAACCATATGTACAAACATCCTTACTGAAGATACTCTAAACAAGCACGAATCTCACTGTAGCATCATGTTTACATGGCATCCAAATAACAGCAGGCACAAGACATAGCAAAATAAAAGTCCCTGAAAACAGCAATATCATGAAGGCTACTTTGCATGCTTGTGCTAGTCACCACATTGATCACAAAAATACATGGGAAGCACCCATGTAAAGATGGCATGGCAAAGTTCAAAACACATGTAGAGAACATGCCCATATGATGCACACATCAATTGTGACAAATGACAAATCACCCTAATCTGATAAGTAGTAGTAGTAAACAATTTATAGCACTCTTGCATCAATGACTAGGGCATCAAGATGAACTCAAACAAGCATGCCACAATGGAATGAAATGAAGAGCATCTCACAATTAACATTTTGATATAAAATATGCATGAAAGGGAGCTACGGTCATGGAGATATGAGGCAATGAACAGGGGCACAAAATGTCACTGACTTAGGGACTTGGCAGTTTTCCAGGAAAAACATGAGCGCTAGATAACTATACGATGCACAGGCGAGGGATAACAGGCTTGCTCACCCTGGGCTTGGCCCACGCGAAGAGGAGGCGAGCTGGGCCAGAGAAGATGGACCGGGCCGGACGGAGCTGGGCCGCGGGGCCCATGCGAGAGGAGGCGGGAGGAGCTCGTCTCCCTCGATCCTGATAGGGACCGGGAAGACAGGGTCGGCGGCGGCCGCGAGGGATTCCGGCGAGGAAGCTTCGCCGGCGAGCGGGGCGGGCGGATCCGGGCGTGGCGCCCCCAGATCCGGCGAAGGCGAGGCCGGGCGGCGACGAGCAGTTGCCGGTGAGGCGGCGGGTGCCGAGGCGGCGGGCGACGCAGGCGATGGGGAAGCTCAGGCGGGAGGCGCATGGCGGCAGGGAAGCGCACGCGGGCGGCGGCGCGGTCGGGCTCACGCGGGCCTGTGATGGGCTCGGCGGGCCGCGCGGTTGAGTAAGGCGGCGGCAACACATGGCGGCGCGCGAGTGGAGGAGGGAGGCGGCGGTGCTGAGGTGGCGGCTCCGGATTGGCTGGGCGACGTGGAGGTGGCGGTGGACATGTCCGGCATGGTGCGGGCATGTCCGGTGGCGCGGTGGAGGTGAGATCTAGGGTTAGACCGCGAATGTTCGGGGGGAGACACATATTTATAGCTAGGAGGAGGTAGGAGTGTCCAAATGGAGTGTAGTTTTCGCCCACACGATTGTGATCCGGCGAAGGAGGACATGGAAGGGGTTAGGATGGGTTATTGGGCCATTTTGGAGGGGTGTTGGGTGCAACACACACGCGGTCTTTGCGGCTACCCGGTTAACTGTTGGAGCATCAAACGGACTCCAAATGGCATGAAACTTGACAGGCGGTCTACCGGTGGTGTACCAAGGCCACTTGGCAAATTTCGGTCCATTCCGAGAACGTTCGACACCCGCTCACAAAAAGAGACAAGAGGGGTGCACCGGGTGCATGAGGGAGTGTCGGATTGCAAAACGGACAAAGGAAAAAATGTTCGGATGCATGAGACGAACACGAATGCAAACGCGATGCACATGATGACATGATATGAAATGCATGACATGAACAAAAGCAAAACAAAGACAAAACCCAACCACGAAGGGAATATTGTATCGCATCTACGGAAAAGGCAAGAGAGTTACAAATATGGAAAGTTGTATCCGGGGCGTTACAACACTCCACCACTATGAGAGGATCTCGTCCCAAGATCTAGGATGGCACTGGAGGGAAACGGAAGAGGAAGAGGAGAGGTAAAACTAAGTTGCTTCTTTGACAAACGAGTGAAACCAAGAACCTTGATAGGTTAAACCATCTTCAAGAAAAGAATACAACGAAGATGAACAAAGTTGAAAACATTCCGTTAGAAAAGAGGAACGGGGAAGAACAAATTCGGACAGCACTCTAGTTGAAAAGAGATGCAAGACTAGATAAGATGAAAAGAACTTGAGCAGAGGACACGACACTCTGTTTCAATGTATAAGCACGAAAAAGAACATGATCCTCACAAGTTGAGATGATGAGAGAAGAGGGCAACATCATAGTGCCTCTGGATGAAGGAATAGAAGGTAGATTGTTAGAACAAAAGAACGGAGAAGAAAATGACAACTTCTGCCACAAATGAGCTTGGAAAGCACCCTCGAAGAAAGGTTATAAGGGAGTTGTTGGAAAACCAACAATGAAACGAATAAACTTGTAGTGGGCTTATGGGAAACTTCTCAAAATTGAGGCGAAATTCTGCCACTAACAAAAATAATAGATTGGATTGATATCAACAAGGAGATGAAAACTCCTTCATCGAGATGTGTTGGGAATATAGCTACCAGGTAAGACCCGCCCAGGAGGGGCCAGGTCAACCCTAATGGCGGGTTACAAAAGAAGTCCAGTAACATTCAAGGCGATAGGTTATTAAGACTTGTAGAAGGCCTAAGCCCATAGGCGGCTTAAGGCCCAATATTGTAAACCGCCGTATGTAAGGAAAGACTTGTAAAGAAAGGCATATAAAAAAGTCACCGAGCCGGACACGTTTATGAACTGGCTGGGACTCTGTAGGCTGCCAGGCGTCAACCCGTGTATATAAGGGGACAACCCGACGGCGGCTTAGGGCAAGAAACAGCAACTCGAAGCCAGGACAAGCATATTCGCTCCCTGGTGTTCGAAACCCCAGCAATTCCAACACAACTAGACGTAGGCTTTTACCTTCATCGTAAGGGGCCGAACTAGTATAAATCTCTCGTGTCCTTTGTCCCGATTAACCCCTTTAAGCTTCCTAGTTGCGATGGCCCTACGACTAAGTCCTTTTGGTAGGACATCTACCGTGACAATTCCGTGACAGTTGGCGCCCACCGTGGGGCCAGCGCACTGTGGATTTGAGTTCTTGAATTGCAACTTCGAAGGGCTTAAGGGATACGCTGTGGGCCAGATGACCAAGAGTCATCGTGGCAAACTCTACATTGACGATGAAGGCTGGGGCCCCGAGGCCGGCTTGATTGAGTACGGGTAGCAGGTCCCCTTCAGCGGAATTCATGTCTTCATCGGCCGGATCGGTGAATTGAGCCCTGAGCCGGATGTCTGCACCAACATCATCGAGATGGCTTAGTGTGCGAGATCCGCCCAGGCCCAACCCGCCGTAAAGCGTGCCTTCGTGGGTTGCATCCATGGAGGTGAGTTTTCTGAAGGATCCGTGGATGGCGGTGAGACGGCCATCTGTTTCGACGATGAGTTGTCCTCAGGCGAGA
The DNA here is from genome assembly GCF_002162155.2 of Triticum dicoccoides. Lineage (NCBI taxonomy): Eukaryota > Viridiplantae > Streptophyta > Magnoliopsida > Poales > Poaceae > Triticum > Triticum dicoccoides. The sequence goes on along the minus strand of NC_041384.1, from coordinate 369,570,564 downwards.
CAAATTCTTTGTATCAGCTACAAGATGGCGTGCTTGGGGGCTGTTCCGATGGCAGCAGTATTCCGGACCTCTCTGAGCCGCCGAATCGAGCCAGAGTTTTCATGACTGGCACTCAACCCGGGCAGAACTCTACGACTGCGGCAGCAGTAACCACCGGGTCGGCAGCAGCCAGGTCAGGAGACCCCGCGCGCCCCCGGCTTAGATGCTAATGGACCTCATGGATAAGTTGACGGCTCTGTTGACTGTTGTGGTGGAGCCGGCGGATAAGGCTCAGCATGATGCGGAGGTGGCACGGGTACGCGAAGAGATGGCACAGGCCAAGGAAAATTTAGCAGCAGAAGAGGTCAGGATGGCCGCGGAGCGGGCGGCTTTGGATGCTCGTGCACAGCAGCTTTAGGCGGAGACTTTTCGACTCTTGGTGGATCTGAATGCGTCAAACGAGGTCATGAGGAGAAGGCATCAGAAAACTCAGTCATGTCTACCTCTGACGCTCGATCCTAGGAACATTTTCCACACACCCGGGGCCGATCCAAGTAACCCGCCAGAAGCAAATCGGATCACGACACCCGGAGGGCCGGTTCAGCCGCGGGCCATGGAACCGCCTCGTATGAATACCGCTCTGCCTCATTATACACCAATACCACCGGGTCACTTTTCCAATCCTTTGGAGAATCTCATTGCTGCGTCGGCTCGTTTGGCGGATCTCCTGATGGAAGGCGACTCTCCGACAGCAATCGAAACACGAAGGGTGAGAGAACTTCTTCAGACGGCTCTGGTGCAGCAGGATGCGTACTCTTACAGTCGACACAGAATCCATTTAACCCCTCGCCCAAGCTGGAGCCTGAGCTATAGCACGCATATGGACTCAGCTGCTATGTCAAGAAACGCTCAACGCCATAACCAACCGCGCAAGCATGAGCCGGCACAGGGTGGAGCCCAGAACTTGGCCCAGAACTTGGCGGATCAGGAAAGGGTCCGTCAAGAGGCTGAGCAGGCAGTTCAACTAGCAGCTGAGCAGGTGGCTCATCAGGCTTTTCCGGCTCATCCGGCAACCTCTATTGAGGTAGGAGTAGCCACAAGAACTGGAGGCGTCCCTTGCCTGGTGCCAGCTATACGTAATGAGCGCTTGCCAAAAGACTTCAAGGGGCCTCGTAAGGTGCCTAATTACACGGCCGACTTGCAGCCTGGCGCCTGGATTGAAAGGTATGAGATGGCGATGGAGCTGTTACAGGTCAGCGATGCAGCAATGGCTAAGTATTTCACTATGATGTTGGATGGAACGGCTCGCACTTGGTTGAAAGGATTGCCCCCCAATTACATCGGCTCATGGGCGGAATTAAAGGCCCAGTTCATTCAGAACTTTAAGGACACATGCAAACAACCTATGTCAATCGTGGACCTGACTAATTGTAAGCAAGAGGAAGGTGAGTCCACGACCCATTGGGTGCGCCGGGTCAAGGAGATAATACATTCGTCTGATAAGATGGATGCCGGCTTGATAGTCTTAATGTTGGAGAAAAATGCCGTTTTGAACCTCTGAAGCAGAAGCTGGGGCGGCTCAAGCGTGACTGCAATGACATGGGCCAGTTGATGGCGGCCCTGGTCAAGTATGCTGATTCTGACAGTACCAAGGATCCCGTGTCTGGTGAAGAAAAAACAGGGAAGGGAAAGAAGAACTGCAACGACAAGGGTCACCAGCATAACCCGACAAATCAAGGAGGTAATAAACGTAAGGCTAACGAATTTGTGGCTAACACCAATGCACAGGGCAACAACCAACGGCGCAAGGGTAGGCAACCCCCTCACTCAGGCGGGTCAGGTCCCACCCTCGAGCAACTATTGAATGAACCTTGTTCAAGACACGACACCCGGGAGAAGTCAGCCACCCATCTGTGGAAGGACTGTACGATCATGAAGGCATTTAAAAATTCCAACGCATTTGATGGTAGTCACGGGCCTGGAGGCGGTTCAGGCGGAGGTGGCTTTCATGGCCCGGGCGCCGGTTCAGGCGGAGGCCGGTTTTCAGGTCAGGGCCATCCGGGTAACCAGGGAGGTTATAATCCACAACCCGGCCAGGGGAATCACCAGCAACATTCCAGATACCAGAGCAACCCAAAACAGTTGAATAGTGGGCAATACCATGTATTTACCACTAGTTTATGCAAGAGGGACCAAAAGCTTCATAAGAGGGCTGTCAATGCCGTTGAGCCGGCGATTCCATGTTATTTGAGGTGGTTAGAACAGCCTATTGTGTGGAGCAGAGAAGATCATCCTCCCTGGGTTGATAATTAGGGTCACTTGGCCTTAGTGGTAGCACCTCGGGTTGGTGGATATAAGTTCACTAAGGTGCTCATGGATGGAGGCAGTAGCATCAACATCCTCTATTATGAGACGTTTCATACGATGGGGTTGACTGATAAGAGTCTTAAACAATCCAACACTGTTTTTCATGGTGTTGTCCCTGGTAAATCGGCATACCCAGTTGGTAAGATTGAACTGGAAGTAGCCTTTGGGGATGAATATGAGTCCAGGGCTGAGAACTTAACTTTTGAAGTGGTTAAGATCAAAAGCCCGTATCATGCTCTGTTTGGACGGCCGACTTATGCCAAGTTCATGGCTCGGCCGTGTTATGTATATCTGTAGCTCAAGATGTCGGGTTATAAAGGCACCATTACAGTACATGGAAGCCGGAACATAGCCCTGGAATGTGAGGAAGGTGATGCCTCTTATGCTGAGTCTGTTTGTGCGACGGAGGAATTGAAGTTTTATAAAGACAACGTTGACCCGGCAGACATGACATCTTTAAAGAAGACAACTATGGAGCATGGACTGATGTTGAAATTCAGGTCAGCTGATGACACCAAAACGGTTGATTTCGTGCCTGGCGACTCATCCAAGCAGTTCATCATCAGTGCCAATTTGGATCCAAAATAGGAAAGCGCGTTCATCAAGTTCATCCGTGAGAACCGGGACATCTTTGCATGGAAACCTTCTGACATGCCGGGTGTCCCGAGAGAACTTGCTGAGCACACTCTTAATATTGAGCCAAAGTTTAAGCCGATCAGGCAATTTCTCCGACGGTTTAACAAGGAAAGGCACAAGGCCATTGGAGAATAGGTGGCCCGACTCTTGGCGACCGGGTTCATTGTGGAAGTTTTTCACCCAGAGTGGTTGGCTAACCCAGTGATTGTACTCAAGAAGAACGGCACCTGGCGTATGTGTGTGGATTATACCGATTTGAACAAGGCTTGTCTGGCTGACCCTTTTGCTCTCCCTCGTATTGATCAGATCATTGATGCTACGGCGGGTTGCGAGCGTTTGAGTTTTTTGGATGCATACTCGGGTTATCATCAGATCAAGATGGCAGTTAAGGACCAGGAGAAAGCAACTTTCATCACTCGGCTTGGAGCCTTCTGCTATGTGTCTATGCCTTTAGGGCTTAAAAGTGCCTAGGCGACTTATCAACAGTGTGTACAGAATTGCCTTCACAATCAGATTGGGCGTAATGTTCATGCTTATGTGGATGATATAGTGGTGAAATCCAGAGAAGAGGAAACCTTGGTAACAGATCCGAAGGAGACCTTTGATAACCTCCAGGTCTACAAGATGATGCTTAACCCGGCCAAGTGTGTTTTTGGAGTCCCAGCTGGCAAACTCTTGGGTTTTTTCGTGTCTAATAGAGGTATTGAAGCTAACCCGGAGAAAATTAAGGTAATCACATCCCTGGCCAAACCGGTGTGCATCAATGGCGTTCAACGGCTGGCGGGTCGTGTTGTTGCTTTGAGCCGGTTCATAAGCCGGTTAGGGGACAAGGTGATGCATTTGTATCAGATGATGAAAAAGACGGATGACTTTGTTTGGAGTGATGCTGCAAACTCTGCCTTTGAGGATCTGAAGAAACAACTTGTTGAGCCACCGGTTCTTGCTGCTCCGATTGAGAAAGAGCCGTTATTGTTATATGTAGATGTTAACTCACGTGCTGTTAGTGTAGCCATTGTGGTGGAGTGCAAGGAGGCTGGCAAGGAACATCCGGTCCAACGGCCAGTTTACTATGTCAGTGAGGTGTTGATTGAATCTAAACAAAGATATCCACATTGGCAGAAGCTTGTTTATGGGGTGTTTATGGCAAGCCGGAAGCTCAAACATTACTTTCAGGGTCACCCAATCACTATGGTTAGCTCTGCTCCTTTAGGAGACATCATTGAAAATAGAGAAGCCACAGGACGAGTTGCCAAGTGGGATATTGAACTTGGGTCTCATGGTTTAAAGTATATGCCACGTACTGCGATCAAATCTCAAACGCTGGTTGACTTCATTAACGACTGGACAGAATTGCAGATGCCAGCGGAGAAACCAGGCAACACATATTGGACGATTCATTTTGATGGGTCTAGACAGCTGGAAGGCTCGAGGGCTGGAGTTGTTTTAACTTCTCCTCGAGGGGACAAGTTTTGTTATGTGTTGTGATTAATGTTTCCTTGTACTAACAACGCAGCAGAGTATGAAGCCTTGCTCCATGGTCTTCGAATGGCTAAAGAGATGAGCCTGAGCCGGGTCCGGTGTCTTGGCGATTCAGATTTGGTGGCCCAACAGGTGTCAGGCAAGTGGGATTCCAAGGATCCTCTCATGGCAGCTTATCGCCGTGAAGTCGACGTTGTGGTAGGACATTTTAAGGGTTATCAGGTGGAACATATTGAACGTAGGAAGAACAAAGCGGTCGATGCTTTAGCCGGTTGGGATCTCAGCGTAAGCCGGTGCAACCTAACACCTTTTTGGATGTTTGCATAACTCGTCGGTTAAGTTACCTACAAAGGAAGATTTGGCCGTTCCTGACCCGGAGGCACAGTTGGTGGCGACTCTTCACGTCATTCCAGATTGGACATTACCATTCTTGGCTTACATGACCCGGGACGAGTTGCCGGAGGATGAGACCCTGGCCCGACAGATAACTCGGTAGTCCAAGTCAATGACAATTTCTGACGGAGAGTTATACCATCGTAGCGTCACTGGAGCGTTTCAGCGTTGTGTTTCTCCTAAAGAATGCCAAGAAATACTTCGTGAGATCCATGAAGGGGATTGTGGTCATCACGCCAGGTCAAAGTCTCTTGTGGCCAAAGCTTTTCGTCATGGTTTTTATTGGTTAACGGCTCATGCTGATGCAGAGGATCTGGTCAGTAGATGTGATGAATGTCAAAAATTTGCACGATGAGCGCATGTGACGGCTCAAGAATTGCGGATGATTCCAATCACTTGGCCGTTTGCAGTCTGGGGGCTTGACATGGTTGGACCTTTCAAAAGGTGCAAAGATAAAAAGACACATCTTTTAGTGGCAGTTGACAAATTCACAAAGTGGGTTGAGGCAGAGCCAGTGAGTAAGTGTGATGCAGCCACGACGGTTTAGTTCATGAAAAAGGTGATTTTTCGCTTTGGTTTTCCACACAGCATTATCACTGACAATGGCACTAATTTGTCCCAAGGTTCTATGGAGGAGTTTTGTCAAAGAGAGCACATCCGGCTGGATGTTTCTTCCATAGCTCACCCTCAATCTAATGGGCAGGCTGAGAGAGCAAATCAAGAAATCTTAAAAGGTGTCAAGCCCCGGCTCATGGTTCCCTTACAACGGACGCCGGGTTGTTGGGTAGAGGAGTTACCCTCGGTGCTGTGGAGTATCAACACCACTCCTAACAGGTCTACAGGTTATACACCTTTCTTCATGGTTTATGGAGCGGAACCGGTGCTGCCTAGTGACATCTGTCATGACTTGCCTCGTGTGGCGGCTTACGTTGAAGCTAATAATGAACAAGCCCGACAGGATGCACTTGACTTGTTAGATGAGGAGAGAGACTTAGCAGTGGCTCGATCAGCAATTTATTAACAGGACCTGCGCCGTTATCACAGCCGCCGGGTTAAGTCCAGGACTTTTCAAGAAGGTGACCTGGTGCTCCGGCTCATCCAGGATCTGTCAGATGCACACAAGCTATCCCTGCCTTGGGAAGGACCCTTTGTGGTTAGGAAAAATTTAAACAACGGGTCATATTTCCTCATCGACGTTGAGAACACAAAGACACACGTAAGTCGGAGGAGGAGACCCGCCGGCCGAGGAAAATTGCTCAACTTCGGTCATACTACACCTGAGCCACCGGCTCTTGTCATGTACATATTTTGACATTGTATATATTAGTATAAGTAATAAAGCAGGACCTCTATCCTTTTCCTCTTCAAAGATTATATATCTTTACTATTTTCATGACTATTAAGGAGCTGATCATATCTGAATTTAGCTTAACTTTTCTGGTCCGGCTTATGATCGTTTTCGAATCTAGCTGTAAATCTCATGATCACTTGGGGGCTTCCTGTTCAAACATAGGTCGTATTCGAACCAAAGAGAACATAGCTGTCGTAACCCTCTTGATCGACTCAAAGCCAAACTCACTAGGGGGCTTCTTGATCGTATCTGAATCATAGCTTAACCCCTTTTGGGTCCGACTTGGATCATATTCGAACCAGGGTTGTTAAAACCTCTCCAGGTCATTTGGGGGCTTCCAGTTCAAACATAGGCCGTATTCGAACCAAAGAGAACATAGTTGTTGGTACCTCTTGATCGGCGCAATGCCAAAGCCACTGGGGGCTATATGATCGTATTCGAATCTTAGCTTAAACCCTTTGGTCTGGTTTACTGATCGTATTCAAATTAGAAGCCCCCTACTTTCAGTTACAAAGTTAGTTTATATTGTTTGAAATCTGCTATTTGTCTTGCTGGTCTTTGTTGTCTCAAATTTAAACGATCAGCACGGGTTTTTTCACCGGCTTGATTATTTGACAATAAGCCGCCAAGTCATGATAATCATCAGGCATATAGAAGCATTGACTTCTCAACAAAAAAAGGGACTGGATCATCAACCTCATCACCCGGGTCATGTAAATCGGTGGTCCAGATGCAAAAGATACAGGTATGACTGTTATTTATGAAGAGTTCTTTCTGTGTTAATCAAAGGTTGTTTCAACCTTGTTTATTTTCACGCCTATTTCTGTTTTTTCTACTATGATAAAACCATTGGTCATGTACCGGGTGTTCTAACCCGTTCGGTGCTAAACCGCCAAGCCAGTTTTTTCCTTTTCTACAGGAACAAAGCCAAAATATTACAGAGATAACCATAGATGTGACGCATATATTGACATCAGGAAGCATAGAGTCACACACGGCATCTTATGCATGATGGCATAGGAAAAATATGCAGTTGTTTCAAGCTAAATCTATTACAAGGCTTTAAAGAGCCCACAAGATGGTTATCACTCTTCCCTTGCCGGTTCACCTCCTTCTACTTATTGGAAGCTGGGATTGGACCAGTCAAAGCCGTTCACGGCAATGAACTCTGCTTCATCATCAATCAGGCTACCCGGATCAACTTCCGGAGCAAACGTATGTTGACAAACCGGCGGGATAAGATCTGCCACTCTGTAAGAGGGAGTCGTCATCTTCTTATTCTCCAAATAAGAACGCAGCTGATATTTGTCAATGTTGGTCTCATCTCCAAGAACGGTAGCTTGAGGTCGAACCCCCCTCACGCAGGCAATGAAGTCATCCTGCTCAAATAGAGACCCGTCTTCCTTCACAGTAGGGTACCCCCTAGCTACATCCATCAGGTCTAGATCTGGCACCCAGGCTTTGGAGCGGCTCAGGGTAGTCAAGGCTCCGGCTCTATCACAGGATCGTTTGACCTCTTGAAACCTGGCGGGTAAGATTGACGATTTTTTCAAAACATCGCTCAGCCGATTGGGTCCTTGGTTGGCAGGAGAGATAGCAGCAAGTGGTCGTTGAGCGCCAGTATACAACTGCTCTACTAAGGTGTAAACCGCCTTCAGTTTGGTCACATTATCTTGGCTCAGATTTTTGCTTCGCGAACCTGCATATATTTTTTAAACAAGGGGTCAGCAGGCAGTTTAAATTCCGGGTCAAAAGAAGGTATAAAGGATCAGTACAGATGGCTTACCAAAGATGGCGGAAACCATTTGAGACACCCGGTTCTTTAACCCGGTAATCTCCGTGGTAACCTCCTCAAGAGCTGCTTCAGCTTTTTCAGCGTGTTGTGTTAGCAGCGTCTTTTCTTCGGCCCAGGATTTCTTTTTGGCAGTCAAGCTGGTTTTCAATTTTTCCATCTCAACAAGACTCAATTGAAGTTTACAATCAGCAGACTTGATTTCTGCCTCTTGATCCGCCAGCTGGGTCTTTGCAACAGTTAATTGGGAGCCCAATTCAGATAGGGGTTCTACAAAACATACACAGGTGTATTAAGGCTTAAATTAAAAGTTATAAAGATTCAAGTCTCAAGTACTTTGCACTACAATACCACTTGACACTTGGGGGCTAATGTCTGCCAAAACAATCTTTTATGACTCTTATATGTTTCAAGTCCCAAGTGTTTTACAAAGTAATAACACTTGACACTTGGGGGCTAATGTGTACCAAAACAATTTCTTATGACTCTTATATATTTCAAGTCCCAAGTGCCTTACAAAGTAACAACACTAGGCACTTGGGGGCTAATGCATGATATTCAGAAAGTCTCTCAAGATTAAATCAGATTACAATATTTGTTGGGATTGCCAAAAGACAGCTATGAAGTTAAGTACCGGTTCATTTATGATAAATTGAGCCGACCCTTGGGGACTACAGGTGAAGTTTACACTATTTTGTTGTTGTTGGACTTTTGAAAAACTTAGAGAGAAAGTATCAATCTATATCATAAAGTCTCCAGATCATTCAGGTTCATCATCTGAAGACTTGGGGGCTGGCAGAGTATAAGTAAACCGGAGAACATACCTCATATTTCAGCTGCAGTTGCTTGACCATCTCAAATTTTGACTCATGGCTGGAGTGAACGTGGCTGAGATAGCCGGACAATATGTCACTAGCGTTCAGATGAGTGTAGTGAGAAATGTCAAAACGAACTTTCTGTCTCTCCAAGGCTTCTTGTTTAGCAGTGTGCCGAGCTAACACAGTGGGAGTCCCCGGTTCAACAAAATGGCTACCCGTGATCAGAACATCATGATCAGAAGATGACGGCGGGTTAGCTGAACTGGATGGTCTGGTAGTAGAGAGGTTAACAACGGTATCATCAGCTGACGGCTCAGGAGGCTCTAATTGAGTATCAACAACTGGGTCTTCTGGTGCTTAAGTTCGAGGGGGAGAAGTTGGCATGGCCGGTTCAGGTGCAACAACTGACGGGTCTTCCGCCGGTTTAACCACTTTGGCCTTCTTGGACTTGGCTTGACCACTAAGACGGATTTTATGAGACAGCTAGTGCAATGATGCAGTTTTTTATAACGGCATAGAGGAAAGATGATTTTTTCCTTACCCAGGGGCAGTCTTGAAGGCCGGAAATTGCATCTGAGATGAGTCGCCAGAAGAGCGAGAAACCTCCTGCAAAGTTAAAATAAAGTTAGTAATGCAAGAGAATAGACTCATTACTAAAAGCAGAAGATGAAGATAAAAGAGACCTCATCCTGGCATTTTTGAGGAGTTTGTTGTACAATGGAAGGCGGTTCATCATCGTTCCGGGCCTGACGGCGGCTCTCATGTTGCTGCTTTTTCAAAAGAAAATGAGGGTCCAAATAAGCTAAAGGGTGTGAAAACCTTACTTTCCGGGTTACCAGTCGAAGTTTCTGTCTTGGCAAATGGGCTCAGTCAGAGGAAATAGTTACCTCTTCTTCTACGGCCTGACTGGCCCCCGTGTCATCCTGGCAATAGTCAGTGTCAATAAGGTTATTAAAAAACTGTCCAAGGGAGTCAAGGGCTACCTTTGACTCAGTATCATCGTCAAGCTTTAACAGGTCCTCAATGGTGCTCTTTTTCTTCTTGGACCTTCGGGTCGTCTTCTTGGCGGCTATGGCGGCGGCTCTAGCCTTCTTGGCGGCTTCATGGTCATACTTGGCTTTCCAGAAGTCAGATTTGGCCTATAAACAAGTAAACAAGATAAAAGGTCATGCAGGTATTTAAAACTGTTGAGGAAAATACAAAGAGAAGGAGGTCAGGGGTTTGTTACCTCTGGCGCCGGGTTAAGTTTGCAGAAGGGGTTTAACCCGACTTTACTGCAGTCTTCATATTTGCCATTCACGAGAAGGGTTGACATTGAAACAATATGTTCTTCAGTTAGTTGAACGGAGCTGTGACGAAGAGAGTCATCTGGGCCTCCGCCATAGTCATACATCAATTTGGATCGGCGGCTTAGAGGGATGACCCGCCACGAGACCCATCAACGGGTCAAGTCAACTCTGGTTAAGCCATTCCCCAATAAGGCATTAATCCTCTTTGTAGATGGAATAAGCTTCTTGTGTTCAGCAACAGTGAGCTTATCAGGGAGAACAAATTTGGAGTCTAGACGCTCCGCGCGGTAACCCGGCAGTGGTTTTTCATTTGCTGGAGATGTATCTTGGCAATAGAACTAGGTCTGGTTCCAATCCTTGGGATGACTTGGCAAGACTATTAAGGGAAAGACGGCGCCCTGTTGGCGCTGAATTGAGATTCCACCAAGTTCCAAGCTAGGGCCATTGGTACACTCGTTCTGGCGGTTCAGATAAAAATACTCTCTGAAGAGTTCCACAGTCGGCTCTTCTTGAAGATACACCTCACAGAGAACTTGGAAGTTGCAGATATTGGATATGGAATTGGGACCAAGATCTTGAGGGTGGAGTTTCAAAAAGTGAAGAACGTCGCTGAAGAACTTTGAGTCGGGTGGTGAAAAACCCCGATTCATGTGGTCAGAGAAGACAATAACTTCACCGTCTTTTGGGTTAGGCCGTTCCTCGTCCGGGTCAGGTGCACGGTAAGACATAACATTCTTCCCTGGCAAAAATCCTATGGTGAAGAATTCCTTCAAGTTATCCTCAGTTACTGTGGAGGGGACCCAGTTGCAGACAGTCAGTGCTTTTGACGGCATGATGATCAAAAGATGAACTGAAAAGAAAGTAACGTGCCGGTTCAATTCAATGGTGATGGTGAAGTTAAATGATGATGATACAAATAAGTAATGGCGGCTTACGTAAGGGCTAATGTCATATAAAGGAAAAAGTAAGCCGGCACCACAAGCCGCCATGACTACAGATATTTGAGAAATACCAGCAACAGAATTGGCTAAGTGTTGAGACAAACAAGTTTCATAATTTCTTGATATTATTCTGGATCAAATGGCCATTTGAAATGGAAAAAATTCTAGACCTAAAAATCCAAGCACAGATAGGTTCATAAGTTCCAATGAGCCTTTTTGTACCAAGGGAAGGAATCTGCTGGTATCAAGGATGGGCACAAAACAGCTACCGCGGAGTATATGTTCTTTTTTGGATCAAGAAGAAGCTGAAGTGCAAGAACTACGAAGAAACTAAGATGAACTGTGAAGAACACGTAGAAAACCTAGAAACCCTAATGCGGATCTGAGGAACAGGAGGGCAAACACTTACAACCACGAATCTTCCGCGGAGAGTCGCCGCCGTTCTCTGGACTGATTCCGGTTGATGCAGTGGCCAAGGTCGATGGAGACGAGGCGCTCTGTGACGGCGGCGGAGCTCGAGTAGCGGTGGAGTTGCGAGAGGGAGAAGACGAAGAGAGAGAAGAATGAGAAAGACCGGGGCGTGCCTATTTATAAGGGGATAAGCAAACAGGCGGACCAAAATAATGATTATCCAACTAAACAGACGCCTCGATTCTCGGAAGACATTAAAAGATAAAGATCCGTTGAGGATGACATCATAACAGTTTTTTGTGTTTTCGGAAGATGACGTCATGGCGGGTTACAGAATTTTTATAGAGAGAGGAAGATGGACTTCGTCTAAGTATTGAAGATTGACAAAGAACAAAGTTCAAAGTCAACCTGGGGCCTAATGTTGGGAATATAGCTACCAGGTAAGACCCACCCAGGAGGGGCCGGGTCAACCCTAATGGCGGGTTACAAAAGAAGTCTAGTAACATTCAAGGCGATAAGTTATTAAGACTTGTAGAAGGCCTAAGCCCATAGGCGGATTAAGGCCCAACATTGTAAACCGCCGTATGTAAGGAAAGACTTGTAAAGAAAGGCATATAAAAAAGTCACCGAGCCGGACACATTTATGAACCGGCTGGGACTCTGTAGGCCGCCAGGCGTCAACCCGTGTATATAAGGGGAGGACCCGGCGACGGCTTAGGGCAAGAAACAACAACTCGAAGCCAGGACAAGCATATTCGCTCCCTAGTCTTCGAAACCCCAGCAAGTCCAACACAACTAGACGTAGGCTTTTACCTTCATCGTAAGGGGCCGAACTAGTATAAATCTCTCGTGTCCTTTGTCCCGATTAACCCCTTTAAGCTTCCTAGTTGCGATGGCCCTATGACTAAGTCCTTTTGCTAGGACATCTACCGTGACAATTCCACGACAAAATGAGAAGCGGAAATTGGATCATAGATAAGCACCATAATGGTAACATTCCCAATGGAAGGCTTTAGGTGAAATCTATACCAAGATAACTCCAAGGGAGAAAATGATGGGTTTAAATATCTCATTCCTGACAACTTTTGAATCATGAAACATGAAGGGAAATTGACAAGAAAGACGTAACACCACCTGAAAAATATAAGATAGAAATAATTTCACTTCAGAATGCAAGATGAAGAATACTTGAGATCCTTTTAAAAGAATGTCGATCAACACTTCGAGAAGGAATTAAATCCTTGATGAGTCATCATGTAGAGCCTCCATGAAGAACTTCGGTAATAGAAGGATGGCAAACGGAATGAAGGATTAAGAGACTAAGGTTGAAGCCTTGCAATGATTAGATGGATCTTCATGATGATGAGAGCTTGGAACTCCGGGAAAAAGAGAAGATGAAACAATTGAAAGCGAGAATTTTTGATGAACCTTCGGAATAAGGAATTGAATTTACTCGACAAAACAGGAATGAGAATTACATTATGCTTATCCTTCACCAATTCAAATTGATGACAAGCAACGGATTTGGCATACTACTTATTCTCGTAGAAAGGATTAAGAGAGATATAGCGCAAACTTGATTAGGTCTTGATGGATCCACCGGTGGGGTTTGGAAACAACGAACGAATATATATGATAACGAAGGAAGAGAAATCTTGAACGAACCACCATAAGAATTGAAAATGAACATAGCAAAGGCACAATTCACCGGGAAGAATTGGAAAAACGAATGAAGATACTTTATGGAATTGAGATACAAGAGAACAAAGATATCATGAACTGATTAGAGAACACTTGAACGATGCACCGGTAAGATTTGGAGAACGAGAGCTCAAAGCTGGAATGAATAATTCTGAGATAATGGGCCCCGAAGAATCAAACTGAAAAAGGCTCCTGAAATGCTCCGGATGGTTGAAACGAATTCTCACAATCGGAAACAATTATGAGAGGATGGCATGAAGCTAGAACCATGAATCTTCATGAGAACATATATGATTGAAGAGAAACTCTTCCTCGGTCTTCAAAATCCAAGAATGACGACAAGAAACACCACCATGAATTGTTGAGACACTCTGGAATGAAGAATAGAAAGGTTGAGCCAACAATGAGAAGAATTTGAAAGATCTTGGAGAAACCATCTGGCTGATGATGATTCATTCGTACGTCAAACTTAGAGAAATGAATTTGAGAATACCTATGGAAAATTAGAAGAGTCAGGTAAGATCCTGGGAAAAGACCTGTGGGTTAGGGCCCACTCAAGAGAAACACTGTTGAACGATTACTTGAAAAGGAGATTGCACCGATTGATCTAAATAGCTTGTACGAGGTAACATCCTCGAAAGAGCTTAAACGAAAGCAGAGTGGAAACACGAATCTTCGAGATATCTTGAGCACTCCGGAACAATTGAATAGCGAGAAGTGGATGATTAAGAGGTGCGCCGGCATGAGAAAACATTTGAAAAGAAGAAAGGGATATGGTCAACACCGAAATCTTGAATTGAGTCCACCAGAGAAGAAAATGATAACAAAGAATGATAAACTTGAAGCTCTGTTAGTATCTTCCTCAGAATCACCAGATAAGAACATTGATAGAAAAGAATAGAGAGGCTTCCCATCAATAAGATGGATACTTGATTAAGAAATCCGAGTCCTTGAATAAAAAGGGTGGGAGGGCGGGAAAAACAAAGACAACTTGGGACGGATGAAACAAACACCGTTGAGAAAACTTAGAGTTGATCTTGCGGATGTTGAAAATGATCGGATCCACTAGAAGAGCAGCACATCGGTTGGAAAAGAATTGGCATGACAATCTCGATAAGAAAGAAGGATTAGAATCCACATAGAAATATGAGGACACCGCTTAAGGAAGGTATGGAATCAATACTTGACTTCGAAGCAACTTGAATACCAAAACTAAAAAAACAAAGGATTGGCTTGCAGAATAAGCCGGAACAAACATATGATAGACCCCATATCGTATCATGTGTATGTTGGAAAGATATCCTACGTGATACTTGAATTCCCACTTATAAACTCCCGAAACTTTCTGGTTATGCAATCAGGTGTTGGGGATACAGGGGAAGCATAACATCTCACCCAAACTAACAATTCCTACATCCAGTTGTATCCATCCTTCAACACATAACCAAGAAACCTTCGGAAATCATGTACCTCAACTTTCTAAAAGCATCCGTTATACAAGTTATGGCAATACTCCCGAACTGCCGCCCCAATACTGGGTGGCGTCGAGGTTATCTCACCAACAACCGCATAAAAGAGATTTTCGATGTCGGCGAACTCGGGTATTCCAGAACTACAACAATAAAATTGTGATGACAACACCTCGGAGCTCAACTCCTCGGGACACTGCCACAACCCCTAAATGTCAGGAGGCACCAAGAACAAAGTGCTCGTCACAAAACAATCGAAATGATTCCAAGATACCCGCGTGATCCTAAAAAAATCGTGAAATCTGAGGAGAGAAGAGTCAAAACTCTACATCAGGAGGCCTCACCAGAGCGACGAAGGGAATGAGGAGTAAAAAGAATCCTACTCTCCGATATATATATATAATCCTAAGACTCAAAACATTTTGTTCTAGACTCAACTACGTCAGCGATTCGATCAAGCAGGGGGCTCCTAAGTCGGGGGTGGCTCTGATACCAAATTGTAACACCCACAATGCGGCTATATCTCCCACGTGTCGGGGCACGACTTAGAGGCATAGCCGCATGGTAGGCATGTCGCAAGAGGGGTATTCTTTACACATCCCCTATATTGAATAAGAAAGGGATAAAGAGTCAGCTTACAATCGCCACTTCACACAAATACAAGTTAAACATACATCATCTAGAATACAAACAAGGTCTGACTATGGAACCAAAATAAAAGAAGACAACCCCAATTGCTAGATCCCAGATCGTCCCAACTGGGCTCCACTACTGATCAACGGGAACCGAAACAAAACAACGATCAAGATCTTCATCGAGCTCCCACTTGAGCTGGGTGGCGTCACCTGCAATAGTAACATCGGCACCTGCAACTGTTTGGAAGTATCTGTGAGTCACGAGGACTGAACAATCTCACACCCATGAGATCAAGACTATTTAAGCTTATGGGTAGGAAAGGGTAGTGAGGTGGAGCTGCAGCAAGCACTAAGCATATATGGTGGCTAACTTACGCAAATAAGAGCGAGAAGAGAAGCAACACAACGGTCGTGAACTAGAAGTGATCAAGAAGTGATCCTGAAACTACTTACGTTCAAGCATAACACAAGGACCATGTTCACTTCCCGGACTCCACCGAGAAGAGACCATCATGGCTACACACGCGGTCGATTCATTTTAAGTGTCAAGTTTTCTACAACCGGATATTAACAAATTCCCATCTACCCATAACCACGGGCACGGCTTTCAAAAGTTCAAACCCTGCCGGGGTGTCCCAACTTAGCCCATCACAAGCTCTCACGGTCAACAAAGGATATTCCTTCTCCCGGGAAGACCCGATCAGTCTCGGAATCCCGGTTACAAGACATTTCGACAATGGTAAAACAAGACCAGCAAAGCCGTCCGGATGTGCCGACAAATCCCGATAGGAGCTGCACATATCTTGTTCTCAAGGCACACCGGATTGTCCAAGCTTCCGGTAGGCCAGCCCAGAGTTGCCCCTGGTGGCCACCGGCGACTGACGGGTTGGACCAACACTCAGAGGAGCACTGGCCCGAGGGGGCGGGGTTAAAATAAAGATGACCCTTGGGCTCCGGAAACCCAAGGGAAAAAGGCTTAGGTTGTTATGCAAATGTAAAACCAAGGTTGGGCCTTGCTGGAGGAGTTTTATTCAAAGTAAACTGTCAAGTGGTACCCATAACACCCAACCGCGCAAGGAACGCAAAATCAAGGAACATAACACCGGTATGACGGAAACTAGGGCGGCAAGAGTGGAACAAAACACCAGGCATAAGGCCAAGCCTTTCCACCCTTTACCAAGTATATAGGTGCATTAATTAAAATAATAGATATTGTGATATCCCAACATATCCATGTTCGAACATGGAACAAACTTCAGCTTCAACTGCAACTAGCAACGCTATAAGAGGGGCTGAGCAAAAGCGGTAACATAGCCAAACAACGGTCTGCTAAGAAGGTGGGTTAGAGGCTTGACATGGCAATATGGGAGGCATGATATAGAAGTGGTAGGTAGCGCGACATAGCAATAGAGAGAACAACTAGCAAGCAAAGATAGAAGTGATTTCGAGGGTATGGTCATCTTGCCTGCAAAGTTCTCAGAGTTGATGAAAGCTTGATCCTCGTTAGCGTACTCAACAGGTTCCTCGATCACGTACTCATCTCCTGGATCTACCCAAAGCAAGAACACAATCAATGGAACAACAATCAATTACGGCGCAATGCGCAAGCAACATGATGCAAAACATGGCATGATATGCGAGATGTGATATGCAATGCATATGCGTGCTCCGGAAGGGAAATAATGATCAAGGCATCAACTTGGCAAACCAAGTATACCGCTGGAAAGATGAGACAATTTCGGTCGAAATCAATATAAAGATCACCGGAAACGGATGCACGGTTTGCAAATGGCAAGCAAAACAAGAATGGCACAATTCTGTGATTAACACGATGCCATATAGAATGCAACAAAAAACTAAGCTACTGCACTCCAACATAGCAACAAAGCATATCTCAGTAATGCACTGAAGATTCTTTACAAAACATGAACATTGAGCTATGGCTAAAACACAATAGAACAGGTTCAAACAACCATGGCAAAAGTGCAAAAGATATCAGCTTCACAGACTTAGTGAAAATACTAACATGCCAGAGATAATATCAGGAAGCCATGTTTAGAGCAAGAAAACAACATGCTACAGGAACATATCGTAGCAAACAAAGGCATGTCATGAATCTACTAAAACCATAGAACAAAAGTCCCTTAATGAACATGAGTCAAAAAGGCACAGAAGATATGATGGCACCCAGGTAAACATAGCAAGTTTTATTAATAGTTTCAGACTTAGCAGAAAACTGAGCATGGCATAAACAGAGTTATGAAGGCATCTTTGCGAGCTCAAATCACTCACCACAAGGCATTGCATGACAAGATAAGAATACTAACATAAAGAAGACGTGTTCATGAAGCTAACCATGGCAATAGAAAGTTCATAGCATTCATGTATCAATAGCAACAACCATGGCAAAAGTAGAGCAAGATTAAGACACGCTAGGGCACTCCATAATTGCCAACATGGGCATGGATTAATAGAGCATAACCATCTGTACAAAACTTCCTTACTGAAGATACTCTAAACAAGCACGAATCTCACTGTAGCATCATGTTTACATGGCATCCAAATAACAGCAGGCACAAGACTTAGCAAAATAAAAGTCCCTGAAAACAGCAATATCACGAAGGCTACGTTGCATGCTTGTGCTAGTCACCACATTGATCACAAAAATACATGGGAAGCACCCATGTAAAGATGGCATGGCAAAGTTCAAAACACATGTAGAGAACATGCCCATATGATGCACACATCAATTGTGACAAATGACAAATCACCCTAATATGATAAGCAGCAGTAGTAAACAATTTATAGCACTCTTGCATCAATGACTAGGGTATCAATATGAACTCAAACAAGCATGCCACAATGGAATTAAATGAAGAGCATCTCACAATGAACATTTTGATATAAAATATGCATGAAACGGAGCTACGGTCATGGAGATATGAGGCGATGAACAGGGGCACAAAAAGTCACAGACTTAGGGACTTAGCAGTTTTCCAGAAAAAAACATGAGCGCTAGATAACTATACGATGGACAGGCGAGGGATAGCAGGCTTGCTCACCCTGGGCTTGGCCCACGCGAAGAGGAGGCGAGCTGGGACGGAGAAGATGGACCGGGCCGGACGAAGCTGGGCCGCGGGGCCCACGTGAGCTGAGGCGGTAGGAGCTCGTCTCCCTCGATCCCGACAGGGACTGGGAAGACAGGGTCGGCGGCGACCGCGAGGGATTCCGGCGAGGGAGCTTCGCCAGCGAGCGGGGCGGGCGGATCCGGGCGTGGCGCCCCCGGATCCGGCGACGGCGAGGCCGGGCGGCGAAGAGTGGTTGCCGACGAGGCGACGGGTGCCGAGGCGGCGCAGGCGATGGGGAAGCACAAGCGGGAGGTGCATGGCGGCGGGGAAGCGCAGGCGGGCGGCGGCGCGGGCGGGCTCGCGCG
>NC_041384.1:369450925-369551260 GCF_002162155.2 Triticum dicoccoides | reverse complement strand
GAGGGCGGCGGCGACACATGGTGGCGCACGAGTGGAGGAGGGAGGCGGCGGTGCTAAGGTGGCAGCTCCGGATTGGCTGGGCGACGTGAAGGCGGCGGTGGACATGTCCGGCGTGGTGCGGGCATGTTCGGTGGCGCGGTGGAGGTGAGATCTAGGGTTAGACCGCGAATTTTCGGGGGGAGAGACATATTTATAGCTAGGAGGAGGTAGGAGTGTCCAAATGGAGTGTAGTTTTCGCCCACACGATCATGATCCAACGAAGGAGGACATGGAATGGGTTAGGATGGGTTATTGGGCCATTTTGGAGGGGTGTTGGGCTGCAACACACACGCGGTCTTTGCGGTTACCCGGTTAACCGTTGGAGCATCAAACAGACTCCAAATGGCACGAAATTTGACAGGCGGTCTACCAGTGGTGTACCAAGGCCACTTTGCAAATCTCGGACCATTCCGAGAACGTTCGACACCCGCTCACGAAAAGAGACAAGAGGGGTGCGCCGGGTGCATGAGGGAGTGTCGGATTGCAAAATGGACAAAGGGAAAAATGCTCAGATGCATGAGACGAACACAAATGCAAATGCGGTGCACATGATGACATGATATGAAATGCATGTCATGAACAAAAGCAAAACAAATACAACACCCAACCACGAAGGGAATATTGTATCGCATCTCCGGAAAAGGCAAGAGTCGGAGTTACGAATATGGAAAGTTGGATCCGGGGCGTTACAAAGGAGTGAGAAGACCCTAATCTTGGGGATTACCATGGCACCCAAAGGTAATATTCAAGGAAGATCAAATCAACTAAGCTTGGGATGCCCCGGAAGGAGTCCCCTCTTTCGTCTTCAACATTATCGGTAACCTCACTTGGAGCTATGTCTTCATTCGTCACATGATATGAGTTTTACTTGGAGATTCAATTTATTTTGTTAGGATTTGTTCTATGTTATTTAGAATAATGTTTTGCATCTTTTATTTCAATAAAAGTGGTAATGATAGCCTTTGCCATGCTTATTTTACAAGTCTACATGTTGCTGTTTGAAAACAGAAAGTTTACCGCTGTTGCAAAAATTCCCTAGAAAAGTCAGAATGTGATTAAATGTTAAAACTTTTTGAAAAATGATATCTGATAAATTTTCTACAATGTGGCAAATTTTCATAACTTTTGGAGTTAGGGAAGTATTGATACTTTTGCATTCTTTACAGACTATACTGTTATGGCAGATTGCTGTTATGTTTGCATTGTTTGCATATGTTTGCTTGTTGAATGATTCTATTTGAGGATAGAAGTATTACATATACAGAGGCATTTAGTATGAAATGTTAAATAATAATTTTAGTGATTTTCTATAGTAGGGAATGATAAGGTTTTTGCATTGGTTTATACTAACTTATCTCATGAGTTCTTGTTGAGTTTTGTGTGGATGAAGTTTTACGATTTAGGGAAACAATGATATAAAAGGAATTAAGGAGACACAAAAGCTCAAGCTTGGTGATTCCCAAGGCATCCCAAGATAATATTTCAAGAAGTCTCAAGCATCTAAGCTTGGGGATGCCCCGGTAGGCATCCCACCTTTCTTCTTCAATAATTATCGGTTAGTATCGGTTAATCCTAAGTTTTTGCTTCTTCACATGATGTGTGCTATTCTTGGAATGTCATGTTATTTTCATTTTGCTTGCTCTTTTAATAAAATACTTAGATCTGAAAGTTTTTAATAAAATAGAGTCCTAAAATAGTTGCCAGGGAGGCTAGGTAAGCGGCATTCAC
Organism: Triticum dicoccoides; assembly: GCF_002162155.2. Classification (NCBI taxonomy): domain Eukaryota; kingdom Viridiplantae; phylum Streptophyta; class Magnoliopsida; order Poales; family Poaceae; genus Triticum; species Triticum dicoccoides. The sequence continues at coordinate 369,549,493 of NC_041384.1, read as the reverse complement.
ATGCCGTCAACGAAGCTCTTCTCTATGGAATTGCTCTAGTTCTTCAGTTATATCTTTTTGAGCATGGTGTGCTTTAGTATTTTTGAAGAAATTCTCTCTTGCTTCACTTAAATTAATTTGAGAGAAAGAAATATTATGCTCATGATCTTCATTTATATCTTTTTGGAGTAGCTTGTCATTTACTCTTGTGCTTCACTTATATATCCTATGAGTAAATTGTTGAATAAATTGAATGTCATGAAGTTGAAATCATATCATGCCTAGTGGTATATTCACATTGGGTTTAGAAAGTGAAATATTTTGAGGCTCTACAATCACAATATTGGTCATACAAGCCATTCACGAATAATTAGTATAAGGAAGAGAACTTTCACATATAAATACACTATCACGGAAATCTTTTGTGATTGTGAGCCCCCATCAAAATATTATATGCCAAAATTGTTGACATTGGACAAGGAAGACAACGTAATGGTTTATGTTTGTTCATATTCACATAGAATTTATATTGTCATAGATCCTTCAACATGTGGTGCTTGCCCCCCATCTTTGCTAGCCAAAAATTCTGCACCAAGTAGAGTACTACTTGTGCATCCAAAAACCCTTAAACCCAAATCTTATTTTCAAGAGTTCACCATACCTACCTAAGGATTGAGCAAGATCCTTCAAGTAAGTTGTCATCGGTGCAATAAGGCAATAAAAATTTCTTCTAAAAGTGTTAGATCATTTAGGGTAAGAGAAAATTGAGCGTTGTACGAACTTCTGATGGCAAAGAATAAAAGCGACAGACTGCATTATAAAGGTTGCTATCATAAGGGGCAATATAACATGACGTTCTTTTTCACTAAGGGGTTGTGTCGGTGTCAAAACCGGCGGATCTCGGGTAGGGGGTCCCGAACTGTGCGTCTTAGGTGGATGGTAACAGGAGGCAGGGGACACGACGTTTTACCCAGGTTCGGGCCCTCTTGATGGAGGTAAAACCCTACGTCCTGCTTGATTAATATTGATGATATGGGTAGTACAAGAGTAGATCTACCACGAGATCAAGGAGGCTAAACCCTAGAAGCTAGCCTATGGTATGATTGTTGTATATATTGTATATCTATTGACTAGCCTGGCCTCGGTTTATATAATGCACCGGAGGCCTAGGATAACAAGAGTCCTAGCCGAATACATCGGTGGGGAGAAGTCCTTGTCTTGATCGCCAAGTCTTGTGGAATCTTCCTTGTATGCGGCAGCCGTCCGAACTGGCCCATGAGTATACGGCCACGGGGGTCCTCGGCCCAATCTAATAGATCGGGAGACGACGTGGTGAGTACCCCCTAGTCCAGGACACCGTCAGTAGCCCCCTGAACCGGTCTTCAAGTTAGGGACGCTCCTCGATTCTTCCGAACTATTCTTCATCTTCGGTCGTCAGTCTTGGAAACTGGTTCAACAAATCTTCTTTATCTTTGATCTTGAGGATCGCCGAAATGCATTCGACGAGTTTACACGTCGGGTATCCGAGGAGCCCCTTTAAGTTTCCGGCCTTTATCAATGCCTTGTTTATTTTTATACCACACCTCGGGTTTGAAGTTGTTCCCGGGAGGCAGGGTCCTCTTGTGTCCGAGCTCCAACGCCGGACTGCATTCGAGGTATCTTTTGCAGCCGAGCACCAACGCCGGACCGCTTCCCAGCTCTAGTGCCGGAATGTATCCGAGCTCCAACGCCGGACTATGTATCCGAGCTCCAACGCCGGACTGTATATCCGAGCTCCAACGCCGAAATATATCCGAGCTCCAACGTCGGACTGTGTCTAGGCTCCAATGCCGGACTATATCTGAGGTGTCATATCACCTTGGTTCAAAAAAGTTGAAGGAGTTTAGCCGAGCTTAATGCCGGAAATGCCCTCTATGGAGCCAGCCACTAGTGCCCGAGCTTTATGCCAGACTGCTTCCGAGGTGGTGCACCACCCCGACTATGGGCCGATTTTTTGTCAATATTTTTTATTGGTGCAATTTATTCTCTGCCGAGATATATAGCCAGTAGCCCTCAAGGTGTGTATCGGTCTAAAACCCGAGATGCACATGAAGGATGACATAAGACCGCTGATCCCAGTAGCCACTGAGACTCAGGTTGATTTGCAAAATCGGCCTGAGGATCAAGTCCTAGCTCGGCAGAATACTTCGGGACACAAAAGCGGCGTGCCCAGTCCTTAAGACTCAGGTTGGGTGCGGCCGACCAACCTGAGGATCAAAATCTCCTCGGAAACTATATTGCACATAAAATTTTCTGCATTGGACAAGCAATGCGGTAGCCCCCGAGACACTGGTCGGGTGGCAACACCAGATCAGGGGATCGATGTGCCCCTTTAATATTTGTAAATAATAAGCCCGAAGCCCAGTAGCCCCCGAGCCTTAATGCGGGCACGGGTGGCCGAATTAAGGATCAATATCCATAGTAAAATCACAAATTATGTGTAATGACTCTATGTATCCAAGTACTTTACGTCATTAATGCTCGGATCCGCATTGTACAAAACTTTGTTGACCGACCATCGGCTTCCACTTCCTTGGCCAGTAGCCGAGGAGTGTTTGTCCTACTTTATAAAGCCTTTATGAGGGCAAAGATTTACAACAAACAAGGCAATCTGGCCATACGGTTTTATAAACAAAGGTACGCAGAGAGTTATATTACTGTTTAACAGAAGAAATGTCTTCCAAAGAAAATAGTCCCGCTATCGGTTCCTTTCTTTGGGTTGTCATGCTAAGCATGATCATTAAACCTCAGCTCTAATGTAAGAGCAAAATATTGAGGATTTAGTTTGGGAGGCCAGTTAATAGCCCCCGGTAGTGTTCGGCGACAGTCGAGGTCCAGCCGTAAACACTTCGGCCAATGTTATGAATGGCCCGTCATAGTCATCGGATCGCTAACCAGTTTACGCTTATTGTGACAGTCAGTTTTCGGCTTTCTCCACTAAGGTGCTTAACCATGTGAGCTGGAAGCACAATCGCAGTGGTTCTCCCTTTGCACGCCTAGCCGAACAAAACGGAACGTAGGAAGCAAGTGCAGGAGCCGGGCAACTCAACTATTGATCGAAGACACAATTCGAAACCGATGCATATATAGCAATATCTGAGAATGTTTTTGTCGAATCCCTAAAGGTGTCCGGCGTTGCACTGCGAGACTAACGCTGGAAAAGCACAAATAGTTTAAAAGTGCCAAAAAGCTTGGAAAACCAAGAAATGTCAGTAAAAACATGACGTCCAAACAAGATCAAGTGTTCGGTGCCAATCCGAAAATTGGTCTTAGAAAAAAGGAGTGCTTCTGTCGTCCTTTAATATTACACATCCGATCTCAAGATTTCAAGCGGGTCAGCCTACGGCTGCAGCCTCCTATCCCGAAGGCGGAGTGCTTCTCGTTAGACCAGTTTAGTGAACTAAACTCAAGCGGTCACTAGAGAGAAAATGGGTTATCTGGCTATTGACCACACACTCACGTCGAAAAAGGAGCGATAGAAAAAGACTTTGCAACGGCCAAGAAGAAAACACATTTACTATAAAATAGCTCATATAAATTTAAGAGCCCCCAAGTGACTTGGGTAGAAGAATGATTGCATGTACCGAAGTACTTATATCATATCTATGTTCAACCGAACTTTAAACGCGTCTTAACCGACCGTCGGCTTCTCCCTCTTCGGTTAAGGACCGAAAAGTGTTATGTACTCCATCGGTCGAGAATATCGACGGTGTTTCCAATAACCAGGCAATCAGGCCGTAAGGCTGTAACAGACAAAGCGCGCTCAGGGAACTTATGCTATATTATTGCGAAGAGTAAGAAGCATCTTCGAAGAAAATAGTATCCCCACCGATACCTTTCTTCGGTGCTCATTGTTATTATGAGACTTGTGCAATAGATTTTTTGTACTCATGAGTTCCATTGTGTGCCGACCATCATTGAATAACTATAAGAGCGCTAGCTTTCGGCTTCACCCAGTCTGAGGTCCGGCTCGGGTGACCCAATCGTGACAATCGCAGAGGTGCTCCCTTTACTCCCTAGCCGAACAATCGGGAACGTAGGGGTAAACACAGGAGCGAGGCAACCCAGCTTGCAAATCGCTTAAGTCAATATGGTGCATATTGTGGCGTAATACACGAACAAGGAACGAAGCCGTACAAGTATAATCATATGCAACAGGAAAAGCTTCATAAAGGAAGCCCCCAAGTAAACGGGGTATTTGAATTTATGCGTCACAAACAAAGTTTGGACAAGGAAATTTTTTAGAAGCAACTTTTTTCCAAAAAAGTATAATGCTTGGTCGAACCGAACGCAAGTTACAAATTAAAGCTTTGAGCATGAAAGCGACTTAGCTGGTTAATGTGTTCGGTATTGATGACGCAGTCTGAGCTTGATGCCGGGCAAGGTTCCATCCCCCAAGCTGGTTCCGAGGTGGCGGAGCGGAGAGCTCGACACGCCGAAGTGGTGACATAGCACAGTCAATGCAGACCGGCAGAGTGACGCCGAAGTCCCCAGATCATTTTCCTGTGCACAAAAAATAGTGCAAACCGGAGATAATAGTAATAATAATAATTAAAAAAATTGTTGCATAATAAATAATTTATGCAAAGTGAGTAATAAAAGAAATATGGCCTGGCGCCGAAGTCAATGTCGATGCAGGGCGTCGGTGTTGGAAATATGCCCTAGAGGCAATAATAAAAGTATTATTATATTTCATTGTTCATGATAATTGTCTTTTATTCATGCTATAACTGTATTATCCGGAAATCGTAATACACGTGTGAATACTTAGACCACACTATGTCCCTGGTAAGCCTCTAGTTGACCAGCTCGTTGTGATCAACAGATAGTCATGGTTTCCTGACTATGGACATTGGATGTCGTTGATAACGGGATCACATCATTAGGAGAATGATGTGATGGACAAGACCCAATCCTAAGCATAGCATAAAAGATCGTGTAGTTCATTTTGCTAGAGCTTTGCAAGTGTCAAGTATCTCTTCCTTCGACCATGAGATCGTGTAACTCCCGGATACCGTAAGAGTGCCTTGGGTGTACCAAACGTCACAACGTAACTGGGTGACTATAAAGGTGCATTACAGGTATCTCCGAAAGTAGCTGTTGGGTTGACACGGATCGAGACTGGGATTTGTCACTCCGTATGACGGAGAGGTATCTCTGGGCCCACTCGGTAATGCATCATCATATTGAGCTCAATGTGACCAAGGTGTTGGACACGGGATCATGCATTACGGTACGAGTAAAGTGACCTGCCGGTAACGAGACTGAACAAGGTATTGGGATACCGACGATCGAGTCTCGGGCAAGTAACGTACCGATTGACAAAGGGAATTGCATACAGGGTTTGATCAAATCCTCGACATAGTGGTTCATCCGATGACAACATCGAGGAGCATGTGGGAGCCATCATGGGTATCCAGATCCCGCTGATGGTTATTGACTGAGAGCGTCTCGGTCATGTCTGCATGTCTCCCGAACCCGTAGGGTCTACACACTTAAGGTTCGGTGACGCTAGGGTTATGAAGATATGGATATGCAGAAACCCGAATGTTGTTCGGAGTCCCGGATGAGATCCCGGACATCACGAGGAGTTCCGGAATGGTCCGGAGGTAAAGAATTATATATAGGAAGTGCTATTTCGGGCATCGGGACAAGTTTCGGGGTTATCGGTATTGTACCGGGACCACCGGAAGGGTCCCGGGGGTCCACCGGGTGGGGCCACCTGTCCCGGGGGGCCACATGGGCTGTAGGGGGTGCGCCTTGGCCATCATGGGCCAAGGGCACCAGCCCCTATAGGCCCATGCGCCTAGGGTTTCCCCCTAGGAGGAGTCCTAGTGGTGGAAGGCACCCCTAGGTGCCTTGGGGGGGAGGGAAACCTCCCCTAGGCCGCCGCCCCCCCCCTAGTAGATCTCATCTACTAGGGCCGGCGCCCCCCCTGGCACCCCTATATATAGTGGGGGAGAGGAGGGACTTCACACACAAGCCCCTGGCGCCTCCACCTCCCCCCGTTACGTCTCTCCTTTGTACTCTCGGCGAAGCCCTGCTGCTGTGACGCCCTGCATCCACCACCACGCCGTCGTGCTGTTGGATCTTCATCAACCTCTCCTTCCCCCTTGCTGGATCAAGAAGGAGGAGACGTCTCCCGTCCCGTACGTGTGTTGAACGCGGAGGTGCCGTCCGTTCGGCGCTGGTCATCGGTGATTTGGATCACGTCGAGTACGACTACATCATCACCTTGCAAGCTTCCGCACGCGATCTACAAATGGTATGTAGATGCAAACTCTCTCCCTAGACTCGTTGCTTAGATGAACTCATAGATGGATCTTGGTGAAACCGTAGGAAAAATTTTAATTTTCTGCAACGTTCCCCAACAGTGGCATCATGAGCTAGGTCTATACGTAGTTCTCTTTGCACGAGTAGAACACAACTTTGTTGTGGGCGTGGATTTTGTCATCTTACTTGCCTCTACTAGTCTTTTCTTGCTCAACGGTATTGTGGGATGAAGCGGCCCGGACCAACCTTACACGTACACTTACGTGAGACCGGTTCCACCGACTGACATGCACTAGTTGCATAAGGTGGCTGGCGGGTGTCTGTCTCTCCCACCTTAGTTGGAGCGGAATCGATGAACAGGGCCCTTATGAAGGGTAAATAGAGGTTGACAAAATCACGTTGTGGTGATTCGTAGGTAAGAAAACGTTCTTGCTAGAACCCAATTGCAGCCACGTAAAAGATGCAACAACAATTAGAGGACGTCTAACTTGTTTTTGCAGCGATTGATCATGTGATGTGATATGGCCAGAAGTTGTGATGAATGATGAATTGTGATGTATGAGATCATGTTCTTTGTAATAGGATTCACGACTTGCATGTCGATGAGTATGACAACCGGCAGGAGCCATAGGAGTTGTCATTATTTTTTGTATGACCTGCGTGTCATTGAATAACGTCATGTAAACTACTTTACTTTATTGCTAAACGTTAGTCATAGAAGTAGAAGTAGTCGTTGGCGTGACAACTTCATGAAGACACGATGATGGAGATCATGATGATGGAGATCATGGTGTCAAGCCGGTGACAAGATGATCATGGAGCCCCGAAGATGAAGATCAATGGAGCTATATGATATTGGACATATCATGTCACAACTATATAATTGCATGTGATGTTTATTATGTATTATGCATCTTGTTTACTTAGGACGACGGTAGTAAATAAGATGATCCCTTATAAAATTTCAAGAAGTGTTCTCCCCTAACTGTGCACCGTTGCTACAGTTCGTCGTTTCTAAGCACCACGTGATGATCGGGTGTGATGGATTCTTACGTTCACATACAACGGGTGTAAGACAGTTTTACACAGCGAAAACACTTAGGGTTAACTTGACGAGCCTAGCATGTGCAGACATGGCCTCGGAACACGGAGACCGAAAGGTCGAACACGAGTCGTATGGAAGATACGATCAACATGAAAATGTTCACCGACGATGACTAGTCCGTCTCACGTGATGATCGGACACGGACTAGTCGACTCGGATCGTGTAACACTTAGATGACTAAAGGGATGTCTAATCTAAGTGGGAGTTCATAATTTGATTAGAACTTTATTATCATGAACTTAGTCTAAAAACCTTTGCAAATATGTCTTGTAGATCAATGGCCAACGCTAATGTCAACATGAACTTCAACGCGTTCCTAGAGAAAACCAAGCTAAAAGATGATGGCAGCAACTATACGGACTGGGTCCGGAACCTGAGGATCATCCTCATAGCTGCCAGGAAACAATATGTCCTAGAAGGACCGCTAGGTGACGCTCCCGTCCCAGAGAACCAAGACATTATGAATGCTTGGCAGTCTCGCGCTGATGATTACTCCCTCGTTCAGTGCGGCATGCTTTACAGCTTAGAACCGGGGCTCCAAAAGCGTTTTGAGCATCACGGAGCATATGAGATGTTCGAAGAGCTGAAACTAGTTTTTCAAGCTCATGCCCGGGTCGAGAGATATGATGTCTCCGACAAGTTCTACAGTTGTAAGATGGAGGAAAACAGTTCTGTCAGTGAGCACATCCTGAAGATGTCTGGGTTGCACAACCGTATGACCCAGCTGAACATTAACCTCCCAGATGAGGCGGTCATTGACAGAATCCTCCAGTCGCTCCCACCAAGCTACAAGAGCTTTGTGATAAACTACAAGATGCAGGGAATGGAAAAGACCATTCCTGAAGTGTTCTCGATGCTGAAGTCAGCAGAGGCTGAAATCAAGAAAGAACATCAAGTGTTGATGGTCAATAAGACCACTAAGTTCAAGAAGGGCAAGGGTAAGAAGAACTTCAAGAAGGACGGCAAAGATGTTGCCGCGCCTGGTAAGCCAGTTACCGGGAAGAAGTCAAAGAATGGACCCAAGCCTGAGACTGAGTGCTTTTATTGCAAGGGGAAGGGTCACTGGAAGCGGAACTGCCCCAAATACTTAGCGGATAAGAAGGCCGGCAACACCAAAGGTATATTTGATATACATGTCATTGATGTGTACCTTACCAGTACTCGTAGTAACTCCTGGGTATTTGATACCGGTGCCGTTGCTCATATTTGTAACTCACAGCAGGAGCTGCGGAATAAACGGAGACTGGCGAAGGACGAGGTGACGATGCGCGTCGGGAATGGTTCCAGAGTCGATGTGATCGCCGTCGGCATGCTGCCTCTACATTTACCTACGGGATTAGTTTTGAACCTTAATAATTGTTATTTAGTGCCAAGTTTGAGCATGAACATTGTATCTGGATCTCGTTTAATACGAGATGGCTACTCATTTAAGTCTGAGAATAATGGTTGTTCGATTTATATGAGAGATATGTTTTATGGTCATGCTCCGATGGTCAATGGTTTATTCTTAATGAATCTCGAGCGTAATATTACACATGTTCATAGTGTAGATGCCAAAAGATTTAAAGTTGATAACGATAGTCCCACATACTTGTGGCACTGCCGCCTTGGTCACATTGGTGTCAAGCGCATGAAGAAGCTCCATGCCGATGGACTTTTAGAGTCTCTTGATTATGAATCGTTTGACACGTGCGAACCATGCCTCTTGGGCAAAATGACCAAGACTCCGTTCTCCGGAATAATGGAACGAGCAACCAACTTGTTGGAAATCATACATACCGATGTGTGCGGTCCAATGAGCGTTGAGGCTCGCGGAGGATATCGTTATGTTCTCACTCTCACAGATGACTTGAGTAGATATGGGTATGTCTACTTAATGAAACACAAGTCTGAGACCTTTGAAAAGTTCAAGGAATTTCAGAATGAGGTGGAGAATCAACGTGACCGAAAGATAAAATTCTTACGATCAGATCGTGGAGGAGAATACTTAAGTCACGAATTTGGTACACACTTAAAGAAATGTGGAATCGTTTCACAGCTCACGCCGCCTGGAACACCTCAGCAAAACGGTGTGTCCGAACGTCGTAATCGCACTCTATTGGATATGGTGCGGTCTATGATGTCTCTTACCGATTTACCGCTATCATTTTGGGGATACGCTCTAGAGACAGCTACATTCACTTTAAATAGGGCACCGTCTAAATCCGTTGAGACGACACCATATGAATTATGGTTTGGAAAGAAACCTAAGCTGTCGTTTCTAAAAGTTTGGGGATGCGAAGCTTATGTCAAGAAACTTCAACCTGAAAAGCTCGAACCCAAGTCGGAAAAATGCGTATTCATAGGATACCCTAAGGAAACTATAGGGTATACCTTCTACTTAAGATCCGAAGGCAAGATCTTTGTTGCCAAGAACGGATGCTTTCTGGAAAAAGAGTTTCTCTCGAAAGAAGTAAGTGGGAGGAAAGTAGAACTCGATGAAGTACTACCTCTTGAGCGGGATAGTGACGTAGCACAGGAAACCGTTCCTGTGATGCCCACACCGACTGAAGAGGAAAACCATGATAATGATCAAGGTACTTCGGATCAAGTTACTGCTGAACTTCATAGGTCCACAAGGACACGTTCCGCACCAGAGTGGTACGGCAACCCTGTCCTGGAAATCATGTTGTTAGACAACAATGAACCTTCGAACTATGAAGAAGCAATGGCGGGCCCGGATTCCAACAAATGGCTTGAAGCCATGAAATCCGAGATAGAATCCATGTATGAAAACAAAGTATGGACTTTGACAGACTTGCCCGATGATCGGCGAGCGATAGAAAACAAATGGATCTTTAAGAAGAAGACGGACGCGGATGGTAATGTTACCATCTATAAAGCTCGACTTGTCGCTAAGGGTTATCGACAGGTTCAAGGGATTGACTACGACGAGACATTCTCTCCCGTAGCGAAGCTAAAGTCCGTCCGAATCATGTTAGCAATTGCCGCATACTATGATTATGAGATATGGCAGATGGACGTTAAAACAGCATTCCTTAACGGGCATCTTAAGGAAGAACTGTATATGGTGCAGCCGGAAGGTTTTGTCGATCCTCTGAACGCTAACAAAGTATGCAAGCTCCAGCGATCCATTTATGGACTGGTGCAAGCATCTCGGAGTTGGAACATTCGCTTTGATGAGATGATCAAAGCGTTTGGGTTTATGCAGACTTATGGAGAAGCCTGCGTTTACAAGAAAGTGAGTGGGAGCTCTGTAGCATTTCTCATATTATATGTAGATGACATACTCCTGATGGGAAATAATATAGAATTTCTGGACAGCATTAAGGCCTACTTGAATAAGTGTTTTTCAATGAAGGACCTTGGAGAAGCTGCTTATATATTAGGCATCAAGATCTATAGAGATAGATCGAGACGCCTCATAGGTCTTTCACAAAGCACATACCTTGATAAGATTTTGAAGAGATTCAGAATGGATCAGTCCAAGAAGGGGTTCTTGCCTATGTTACAAGGTATGAGACTAAGCTCAGCTCAGTCACCGACCACGGCAAAAGATAAAGAAGAGATGAGTGTCATCCCCTATGCTTCAGCCATAGGATCTATTATGTATGCCATGCTGTGTACCAGACCCGATGTAAACCTTGCCGTAAGTTTGGTAGCAAGATACCAAAGTAATCCCGGCAAGGAACACTGGACAGCGGTCAAGAATATCCTGAAGTACCTGAAAAGGACAAAGGACATGTTTCTCGTTTATGGAGGAGACGAAGAGCTCGTCGTAAAGGGTTACGTCGACGCTAGCTTCGACTCAGATCTGGATGACTCTAAGTCACAAACCGGATACATGTATATGTTGAATGGTGGAGCAGTAAGCTGGTGCAGCTGCAAGCAGAGCGTCGTGGCGGGATCTACATGTGAAGCGGAGTACATGGCAGCCTCGGAGGCAGCACATGAAGCGATTTGGGTGAAGGAGTTCATCACCGACCTAGGAGTCATACCCAATGCGTCGGGGCCGATCAAACTCTTCTGTGACAACACTGGAGCTATTGCCCTCGCAAAGGAGCCCAGGTTTCACAAGAAGACCAGGCACATCAAGCGTCGTTTCAACTCCATCCGTGAAAATGTTCAAGATGGAGACATGGAGATTTGCAAAGTGCACACGGATCTGAATGTCGCAGATCCGCTGACTAAACCTCTCTCGCGTGCAAAACATGATCAACACCAGAATTCTATGGGTGTTCGATTCATCACAATGTAACTAGATTGGTGACTCTAGTGCAAGTGGGAGACTGTTGGAAATATGCCCTAGAGGCAATAATAAAAGTATTATTATATTTCATTGTTCATGATAATTGTCTTTTATTCATGCTATAACTGTATTATCCGGAAATCGTAATACACGTGTGAATACTTAGACCACACTATGTCCCTGGTAAGCCTCTAGTTGACCAGCTCGTTGTGATCAACAGATAGTCATGGTTTCCTGACTATGGACATTGGATGTCATTGATAACGGGATCACATCATTAGGAGAATGATGTGATGGACAAGACCCAATCCTAAGCATAGCATAAAAGATCGTGTAGTTCGTTTTGCTAGAGCTTTGCAAGTGTCAAGTATCTCTTCCTTCGACCATGAGATCGTGTAACTCCCGGATACCATAAGAGTGCCTTGGGTGTATCAAACGTCACAACGTAACTGGGTGACTATAAAGGTGCATTACAGGTATCTCCGAAAGTAGCTGTTGGGTTGACACGGATCGAGACTGGGATTTGTCACTCCGTATGACGGAGAGGTATCTCTGGGCCCACTCGGTAATGCATCATCATAATGAGCTCAATGTGACCAAGGTGTTGGACACGGGATCATGCATTACGGTACGAGTAAAGTGACTTGCCGGTAACGAGACTGAACAAGGTATTGGATACCGACGATCGAGTCTCGGGCAAGTAACGTACCGATTGACAAAGGGAATTGCATACAGGGTTTGATCGAATCCTCGACATAGTGGTTCATCCGATGACAACATCGAGGAGCATGTGGGAGCCATCATGGGTATCCAGATCCCGCTGATGGTTATTGACTGAGAGCGTCTCGGTCATGTCTGCATGTCTCCCGAACCCGTAGGGTCTACACACTTAAGGTTCGGTGACGCTAGGGTTATGAAGATATGGATATGCAGAAACCCGAATGTTGTTCGGAGTCCCGGATGAGATCCTGGACGTCACGAGGAGTTCCGGAATGGTCCGGAGGTAAAGAATTATATATAGGAAGTGCTATTTCGGGCATCGGGACAAGTTTCGGGGTTATCGGTATTGTACCGGGACCACCGGAAGGGTCCCGGGGGTCCACCGGGTGGGGCCACCTGTCCCGGGGGGCCACATGGGCTGTAGGGGGTGCGCCTTGGCCATCATGGGCCAAGGGCACCAGCCCCTATAGGCCCATGCGCCTAGGGTTTCCCCCTAGGAGGAGTCCTAGTGGTGGAAGGCACCCCTAGGTGCCTTGGGGGGGAGGGAAACCTCCCCTAGGCCGCCGCCCCCCCTAGTAGATCTCATCTACTAGGGCCGGCGCCCCCCTTGGCACCCCTATATATAGTGGGGGAGAGGAGGGACTTCACACACCAGCCCCTGGCGCCTCCACCTCCCCCCGTTACGTCTCTCCTTTGTAGTCTCGGCGAAGCCCTGCTGCTGTGACGCCCTGCATCCACCACCACGCCGTCGTGCTGCTGGATCTTCATCAACCTCTCCTTCCCCCTTGCTGGATCAAGAAGGAGGAGACGTCTCCCGTCCCGTACGTGTGTTGAACGCGGAGGTGCCGTCCATTCGGCGCTGGTCATCGGTGATTTGGATCACGTCGAGTACGACTACATCATCACCTTGCAAGCTTCCGCACGCGATCTAAAAGTGGTATGTAGATGCAAACTCTCTCCCTAGACTCGTTGCTTAGATGAACTCATAGATGGATCTTGGTGAAACCGTAGGAAAAAATTTAATTTTCTGCAACGTTCCCCAACAGTCGGCGTGATGCGGTAAAGGCGTGGCAAAGCCTGAATTCGCAGGTCGGTCCGAGCTCCGAGTGCGGCGTTCGTCGGACTATGTACGGAAACTGACCGAACCACCATGCGACTATCTTTAATGCGGCCACCATTTGATAGACCTGTGTACATATGACGGACAAACCCGAGTAATACTTCCTTGGGAAAAATAAACCCAAACAAGCAAAAAATATTAGGGATTGATAGCACCTGGTTTATTTGTTGTAGCAATCCGAAGGAAGGTGATTCCTAAAATTGGGACCCGCTCCGCACACCCATTGCCTGATGGGCGATAAAACGACGGCATGGCAATGCTGGTAAAGGTTGAATCGCCGAGGCAAAGCCCTCGGCCCAGCTAACGTGACGTAGCTGGTCGACTAGTGACGCCGAAGTGTCCGGAGTAGGTTGATGAAGAGATGGCGAAGCCCCCGGTCCAGCCGAGATGTCAAAGCCTCGATGTCAGCCGATGAGTCGAAGTAGGTCGGTGTGATGGACACCAGCTTGAAGAAGCAATAGTGCGGCCCTGTCGATGCAGGTCATGACGTGGTCGATGCCGGCTTGATGAAGCGACCGTGCGGCGATGCCGGTATGCCCGCTCCGTGTAATCCGTGGGGCGGCGATGTTGGTGATGATTTATCCTTCGTGATGCCGGGATCTTGTTCGGCTTGCCGAGATGATGATCCGAAGAAGTTGAGCTCGGCTCAACAAAGTGACGCCGTGTCTAGCGCAGGTCGGCAGCCGTGGAGTAATATTGCTAGACTGGTTTGACACCAGCATGATGTTGAAGATCATGTTCAAAAGATATTACAGTTAGTGGGATGTGTTCGGGAACAAAACGCAATACCCCATACAAAACTTCCTTCAAAAGGGATGTCCGAAATCCTGTTCATAAAAAAGATGAACTCGGGTCGGATTCGTTTTCACGCAGAAAACAGATCCGAAAAGTGATGCACTAATCGGAAGGTTCCCGGAGTTTGGGCGGTCGGATCGAGCCGAAATTTTGAGATGTGGTAGATATAGGAATTCCGCAGCCGGTCAACGGTTGGATCTTCCAAAGGACGTCCGAGCTAGAAGCTGGACACCACGCCCTAAACTCATCCAAATTCTCGTCCAGATTTGACAGGGCTCCGGTATATCGTGGATTGCCAGAGATTCCTCCATCGGAACTCGACAAAATTTTTCAGGGTTGTTGTAGACTCAATTCCGCACAATTCCACCAAAGCGATCGTCAAAGCGATACTCGAGGAGGTGGTGGTGGCAGATACGAGTTCGTTGTCCAGAAAAACAGCACGGTCGCTTGAGGGCAATGTTGACGTTGAGCCCCCGAGCTCCATAGATGATTCCTCCGTGATCTTGATAGAGACCGGAGTTGATGTTTGATGAAGGCCCTCGTCCGGACATGGTGATCCGAACACGGGGCGCAATTCTTGGTCGAACCAAGGTGACCAGTCGAGCTGGTGACGAAGATGCCGAAGTCGCAGTTGATCTGCAGGCGAGCCATCGATCCTTTCGTCGATCACACAGTGGAACTCTCAATGAAAGCACCATTGTCGGTGTCAAAACCGGCGGATCTCGGGTAGGGGGTCCCGAACTGTGCGTCTAAGGTGGATGGTAACAGGAGGCAGGGGACACGATGTTTTGCCCAGGTTCGGGCCCTCTTGATGGAGGTAAAACCCTACGTCCTGCTTGATTAATATTGATGATATGGGTAGTACAAGAGTAGATCTACCACAAGATCAAGGAGGCTAAACCCTAGAAGCTAGCCTATGGTATGATTGTTGTATATATTGTATATCTATCGACTAGCCTGGCCTCGGTTTATATAATGCACCAGAGGCCTAGGATAACAAGAGTCCTAGCCGAATACGCCGGTGGGGAGAAGTCTTTGTCTTGATCGCCAAGTCTTGTGGAATCTTCCTTGTATGCGGCAGCCGTCCGAACTGGCCCATGAGTATACGGCCACGGGGGTCCTTGTCCCAATCTAATAGATTGGGAGACGACGTAGTGAGTACCCCCTAGTCCAGGACACCGTCAGGTTGAGCATACAAAAAAATAAGCGCATGATAAGCTCTGCTTCCCTCTGCGAAGGGCCTATCTTTTACTTTTATGTATTTACTTTTATGCAAAGCGTCAAAGTTCTTCTGTCTATTCCTTTTTATTTTTCTCTTTTCGCAAGCATAATGTGGTGAGGAAAGATCTAGGCACATATATCCAATTGGATATGGGTAGCATGAGTTATTGTTTACATCACCCTTGAGGTGAATCTGTTGGGAGGCGAAATTATAAGCCCCTATCTTTCTATGTGTCCGGTTGAAACTTTTGCTCATGTGTATGCAGTGAGTGTTAGCAATCATAGAAGACTATATGATGGTTGAGTATGTGGAGCTCTTACTTAAACTCTGTTGAATAAGTTGATTTATAATTGCTTGGTGACTGAGAACATAGGTCGTCGAGTTTCAAGACAATTCATCGTTTGAATCTTAACATGTGAATTGGTTGCTACTTTAACATGAGATGTTTTGTAAGAAAGAGTTGTTGTTATGATGCTAGCATTCACACTTCATAAATTATTTCTTTTATCATTTACCTACTCGAGGACAAGTAGGAATTAAGCTTGGGGATGCTGATACGTCTCCAACGTATCTATAATTAATGAAGTATTCATGCTGATATATTATCAGTCTTGGATGTTTTACAATCATTTTATAGCAACTTTATATCATTTTTTGGGACTAACCTATTTACCCAGTGCCAGTTGTTGTTTTTTGCTTGTTTTTTACATCATAGGAAATCAATATCAAACGGACTCCAAACACCGCGAAACTTTTTGGAGATATTTTATGGACTAGAACACCCAGGATGGGTCAAAGAAGCACCTGGGGGTGCCCCGAGGGGGCACAACCCACCAGGGCACTCCTGGGGGCCTAGGCGTGCCCAGGTGGGTTGTGCCCACCTCAGTGGCCTCCGGCACCCCCTATTTACCCTATAAATTCACAAATATTCCAAAAACCCTCGGGGTTAACCTAGATCATAAGTTCCGCCGCCGCAAGGCTCTGTAGCCACCAAAAACCAATCTAGACTCTGTTCCGGCACCCTGCGGAGGGGGGAATCATCACCGGTGGCCATCTTCATCATCTCGGTGGCCACCACATTGAGGAGGGAGTAGTCCACCCTCGAGGCTGAGGATTTGTACCAGTAGCTATGTGTTTAATATCTCTCTCTCTCTCTCGTGTTCTTGAGATGTCACGATCTTGATGTATCGCGGGCTTTGTTAATATAGTCAGATAATATGGTGTTTTCCCCTCTCTATCTTGTTGTGATGAATTGAGTTTTTCCCTTTGAGATTTCGTTGTTATCGGATTGAATACTTTTATGGATTTGAGAACACTTGATATATGTCTTGCAATTGAATACTCGTGGTGACAATGGGGTATCATATTGATTCACTTGATATATGTTGTGGCACTCAACTCGCGGATTCCCAAGGTGGCATTGGGGTAATTTATGCATAGGGGTTGATGCACGTTCTTGTCTTTGTTTCTCCGATAGAAATCTTGGGGCACTCTTTGAAGTCCCTTGTGTTGGATTCAATATTATGAATCTGAATTCGCTTTGGTGTTATTTTAGTACGAACTCTTGATTAGATCGATCGGAAATAATAACTTCATGTTATTTTAGTACGAACACTAGGATAGATTGATCGGAAAGAATAACATTGAGGCAGTTTCATACCGTACAAACAATTCCGTCTTATGTTCTCCGCTAGATAGGAACTTTGGAGTGATTCTTTATTGCACATTGAGGGATGGTTATATGATCCAATTATATTAGCATTGTTGAGAGATTGCACTAGCAAAAGTACGGACCATAGGCCTCATTTTCAATCATTGCAATACCGTTTGTGTGCACGTTTTCTATTTGCTACCTTGCTGTTTTTATTTATTCAGATTATAAAAATATATTTCTACCATCCATATTATACTTTTATCATCATCTTTTCGCCGAACTAGTGCACCTATACAATTTCCCATTGTATTGGGTGTGTTTGGGACACAAGAGATTTCTTGTATTTGGTTGCAGGGTTGTTTGAGAGAGACCATCTTCATCTTACACCTCCCACGGATTGATAAACCTTAGGTCATCCACTTGAGGGAAAATTGCTACTGTCCTACAAAACTCTGCGCTTGGAGGCCCAACACAAGTCTACAAGAATAAAGTTGCATAGTAGACATTAGCGTGATTGTCTCATCATAAGCGATAGATGCAGGATACACAAGAACAGTAGTTTGATGTAAGAACATGGTGTGATAGGAAGATGTAGTATGTATCAAAAATGGGAAGGCGTGTCATATTCGCATGTATAATGTGTAAGCTAAGGAGATGCAATTTAACAAATTAGGAGCAATACAAGCTAGGCACTATATGCAACACGCAACCAGATATCACACTCCCATGTTAGAGCAAGCACCTGGGGTTGTGGAGTAGGGGATATGAGATTTGGAACTTGCACTGCAGTAGGGGTAGCAGGAGAATCAACAGAGATCATATGTTTCGGTTGCTCCAGAGGACCACCATCATTCCGTGCCTTCGTCCTTTTAGATTTTGCCTTGTCAAGTAAACACACAAGAAAAAGGAATGAAATTCGCAATTCCAAATTCGTTGATGCATGATACTGACGAACACAACTTTTATGTATGGCAACCACATTGTAGGAGGATGGAATATGTATGAAAAATGCTAAACAGAAGGCATTTCAACAAATTGGAAGCAATGCAATCTAGACACCATATGAAAGATCCAACCAAAATCACTCTACCAAGTTAGATATGTCTCATTATAAGGGGCACTTCAAAAAATTAGAGGCAATACATGTTTTAAATGATATGCAAAATGCAACCAATATTACACTATCAACTTGAAGGTGTCTCGTCAGAAGTGATTGTTGAGGGATACATAAGAAAAGTATTTTGATGTAAGAACATGGTTAATAGAAAGACGTAGTATGCACCAAAAATATGAAGGCATGTCATATTCATAGGTATAATGTGTTAACTAAGCAAATGCAATTTACCCTAATTAAAGCATTACAAGGTAGACACCATATGCAACATGCAACCACATATCACACTACCAAGTAAGAGCAAGCACATGCGACGGTGGTGTAGGGGAATTGCGGTCATCAACTAGAGAGCTACATTGACTATCTTCATTTAGCCTTGCTGTTTCTTGAGAATCACGTGGGGAGGATGACACTGCACTCTTTAAATGAGTAGCGTGTTTCACGATAACCCACTGGGGTGACTATCTCATCATAAGTGCGTGATGAGGGATACAAAAGAGCATTAGTTTAATGTACGAACATGGTTAATAGACATATGTAGTATGTATCAAAAACAGGAAGGCATGTCATTATCAAAGGTATAATGTGTAAAGTAAGCAGATACAATTTAACCAAATTGGAAGCAATACAAGCTAGACACCATATGCAACATGCAACCACATTTGATAGCGCAAAGTTAAAGCAAGCACCAAGGATGGTTGTGTGTGGCAATTGAGATCATCAACTGCAGAGCTACGTTTAATGTCTCCATCTGTTGATACTACACCCTTTAGAGTGCTGAAACGCTTAGTGCTTATCTTCGAATTACACTGAAGCGACTTCTGTCTCTTCTTTTGTGTATTCATCAACACTGCATCAAAGTCTGAAATACCCATGCATAGAAAACAATAGTGTGAGTATGGGTGAAGTGTGTGCACAAGTAGTACAGTGTAAAAGTAGCAGATAGCAGGTCGGTGAGAAATAAATGACGGGAGACATATGATAGATCTACAACTGCATGGCACATGAAATTACTAGATTCTAAGATTTTGAAATATGAGCACAGGGATGGCTGGGAAATGCAGATGCTCCTCCAGCACACCACAAGGTGTGGTGCTACGAAAATAACAGACGACTGAAAACAAATAGGTCAGTCCATTTTTTCTGCACCGTCCGATGTACAAAGAACAGGCAGATCGCCTTCATCTACCTCCAGCCAGTCAGTGTTATGATCTTCCTCGAAATGCCAGCGACCACCGGCCCGGTCCGCTGCCTCCGCCCTCCCCTCGACCTCACCACACCGCCGTTCTTGGCACCCCCCGGCCATCCCTTCAAGCCCCGCCGACCTCCAAATCAGGCGCAAGTAGCTCCTGCGCCCACACCCCTATGATACACACCGATGCGCCGCTTCCCCGGCAAACAGACGGACTAGGTGCTCTGCGCGCCTAAGCGGGTGCTGCTTCTTTTAATTGCGATTCAACTAACCCTGAATTGAAATCCAAGCGGGCTACTGACCTCTAGCTAAGGTGAAATAGTAAATGGGAGGAAACCTTGTGCATTTAGTATCACGAAGAAGATGCAGTAAGAAGTGCTCAACTAGTTTCTTTCGTGGGATGAATACGGTGTGAGCAGAGACGTAAGATTTGCACGAATAAGGGAGGAGGATTACCTCTTTCTGGTGGCAGTGTTGTGTCCTCCTTCTATTTTTCCAATGATCTTCTTGTGGTTTGTTGGAAATGAGAAGTTGTGGAGGACGGGGGAGCCTTGGACGAACCCATGGCCAAGTTTTTGAGTGTGGTGCGTTGGCCGTCTGTCGGCGGTGGGGAACTAGATCCGAGGCGGCGAACGACGGCGTAACGGGAACAGCTCCGGTGTTGTGGACGGTTGCGATAGTGGAGCGACAGCGGTGAGGCGCAGGACGGCGTGGTCGAAGTGGTTCTGGTACGGCGCACGTCGGTGTCAGCGTTGTGGAGGCAGCTCTGCCTTGGCTTCAGCTGCTAAGTCCTTGAGGGTGTTGCGGTTGCGTTCGACGACGACGTTGGGGTACCGACTCTGGCATGATGGAGGAGGGCGGTAATGGATTGGGCGCGATGGGGTGGAGGACGGTGGAGGCTGGGGTTTCGTGGATGGTGGAGAGGGCGTTTTGGCACCCACGGAGTATGAATGGGGAAACGGAGGGAGGGGGAACTAAGGGGGAACAATGTTTCGGTTTGGGACGCGCTTGTTTGAAGTTTGGGAAAAGTTACAAACTTTGCCCCCATCTAAAATTTTGGACATATTGCAGGTTGGGGGTAGGACAGTAATCTTAGGTTTCCCAAATCATGGGCGGGATAGATTTCGGCCGAGTGCATGGGTGTTTAGGCGCCCACAGCATATGAATGCTTCTCGAAGGTGGTTGAGACTGGCGTCTTGGTGAAGTTACAAACCTACCCCGGTTTAGACCTTTGGACATTGGGCTGATAGGCTACACGGTCCAGAGTCAGGACAGTAATTTCCTACCACCAAATATTAGTCTCGCGTAGTTTTGGGTGACCAGAGGCTTATTTGGCGCTTCATTCAATATTTGGGAGCGGAAGCATTAACGTTTTCGTTTCTCTTGAATTAAACTTTCAGGATTTGTCAAACTTCACAAATCTTGACTCTTGAAAATCCTAAAACTATGATTATTTTGGAATGGAGGGGGTACATTTGAATATACATTGTACACGAGTATATATTAAAAAATATGCAACTTACCTCAGTTCATGCATAGTTCCAGATATAATCTCCTTGATTGCAAAAAAATAGTTAAACATGCGTATGAATATATAGCATGTTCAAACGCACAACAAAGATTGATGCCCCTTTTAGATCTGATTCACAAATGCCATTATCTCGGATTCAAATAGATGAATGCACTTCCTATGAATTCGAATCTTTGAAACCCCCTTTATGTCGAATTCAACATGTATTCTATTTCGTAGCTAGCAATTTGGAATGTATCCATGTAAGTGACAAATGTATAAAGTGCTTCACACTAACAACATGGAGTGCACTAGTTGATGTTTATATATGAATTGCAGAAGCAATGCATTGCCTGTATTTCAAACCGCTCTCACTCTATGGATTGATAATATGAAATAAACACATGCACATGCTAGAATTCAATAGAGTATGGGTGTCTGATAGTCCGATTTTCGTTCATACACAAATTGCAAAATTCATGATCTCATCCAGAAATAATAATGTCATTTATATTTTAATTTAATGCGTATAACCGCCTTTTACACGTAGATGCACTATGCCTCGCCCCATTCTCACACACGCGCTATATATCTCTCTACCTAATGCATAAGTGCACACACTTTATATACATCGACATTTGTCTTTCACACATGCTCAAAATCTCTCCCGGGGTGTCGGGGTGTCTCACGCACACACTCTCTATATATCTCCCTCTCTCTTTCTAACTACTATGTACCACTCTTTTCACTAATCTCAGTTGGAAAACACTATTTCTCTCACATGCATATATACACATGCACGGTATCTACTAGACCTCTATACGCACATATATGTGCATACGTGTCTCCCGCGCGCACATTATCTTTAGGCCTCTCTCTCACACATTGCACCCCCCCCCCACAGACACACCTCTCTCTTAGTAGTTGACAGATATGATTCCATCAGATCATTTGGTAGGATATCCCAGACTGTTAGGCTGGATGGTAATACAACACAAAGTTTTACCCAAGTCCGGGCCGTTGTAGTTGAGGAAAAAGCCTACTCCTGGTATTGTATATTAGTGATAGGGGTGTGTACAAAGTACACGTGAATGCCAGGCATTGTGCGTGTGTGTATACTATCAATGAACTGGCCCCCGGGATTCTATAACATACTCAGGGCCTAAGGTTACAAATCATATATAGTCGGCTTATCATCAGTAGTGATAGAGTCCTCCACGACTCTGGTAGCTTCATCTTGTACGATGAGTCCTCCACATGGGTCTCTGTATAATGCGTCTCGGTCCAACCTATGTGGCGCAGGATGAAACCGACCCATGAGTCCTCATGTTGACCCACCATAACTAGAAATGATGTGCCCACCCCAACTAGAGATGATGTGCCTACCACAGCACACACGCAATCGGCCACTAAGAAAATAAGCATATACAATAGTACAATGTTATACATGAAAGTTAATTGCATGGTGCATCCAAAATAATTTGTTCTACATTGTGAATGTTTATATTTTCTCCTAAAAGATTAGTCACGGGAAAGAGAAACGAAGGGCATATCTCACCTTGTCTCCACCGGACACCCCCTCTGTCTACACAACTTTCACGTATGCACACAAACTATCTCTCGGCCCTCTAAAAGTATACATGCTCCAGACACATTCACGCGTGACGGTCACTATATTTCAAGCGAAAGCACTATATGGTCACTAGACTTCAAAATATGCTCATTACGGTCACCGTATACATTCTCGTGGTGATCATACTGTATCTAGCTCATGATAGGTTTCTGTATTTTGTTGATGACATTGACGGACATTGTATTTGATGCGTGCTCTTTATTTTGTTGACGACACTTACGGTCATTGTATTTGAAGCGAAAGCACGATAAGGTCACTGAACTTCAGAATAAGCTCATCACGGTCACCACATACATTTTGTGGTGCTAACCAACATGTGGTTGGATGGTTAGGAGGACAGTGGTTTCCCAAGCCCACCAGGGTTAAAGTCCTGGTGCTCGCATTTATCCTGGGTTAATTTCAGTATTTTCCAGCGATGTGTGTTTAGTGGGAGGAGTCGTTCCACTCGACTACGAGGCACCTATGGTGACTTTGTAAAATCTCAAGATCATATGCTGGCTCACTCTCTCGAAGGTGCTCATAGGGGTAGGGTCTGCGTGTCTGCGCTTATAGTGGTGAGTGCTTGTGCGTATATATGAGCACTTGCGTCTGTACCGTGTTAAAAAATACATGTCGTGATCATACGCTCACTGGCTCACCCGTACAACTCCATATTTTGTTGATGACACAATCAATTTACCAGTCAAACGTTCCACGTGGCGCAACTACTGTTGCGCCATCGGCGCGCGTAACCATGGGGCCCACCTATCAGCACTTATATGAAAGAAATAAATGGTAGTTTGAGTCTGTACTGTGTTAATAAAATACTTTTTAGGGTGATCATACAGTCACTGGCTCACCATACAGCTTCGTAATTTGTTGATGACACGATCAGTTGACCAGTCAAACGGTCCACATTCGGCAGCGCACATTACCATAGGGCCCACCCATCAACACGTATATGAAAGACATAAATGGTAATAAATTAGTGGTCGGTGGGGATTCGAAGTCGTGAGACATCTGGTTGGCAGTCGCCGGCGGTGGGGGCGCGGTGATTGGGCGGTGGTGTGGGGATCGCCGGAAAAAAAGCTCGGGGCGGGGGGGCGTAGAGGGATGGCCATGGCGGCGGCGGACCGATAGTGGGGAGTGGTTTTGGGGTGGGTGGGGTGGTGAGGCAGCGCGGGCCGGCCGCGGGCGGCGGGGGCCGACGGTTCGGCCGGTGGTGGCTGGCGGCTCAAGGGGGGTGGAGGTTGAAGATAAAATGCAGGCCCTTGATTTCATATCCAACGGTTGGAAAATCGACTGACCAGAGATGAAAAAGCCAGTCGACTAACGTGTAGCCTCACCCCGCATGTACACATGCACACATGAACACACACACACGCATGCAGGCATGCAACACTGACACATACACATAATGGACACACGCACGCATGCAGGCGTGCAACACTGACACGTACACATAACGAACACACGCATGCATGCATGCGTGCAACACCGACACATAGACATGCACTCATGAACACACG
Organism: Triticum dicoccoides; assembly: GCF_002162155.2. Taxonomy (NCBI): domain Eukaryota; kingdom Viridiplantae; phylum Streptophyta; class Magnoliopsida; order Poales; family Poaceae; genus Triticum; species Triticum dicoccoides. The sequence goes on along the minus strand of NC_041384.1, from coordinate 369,525,380 downwards.
CACGCACACATGCATGCAACACTGAAACATACACATGCATGTACGCAATACTCGCACGCCTGCATGCACACAACACACGACGCAAGACACACACTCAACCTATACGTGCATGCACCCTTTGTTAAGGACATGGATTGTTATGGGTATTAATCAATCTTATCTATGATAAGCAGAACATTGATGTTTGCAGCGGTCTTTATGAATCACAACATATCGAACGGGCTATCAACGTATATATGAAAATTTTAAAATTCTCTTACATTATATAGTAGGCTTATCTACATGAAATAGATGATGTCACACTCAATGAACAATCATCGATTTATGAAATGCCCGCTTCTGACCGCCCTGGCCCACCAAAAGTTCCTTTGCCATGCGTTGCCTGTTGGGGATCGTAGCAGAAATTTAAAATTTTCTACGCATCACCAAGATCAATCTATGGAGTAATCTAGCAACAAAGGGAAGGAGAGTGCATCTACATACCCTTGTAGATTGCTAAGCGGAAGCATTCAAGTGAACGGGGTTGATGGAGTCGTACTCATCGTGATCCAAATCACCGATGATCCTATTGCCGAACGGACGGCACCTCTGCGTTCAACGCACGTACAGCCCGGTGACGTCTCCTACGCCTTGATCCAGCAAGGGGAGAAGGAGAGGTTGGGAAGACTCCATCCAGCAGCAGCACGACGGCGTGGTGGTGGTGGAGGAGCGCGGGACTCCAGCAGGGCTTCGCCAAGCACTACGAGAGACGAGGAGGAAGAGGGGTAGGGTTGCGCCAATAGGGAGATTGAATCGTGTGTTGGGCAGCCCCAAACCTCAAGTATATATAGGGGGAGGGGAGGGGCTGCGCCCCCACCTAGGGTTCCCTCCCTAGGGGTGGCGGCAGCCCCCAGATCCCATCTGGGAGGCGGCCAAGGGGGAGAGAGAGGGGGCGCACCTAGGGTGGGCCTTAGGGCCCATCTGCGCCTAGGGTTTGCCCCCTCTCCTCTTGACGACGCCTTGGGCCTTAGTGGGAGGCGCCCCAGCCCACCTAGGGGCTGGTCCCTTCCCACTATTGGCCCATGTAGGCCTCCGGGGCTGGTGGACCCACCTAGTGGACCCCCGGACCCCTCCGGTGGTCCCGGTACACTACCGGTGATGCCCGGAACACTTCCGGTGGCCAAAACCATACTTCCTATATATCAATATTTACCTCCGGACCATTCCGGAACTCCTCGTGATGTCCGGGATCTCATCCGGGACTCCGAACAACATTCGGTAACCGCGTACATACTTTCCTTATAACCCTAGCGTCATCGAACCTTAAGTGTGTAGACCCTACGGGTTCGTAAGTCATGCAGACATGGCCGAGACAACTCTCCGGTCAATAACCAACAGCGGGATCTGGATACCCATGTTGGCTCCCACATGCTCCACGATGATCTCATCGGATGAACCACGATGTCAAGGACTTAATCAATCCCGTATACAATTCCCTTTGTCTAGCGGTACGATACTTGCCCGAGATTTCATCGTTGGTATCCCGATACCTTGTTCAATCTCGTTACCGGCAAGTCTCTTTACTCATTCCGTAACACATCATCCCGTGATCAACTCCTTGATCACATTGTGCACATTATGATGATGTCCTACCGAGTGGGCCCTGAGATACCTCTTTGTTTACATGGAGTGACAAATCCCAGTCTCGATTCGTGCCAACCCAACAGACACTTTCGGAGATACCCGTAGTGTACCTTTATAGCCACCCAGTTACGTTGTGACGTTTGGCACACCCAAAGCACTCCTACGGTATCCGAGAGTTGCACAATCTCATGGTCTAAGGAAATGATACTTGACATTAGAAAAGCTTTAGCATACGAACTACATGATCTTGTGCTAGGCTTAGGATTGGGTCTTGTCCATCACATCATTCTCCTAATGATGTGATCCCGTTATCAATGACATCCAATGTCCATGGTCAGGAAACCGTAACCATCTATTGATCAACGAGCTAGTCAACTAGAGGCTTACTAGGGACATGGTGTTGTCTATGTATCCACACATGTATCTGAGTTTCCTATCAATACAATTCTAGCATGGATAATAAACGATTATCATGAACAATGAAATATAATAATAATAACTAATTTATTATTGCCTCTAGGGCATATTTCCAACGTTGCCTGCGTTGGGTCACTTACATGTAGGCCATGTACCCAAAGAGCAGGCACGTCAGTGGAATAACGGTGCGGTGTCATACGTCAGAGTCGAGGGCGCCGCTCGCTACACGCCCGGCTGAACATGCTTCCTTGCCACATTCAAACGCCTTCGTGAAACCCATGTGGAAGCCGAGAAACCCACTCTGGACACACATCCGTTCATGACAGGGCCGGCATTAAAAGCAACGCCGACCAAGCTCCTCCCATCCGCCATCAATTTAATCTCCTGTTTAAATGAGGCCAGACGTCGGCCAAGAATCGCACACCTCCGACGCTCCCCTATCTCCTCCTTCACCATTTTGTCCACTCTTACAATGTCTTATGAAGAGTAGTTTATCCGGCATCCAAGTCGGCTGGGTGGCCCGCCGAGCCCACCGGATATGAGCTATACAACTCGCTGATCCACCTCCCTCCCCTCGCTCGACGGAGCCAGTTGCCGCCCCAAGCCAGCGTGCGGTTCAGCAACTCGCCGCTCCAGGCCAACTTGACGAGGAGCGACGAGCTGCTCCATGTCGGCACAGCGGGGAGCACGGGCGTCGTTGTTGCCGTCCATGCCGCGGCCTCGTATCGTGCCTCCCGTGTCTATGACCGCGTCTCTCGTTTATGTGGATGAGACTCCCATGCCTGCGGCTGCGCCATTCAAGCATTGACAGAAGCCAGGTGCGCGAAGAGCAACGGGTCGGTGGCCAGCGCCTCCGCGTCCGCCGCCATCATCGAGGAGAAGTAGAACACGGGAGGCCGACGCCGCTTGGGTCCCATGAAGGCCACCGCGGAGGCAACGCCGGCGTACACAGTAGGTGTCTTGCCGGATCCTTTTGTTGCGAAGACCTTCGTCGACCCCGCATAGGCTCCACGGAAGCAGAGAAGCCCCCTTCCACCTCCATCTTGGGCATCAACCAATGATGTTAGTTGGGCAGTGGAGAAGCGAGTTGTCCTTTGCGCTGAAGCATATACCCTTGGGGTTCCCAGCAGTCTGATGATCATGATGCCAGACTTGAAGAAGACAAATGGATCGGCGGGCGACCATTTAGGCTAGGTATTATTATACATGTGCTGTTCAAAACTAGCAGCACTTAGTTAATTTGAATGTAATAAATTTGTCATGTTTGTATGAAAATCTGGTATTTTATATGAATTCCATCATTTTTTATATGAAATATCGTCGTGTTTGCATGAATTTCATCCAGTTGGTTAAGTTGCTGTCAGAATGTGTGCGGCTATGGTTGGATGGCATAATTTGTGGGTCACTAGTTGGTCTGCGGCCGGCTCGGGCGGCGTGGTGGGACAAAAAAAGCATAGCTCGTGCGAGCTTGTCTCCAACGCGTGCGCTGGAGGATGCATGAGCACCCGAGCTATTCCTCATTCAGCGGTGGCAAAGGCACCGGTGGACAAAAGGGTCGCCAATATTTTGGCTACCCCGGGTAAGATCCAAATAGCCCCTCCCAACACATTCAAATCCCTCGTTCATCGTGAAATTTGGCCATGTGTTGTTTTCATGGACTAGCAAGATGCCCGTGCATTGCACGGAACATCAAGATGCATTTTTAACAAAACACCTACTGTGATTGACCCATGCAGGAGTAATCCCATGTGTAAAAACTAATGATATCTCGAGAATTTTATCGAAAAAATGGTGTCTCGAGAATTTCATCAAAAAATGAAAGATGAGAGATAAGGTGAGGAGGAGTGGGGCATGGTGGTGACTGGTGGTCGGACTGGGCGGAGGCATGGGGACGGACGGCACCAGCAGGCGGCAGCGTCCACCATGCTAGATTGTTCCAGAGTTTTCCTTTTTTAATTGCTTAGCAATGAGGTTGTAGGAGATAAGGATGAACGAGGCAACACCGGTACATCGACGTGCTATACAAACGATTTTTAACCCCTTTCCGCTACGACATTTGGAACCGTCGCCAAGTGAGTGTGGGCGATAGGCGGGGTCCTTCCCACACGACCTAGAAATCGTCGGGGATAGGCCCTCCTGGGACACATGTTGGGGCCGTGTGCGATCAGGCGAGGCATTGAAACCCAATCATTTCCATAGGTATGTACATCCCACACGGTAATCCGAGAAAAACATTTCTGTAGGTATGTACATCCCACACGGTGAATGCCAGAAAATCATTTCCGTAGGTATGTACATCCCACATGGTGAATCCTAGAAAATCATTTCCGTAGGTATGTACATCCCACACGGTGAATGCTAGAAAATCATTTCCGTAGGTATGTATATCACACACAATTCTTTGTGTGGAAACGTTTGTGCAAGGTGGCCTAATGCAAACAGTTCGCTGCCGGAAGCCGTGTGTGATTGTTAGTTGATCGAACATGCCTACTTTCTAGAAACCATGCGGGTTGTTTGAGTTCATCGCCCACGGCGTTGTCTGAGTAACATTCTGCAATAGAAAACCCCAATAAGCAGGGTAATTATCCTATTATTGATAATCCATGTACTAATCAAACTGATATTTCTTATAGAACACGCCAGATATTTCATATCTGTATTAAAGTAACCAGGATTTCATAATCGAATTACATCAGATAGCTTCGGCACTCAGTTACGCCATTACACAACAACACCAAGTTTCACATGCAGCATCAAAAACCTTTGGAAAGTAGCGTCATACACGGTAAATAGACAGAGGAATCTCATATGGGAAACTGCAGAAGCGAAGGCAAATATTGAGCCTTCAGTGATGTTGAATGTCCTTGCAACTTTAGGGCAGTGGCTATGGATAATTGCCCGCCCAACCTTCGTCCTCTTCAGCAAGACTTCAATATTGTACCTTGGGTGTTGAATGAATACCTTCCTCGCCTCTTGACCATACAGGTGGTTTGAGAGGTAATCATCGGTGAATTGCTTTGAAAACTACTGAAAACAAAGCTATGCATAAATCGCTGTTGTAAATTTTGAAGTGGCGCAAGGGGTAAAAAACAAGGTAAATGAGTTGGTACCATCCTATAGTTGACTGATGTCTTCTTCATTGTGCAAACAGAGATCTTGCTATTATTCATCGCAAGTTTCTTCATCCTAGCAATCTTTCTGAGTTCCTTGACTTGACTGATATTCATGAACATCTCATTTCCCCATATGAAAAATGGGTCGAACAGTGGGTCTAAGCCTCTAGTAGCAGGGCCTACATGTGCAAAACCAAATTGTAAGAAACCTAAATATTAGAATGATTCCTGCAACTGCACAATAATGTGCTATTAGCCAAAGGACCCTGCTTGAACAAACCTCGATGGTAAACCGCGGTGTCTCCCATTGTTTCCCTACAACACACATAAGGAAGATCTTGATCAGGTTAACTAAGAGTTGGCATACTATCAGTAGAATATTTATTGAGTATAGCCAAATTCGATTGGTGTCACATGCATAACAATACAAAATTGTACCCGCAATAAATGAAAATCAAATTGCAGAACTGAACCAAACAGTTAAATGGACAGCAGCCCAAATGAACCAAAATAGTTAACTGAGCACGACATTGCAGAATGGAAACATGTACTAGAAGATAAGATAGTTAACAAAACAAAGAATGCTTGAGAAGAGTACTATGAAACGTAGCAATTTTTGGACCAAAGTGTTAACGGAACATTACATTTCAGAGGACCAAACTGTTAACTGAACATCAAATTGCATATTAACATTACAGAGGACAAATCACTAGAAGGCACTGGCGGTGGCCTTGAGAAAACAACACAAAATGTATTTTAAATTAGACAACCGCTTGGCGGTGTCGATGGTGGCCTCGAAGATGAGGTGCTCCTCCAAGATTTGGTAGTCGACACGCATGGCAGCCATAGTGACCTCATGCGCGTGTGCGGCCGCATGCTAATGATCTCCATGTTATACTGTGTGCAAAATGGTTGTGGGAAGCACTTAATTGGAGGATGGGGCGGTGATTCAGAGGAAGGTGTCCCGCCGTCGGTCGGGGCATGTGGGACGGGAAAGGAGGAGGATGGTGTGGGTGGGGTGTGGATTACCTGACCATATCGACGAGGCCGCGTAGCAAGAACAAGGGTCGGCGGCGAGGAGGCCGCGCAGCAAGAAGAAGGGTCGGCGGCGAGGAGGCGGCGCTGCAAGAAGAAGGTTCACCGGCGAGGAGGCGGCGCTGCAAGAAGAAGGGTAGGTGGCGAGGAGGCGGCGCTGCAAGAAGAAGGGTCGCCGGCGAGGAGGCTGAGCTGCCAATAAGCAGCAGTGAAGGTTTGAACTTGGAAAGCAAAGAGGAATAGTGAAAATGTGGCTTTTGGTAGGAGGGAGGTGGTGGGGAGATATATATTTCCGCGGTGGCAAAAAAAATCGCTCAGTGCCGCGAGAAACTAGCACGCAAGTGTGCTTCAAGCGGGGGTGGTGGACTTTAGATGACGAAGCTTCCTGCATAAGCCAGACAAGACGGTGTGCCAAGATATTTTATATCGCATCCCACACGATTCTTTCTACTAAACTATTTGTGTTATACCTGATTTTTTCATTATGTTTTGAAAGACAAAATGGTGTTACATAGGGAAAGGATGGTGTTTGAATTGCTAGAACATTTACGTATAGTGAACATGCAACTAGTACATGAGTGTCATGTTTAAATTTGGAATTATTCTGGGTTCGTTTGGCATTTTTATGCATTCATTGAGTTTCTAGGCATTTAATGTGCATAATTCAAATTTGAAGTACAAGCACATGGTCCAATGCACCAAAGTTTGTTGAAAAAACACGTGTGTGTCTTTGGGTGAATTTATAGGTCCCATGCAAGAAATGGGAATGAAATTCAAATATCTTGGCATCGTGGCTCGGCTGGAAAGATTGAGAAACTTGGTTTTTAAATTCCTGTAAATCCAAAACACGCCTAAAAATCATGAAACTTGGCATGGTGTCATGACATGGCACCAACATGCTACGGTGATTTTTTTGGCCGAATTGGGAGAAGCTTTGGTGCAAGCTTCTTGCAAACCGGAGCTTCCCTAAAGAAGGCTCGTGGTTCTGAGAGGGAACATGTCACCTCTGTGTGTGAAACGAGATACGTACACTGCCTTCTCCCGCCTTAATTTTTTACATAGGCAGATTAGACTAAATAGAAGTATCGTGCTAAATTTTGGAAATTATCCGGGTTCGTTTGGCCTTTTTTATACATTAATTGAGTTTCCATGCATTTAGTGTGCATAATTCAAATTTGAACTACAAGCACATGCTCCAATGCACCAAAGTTGGTTGAAAAATCACATGTGTGTCCTTGGGTGTATTTATAGGTCCCATGCAAGAAATGGGAATGAAATTCAAACATCTGGGCATCGTGGCTCAGCCGAAAAGATTGAGAAACTCGGTTTTGAAATTCCTGTAAATCCAAATCACGCCTGAAAATCATGAAACTTGGCATGGTGTCATGACATGGCACCAACATGCTGCGGTAAATTTTTTGGCCAAATTGGGACAAGCTTTGGTGTAAGCTTCTTGTAAACCGGAGCTTCCCTCAAGAAGGCTCATGGTTCCAAGAGGGAATGTGTCACCTCCGTGTGCGAAACGAGATACGTACACTGCCTCTCCCACCATAATTTTTTACACGGGCAGATTAGACCAAATAGAAGTATCGTGCTAAATTTTGTAATTATTCCGGGTTCGTTTGGCCTTTTTATACATTAATTGAGTTTCTGCGCATTTAATGTGCATAATTCAAATTTGAACTACATGCACATGCTCTAGTGCACCAAAGTGGTTCAAAAATCACATGTGTGGCCTTAGGTGTATTTATATGTCCCATGCAAGAAATGGGAATGAAATTCAAACATCTGGGCGTCGTGGCTCGGTCAGAAAGATTGAGAAACTTGGTTTTTTTAATTCCTGTGAATCAAAAACACGCCTGTAAATCATGAAACTTGGCATGGTGTCATGACATGGCACCAACATGCTACGGTAATTTTTTTGGCCGAATTGGGACAAGCTTTGGTCTAAGCTTCTTGCAAACCAGAGCTTCCCTCAAGAAGGCTCGTGGTTCCAAGAGGGAACGTGTCACCTCTGTCATGGAATTGTCACATCAGATGTCCTAGTGTGAGGACTTAGTCGTGGAGCCATCGCGATGAGGTTAGGTTAAAGGGGTTAATCAGGACAAAGGACACAAGGAGTTTACACTGGTTCAGCCCCTTACGATGAAGGTAAAAGCCTAGTCCAGTTTGTAGATGGTATTGCTAGGGTTTCGATGAGCAGGGAGGGAATACACTTGACCCGGCTCTTGGTCTGTTGTTTCTTGTCCTAAGCCGCTGCTAGTTCGTCCCCTTATATACACGGGTTGACGCCCTGCAGGCTACAGAGTCCCAACCGGCTTATACAACGTATCCGGCTCGGTGACCTTTCTTATTAGCCTTACAGTACAAGTTTACATACATAGATGTTTACATCCATGGGCCTTTAGCCGTCTTCGGGTCTACGCCCTCTACCAAGCCCATCTATGAACCGCCATATGATCTTGGGCTTCATTGTGAAGAATCACCAGAGGGATGACTCGGCCCCTCCTGGGCGGGTCATACCTAATAGTTATATCCCCAACAACCTCCGTGTGCGAAACGACATACGTACACTGTCTTCTCCCGCCTTAATTTTTTTACACAGGCAGAGTAGACCAAATAGAAGTATCATGCTAAATTTTGGAATTATTCCGGGTTCGTTTGGCCTTTTTATACATTAATTGAGTTTCTGTGCATTTAATGTGCATAATTCAAATTTGAACTACAAACACATGCTCCAGTGCACCAAAGTTGGTTGAAAAATCACATGTGTGTCCTTGGGTGTATTTATAGGTCCCATGCAAGAAACGGGAATGAAATTCAAACATCTGGGTCTCGTGGTTCGGCTGGAAAGATTGAGAAACTTGGTTTCTTAATTCCTGTAAATCCAAAACACACCTGAAAATCATGAAACTTGGCATCGTGGCATGACATGGCACCAATGTGTTGCGGTAATTTTTTAGGCCGAATTGGGACAAGCTTTAGTGTAAGCTTCTTGCAAACTGGAGCTTCTCTCAAGAAGGCTCGTGGTTCCGAGAGGGAACGTGTCACCTCCGTGTGCGAAACGACATACGTACACTTCCTTCTCCCGCCTTAATTTTTTTACACAAGCAGATTAGACCAAATAGAAGTATCGTGCTAAATTTTGGAATTATTCTGGGTTCGTTTGGCCTTTTTATACATTAATTGAGTATCTGTGCATTTAATGTGCATATTTCAAATTTGAACTACAAGCACATGCTCCAATGCACCAAAGTTGGTTGAAAAATCACATGTGTGTCCTTGGGTGAATTTATAGGTCCCATGCAAGAAATGGTAATGAAATTCGAACATCTGGGCGTCGTGGCTCGGCCGGAAAGATTGAGAGACTTGGTTTTTTAATTCCTGTAAATCTAAAACACGCCTGAAATCATGAAACTTGGCACGACGTCATGACATGGCACCAACATGCTACGGTAATTTGTTTGGCCGAATTGGGACAAGCTTTGGTGTAAGCTTCTTGCAAACCGGAGCTTCCCTCAAGAAGGCTCGTGGTTCCGAGAGGGAACGTGTCACCTCCGTGTGTGAAACGAGATACGTACACTGCCTTCTCCCATCTTAATTTTTTTTACACAGGCAGATTAGACCAAATAGAAGTACCGTGCTAAATTTTGGAATTATTCTAGGTTCGTTTTGCCTTTTTTTATACATTAATTGTGTTTCTGCACATTTAATGTGCATAATTCAAATTTGAACTACAAGCACAGGCTCCAGTGCACCAAAGTTATTTGAAAAATCACATGTGTGTCCTTGGGTGAATTTCTAGGTCCCATTCAAGAAATGGGAATGAAATTCAAACATCTGGGTGTCGTGGCTCGGCAGGAAAGATTGAGAAACTTGGTTTTTTCAGTTCCTGTAAATCCAAAACACGCCTGAAAATCATGAAACTTGGCATGGTGTCATGACATAGCACCAACATGCTGTGGTAATTTTTCTGTCCGATTTGCGAAGGCGCACACATTAACAATCAATAAATTCATTTTGGAACAAGTGTTGTCACGTTACAAATCGGAAACACAAGTATTATTGAAACCGTGGGAATTCTACTTAGCATTTACGTGCCGCCATGCGTCCCCTTTTTTTATTGCCTAAGAGGTGTCGTGCGGGGTAGCTATTTGAGTACGGGAGTCATGCGATCAGACCCCCTGCGCGTGCTCATCAGGAGGAAAGCCCTTTGACCGCTACCCGCTGCACACCTCCCTCCCAACGTCTCCATGAATGGCGCCGAGCCCATGTTCTACGGCTTGGCTATGTGTCTCACTAGACTAAGATTTAAGAGAGAAAAATGAAAATCTGAAAAGAAAGTTTTGCACGGATCTTGATGTAAGATCTGACGGACCTATATAGCATGGACTGCGACTTATATAAAGCATGTTGAATATAAGGACGATGACAATGGATAATAATTGTCTTACATATTTAGGAACATAATTAAAAAGCCACATGCGCCAACACCCGAAATACACAAGGGCAAAAGAAGCAAGACAGTGGTCTGGCTCGCTGGTCTCTATGTTGCTGTAGGCCGCGGGAACTAGTCTCCGTGGCAAGCGGCGATGAGCTCTTTCTTGTACTCAAGATGCCGCTTGAGAGCATCCACGGATTCCTCCATCAGCCTTCTGTGCTCGATGCGCGGCATGGCATTCTCGTCCATAAGTTTCTCGATGATGATGTCGGTCCTCTTCAACAAGGCAGCAGTCTCGTCCCGCTGCTCCGCACTTCCGACGATCTTCGCCCTCAGCAGGTCGCGCCTGTCCCGGAGCTTCACATTGCTCTCATTTAGTTGCCGGATGACACCGAAAAAAGAGGCTTTCATGTCGTCCTGCAACCTCGCCCAGCCGGAGATCTGATCCATCTGGCTATGGATGATCGCATGCATGCGCCCGTAAGAGTCCTCGCCTGCCCGCGTGATATTTTCCAGGCTGTGGCGGCGTGGGAGGACATCTCTGCTGCATTCACGGCGCGGCAAGACATCTCTTCTGCTTCCATGGTGTGGCCCGACCAGTCTGCCGCATCGACGGCGCGGCGGGACCTGCGTGCTGCTTCGGCGGCGCGGCGGGACCTCTGTGCTACTACGGCCGCATGGCAGGACATGCCGGCTGCATTTGTGGAGACGTGAGACATCTCTCGTGCTTTCACTTCCATGCTCGCATCTCCTTGGTGGCAATCTCTCGACCCAAAACTCACGCTGGCCATGGCAGATGCAAAGGGAACGATGATAAATGAATTGTTTTTGTGGATGAGGAGTTGAGGAGGAATGTGCAGTCATCTTGGAGTAGTAGTATTTATAATCAGGTAGTAATACACTCCTAAGTGGGAAACCGTTTAGGTTTTGATCGGTGTGAACAGGTTTGCAATTTGAATGTGACGGGACGCATGCTCATAATTTACTGACGGTTATAAGTGTGGCACTATACCCGGAAGGCGTAACATGGGCACGTACGACTTCTCGGTCACGTACGTGGCGTTTGCACCATAGGGTGCACCGCAATAGGCAATGTCAGCACACGTCTTGTTCCAACAACCGTGCGCACTCATTATTACCATCGTGCATGCTTCTTTTAATTAGAATATGTGTGCCCATCTAGCGCACACACGTTGATCTATCTAACTATTTCAGTTTGTTGTGGCTAATCGCAAACAGTTCATCCATGTGAAGTGTATGCCATCAATCGCAGACACTTTGATCTGGCTGACCCGTTTTTGTTCTGTTGCCTAATCGCAAACAGTTAATCCTTCTGAAGAGTATGCCCTCAATCACACACACCTTTATCTGGCTGACCGTTTCTTTTGTGTTGCCTAATCACAAACAGTTCTTCCGAGTGAACCATATGCTGTATATCGCACACGCCTTCATCAGGCTGCCCGTTTCTTTTGTTCCGCCTCATCGCAAACAGTTCATTGGTCTGAACCGTATGCCTTGCATCGCACACGCAACTAAAATCTGAACCGTGTTTGATGGCTCCACCATCGCAAACATTTTGCACCTTTTTTGACGGTTCTTTTACACCATCATTTGTGATTATTGCATCGCACACAGTTTTGTTGAAGGTGTCTGATCATAGTGTCGCATTAGTAGCATCCTACAGTAGTGCAAGGCCTTATCTGTAAATGTGGAGAGAGGTGCGGGTATCTTTCGTAAAATTGTCATAGTTTGCTTTCTATCTATCAGATATAGATTGGACGGTTTATATTACAAGATGGCAGGCACACCATCATCAACAACTCGGTTTTTTACAAGAGTAGAGATAGAGATATTTCGTTGTGTGAATTTTTTTAAATCTGAACAAATAATTGGTGTCAGCGGTTTTCAGCCGGGAGCCCGGGACACAGTTGGATGGCCTCATAGTAGTAGTAGTGTAGAGTACTACTAGTACTACTACATAGTGAGTGTTTACTACTGTATCTACGTACTAATTGCAACATATGCATGTGTTAGCAGTATAATGACAACATATGGATTTGATGGTAAGATTTGTGTAAGTTGGATGTCATATTATTTCTCTAACATGTGGTCAAAGTTAGCCTCCAAAACGCATTTTATACCCTATATGGATTGAGGGAGTACATGCATTGTCGAGGTTTCGCTTAATCCTTATGTGCAATGTTTTTATTGAAGCTTGAAATGTGAACATGTGAAATGGAGGGACTACTACAACCCTTCCAAAAGAACTGTAGTACTAATGGTATCATACTCCCTCCATTCACCATCTCACATGCTTAGTTTTCTCATTTGATAAGAGGCAAACCATGTGGGGCCTACCTTAGAGGCAAGGCTCTATACACTAGAGATGCTCTCTATGTATTACTTTTGATGTATCCCGTTAACTCACAGAAGGAGGAGAAGCTTGCTTAGTACGCCTTCTCCCCCGCCCACGGGCGCGGTGGCTCGTAGGACGAGGTGAATATTGCTTACTACACCTTACGCCCGCTCCCTCACTCACGTGCGCGGTGGCTCGCACAACGAGGAGAAATTTTTTCTAGTCCCTCTGTTTACTCCTTGTCCCTACCTTGGTTAGAGAGATTATCATATTGTTCGAAATATGTCTTTTAGTAGTAGGAGTAGTATAGTGGTATACAGAGGAGCAGTACTACATCAATTTCCTTGGAGTTTATGGTGCAGCAAGCTACCCTAGGCTATGTTACTACTCCCTCCTTTCCGAAATATGGCTCAATTTCAAAATCTCTCCAACCAAGGTAGACGGTGAGTGGTGGAATAATTTCATAATTTGCACAAGTAATTAGTACACTCGTTTTTCTCAAGAAGTTATGTTTACCGGGGCATTAATTAGAACGAATGCATGCATGGCCACTAAATTTCCATGAACTTCTACATGCATTGGTGAGTTTTCTCTTGACACTTCTTGCATCAGGTGATTTAATGCACCTCGAAATCCAAACATGTGATGGTACTACTACTAGTAGAATTGAGACTTATAAAACGGAAAAACGATTTTTTAGATGAGCCCTATAAACCGGAAAGGAGGGAGTAGTAAGTAGTACTACCTCGATAGTGGGTACGTACTTCATACACTCAGATTTTCCCAAAACTAAGTCACTCGACCTTTATTTGCTTGTTTCCCTTCTTGCCTCGTTGCCTCAAACAGACTATGCCAAACTCCCCTGCCTGCCGCGCGGGAAAAGACCCGCCCTCGCCTTTTTTAGTCCGGGTTTGTATCGATGGATCGCGCGAAGCAGCAAAAACCAAACCGTGTCTTGTACTCCTCTGTCGACGCTCGCTTTCATGAATTATGTACTTCCTCTCGCCGACATGTGGGACATATAGCAATCGGGTCGACGTGTCATGCACCAAATAACAGTGCAAAACAGCTGGGGGACGCACCCCAGTGGTACCGCCCCAGTAGTAGTAATGAGCAATGAGACGTCAAATCACAATGCCGCACCTTTCTAGACAGACGAAGCAACCTCTATTTCACACTTCACTGAATCTGCTTCACCATCATCTCCTTCTGAAAACCACGTATTGTTTCTACCATTGTTCTGCCTCAAGAGGGACGTGCATCGCCTTGGTACATCATGACACGTGGGACCGCATGACAGGCCTTGCTCCCCCGCCCACCGCTTGGTAAAATCATCTCATTTTTACTACTTCCTTTGTATCGGTTTACAAGGCATGCACGTCATTCTAGGTTGAGAATTTAACTGGCTATATATGTGATGAACAGAGTATGTTTAGAAACTACATCCGCTTAAGAATCCAATGATATACCTTTTTGTGACATAGTAACTCATATTTAGTTAGTCAAATGGATGACCTAGAACTACGTGTATGCCCTATAAACCGAGACGGAGGGAGTAGTATCTTTTTAGATCAATATAGTCGAGATTCACCAAGGAGCAAAACCAAGTGGTAGGATGCTCCTGTCGTGTTGGGGTAGCAACTCGAGCAGGGTCAGTCCGCACATGAAATGGCGACAGACTTAACAGGACCCCTTTGGTCGACATGTGGTTCATCCACCATCTTGTTCCACGTGCGATGCACGAAATTACAGTTCAGAGCAGCAGTTGGACTTAGAGGCACCCCGATCGTAGCGCGCAGTAGTAGTAAATGAGCTATGAGGGGTAAAATCACAAAAGCCCCACCTTTCCCGCATTAAGCTGGACGGACGAAGCAACCATCATTTCACTCTAGGGCGTAAGAGCATAAAGAAAAGAGAAAACCAATGATGCGTTTGGCAGCTACCTAGGGCACCCTAGGGTAGGAGCCTCCACTACAAATCTTTTTTTGAAAGTGCCTCCACTACAAATCCACTTCTCCCTAGTCCTCTTGAAGAAAACCGATGATGCGTGCGGCGGTAGGGTTTGTTGGAGTACTACGGCATGCGGGGCCACGTCGTAGTAAATGGGAGGGGATTGACTTCGAGTCGACGCCTTAATATGTGTGGGCTGCTTGGTTTTACGGGAACGAGGCAACATTTTGGGTTCGGGGACCAGTGGAGATATGCATACAAAAAATTGTGGATGTAGGTTCGACCAAAAGGCAATGATGCATGGACCCTGCATTTTGATATACCCACGGTCGCGTGCAATTTGCTACTCTACTCAAAATAATGCATAAAAGTTCCTCCAAAAACATCTATAACTAATGGGAAGTGAATGTATGCTTAAAATGAAAATGTAATACTCCCTCCGTCTAGGTGTATAAGTCATCTTAGGTTTTTTTGCTAGCTAGTAGCATTCCAAGCAATGAATTAGCCATTGCATGTCATGTTTGAAAGTCTCAAGCCATTGAAAGCATGCACGGCCAACATCTCTTATTGGTTGATATGTCATGAAAGAAGAAACGAAGAGGGAGTTAATGTACCGTGCCTAAGTGTTTTGGGATTATTTGTTTTTTGGAAGATGACTTACACACCTAGACGGAGGGAGTACAAAAAGAAAAAATGAATTGCAGTTAAAAGAATGACATTTCTAACAAAAATGTGAATGTGAACTACATATGTGAGCACGTGACCAACACATACATTGTCAACACAAAATCTAATGCAAGAAATAACTTATGAGTAACGTGCACGAATTGATGATGTGGTGCTTGCATGCATAGAGTACAAAAACAATGTGATTTTGCATGCATGATGTGTTCTTGTGCCATAGTTGCATGTCTAGGAAAAAAGCTACTAGTGGGTTGTACTAGCTATTTAGGAATAGAAGATGTATACATGGAAGTTGCAGGGAAAGAGATGACATGTATCTCAATTCCTATGAGTAGGGATTGGAAAAGAGATGTCATTTGGTTCACATCATAGGAACTTTTCTATTGAATCTAGAGATGACATGTATCTCAATTCCTATGAGGAGGGATTAGAAAAGAGATGTCATTTGATTCACATCATAGGAACTTTTTCTATTGAATATATGCTAATGTTTATTTTCCTTTGAAATTGTGGGAGTATAGGAATCCATTCATATGAACCAAGTGGCTCTAAAGCTATAAAAATGCTATCATATTTATTTTTCCTTTGAAATGTGGACTATATGAATCTATTCCTATGAACCAATTGGCTCTAAAGGAAAAAAAATCCTATAAAAATCATATCATATAGAGTTCCTATGATATTCCTCCACACCAAAGGATGGTTGAAATTGCTGCAGGTGATACGAAAGTCTTTCTTTGTAGACTCCTCCCCCATCTTTATAGTTACCTCTCGAAGATGAATGAAATGATATATACTGGGTATTCTATATGTGCATTTTGGTACAAGAAAACTTGGTAAAAGTTTGCGAGGTTCAAATTTTCAATAAAGCTATATGCACTGCATTTTGGAACAGAAGGAGGAGCATATGTCAGTTGCTAACACTCACATGAAAGATTTGTGTGTCGGAGGCGTGGTTGTTCTGTTAAATGACATGGCAAAACTGACACTGTCGGATGCCGATCTTACGGTTCTTACGATGTTCGCCAGGAAACGGCTTGTGGAGAACGACTGTCAGATACTCCTATGATTTACGGACACATGCATTGCATTGATATGTGCCCCTCTCTCTCACGCACACACACACCCTCAAGAGTCACGACTCAGCCGAGTCCTCTCGCCCCACCGTCTATTTGCAGGTAGACGTCACACACATATGTGCTCTTCACACCCTACCCTCAGAACTTCTGAAAAACAAAAGACATCGCGCACCTTTTATTTTAACTCAAACATCACACACTTATACTATTACTCTTGTGGCGAACATTCTTTGGGCATAGTATATTGTACTCTCACGAAGAGAAGCGGTGCACGCACGCACTAGTTCTCTCACACCCACTCGCGGGTACACGTAGGAGCACATTTTTTTGAAGCTGGTACAACATAATCACTCATATATATATAAGCAGGAGCCTTAGTGCTTGCTTTACTAGGGTTCCTCTATTTCACTCTCGCATGCTCTCCAGATATAAGCAAGACATAGGTGGCCACACACTCTCTCTGCTCAGGCACTACAAAAAAATACACTTCTGTGATGGTACGTGTTTGTCATAGTAGGTCACATTTTCTGCCATGCATGTACATCCATGACGATTTTATGATAGAATCAAGATAGTCATAGATGTGTTGTCGTAGAAGTGTTCCATGACATTACCAAAATTATCATCACAGAAGTGTCCACTTCCATGACGATAAATCGCGCGTCATAGAAGTGCTTTCGTCAAGGGTGACCGACATGTGGCATCCACCATAAAGGGTCGCTGTTAAGCTATCGGGTTCTGGTTTGGATCCGATAACCCATTAACGGCCCTGACCAATGGGGATTTTCCACGTGTAAAATTCTCATTCGCCAGATAATGCACGTGTTAGCTAATCGTTGGGACAGATGTCATTCCTACAATGGACAGAAGATGCCTACGATATGTCGACACGTGGCACAGCCCAACAGTGGCCCATTTTAGGAAAAAGGCTGGCCCAACTAAAGGTCGACCATGTTTTTTCAGACACTAGTGGGCTGGTCCGTTAACAACCTGCCATGTTTTGGGTCAAATTGAGGCCCATATCAGACCAGCCCCATTCACACCCTGCCGTGTTTTGGGCCAAATTACGGCCCATATCGGATCATGCCCGTTAACGTGCCACTGTTCTTTTGGGCCCATTCTAAGACAGGTTTGTATTTGGCCTGTTAAATGCCTGTTTACCAGTTCGCCCCGATAATAGTTTTGGCATGTTAGCGACCCGTGGTGCATCTGGGGCGTTGTCAGCCCAGTTTAACTTTAGGCCATTTAACGGCCCATGAAGAAACTGGGCTATTTGTTGTTCGAAGTAACTTTAGGCCTCTTAACGACCCGTAGTCTTCGTGGATGTATTTCAGCCCAACTAGCCTATCGACCTGTTAATGGCTCGTGTAACAGTTGGGCCTAATTACAACCCGCATTGAATCTGGTCTGCTTACATACCATCTGATAATGGCCCGTGACATTTTTGGGCCTATGGCCCGCATGGATACCGGCCTGCTTAAAGCCCATAATTTTATTGGGCCAAACAAGCCCGAGATATATTTTGGCATGTTAACTACTTGTCCTATTTGGGCCAAACATGGGCCTTAGGCAGTTTCGGCCTGTATTGGCCCATCATTTTTTTGGCTCAATGCTAGCCCAACCTAGGTTTTAGCCTGTTAAAAGCCAATGGTATTCTTTGGCTCAGCTGGCCAGAACTTTACTCGGCCTATTAAAGGCGGGAAACTACTATAGGTTTAGACCTGCTAATGGCCCAAGATGATTATAGGCCCACGTTTTGGCCCATATGAGTAACGGGCCGGCCTAAAGACTGACAATACTGAGATCCACTGAACCTTCCGACCTAAATTACAGCATACCGACCAAGAATAAATAATAGACTATACAAAAAAATTACGGCATATTACATCCGCTGGGAATCAAAGTTTGCTACCGGTGATAATAGAGCGCAACGTGACCGCAGATTACATACACTAGGCATCAAAGGTCGCCACCAGTGCATATAAACGCGCCGACAAAAGAATATACAAAACTAAGAGCACTTCAAAAGGCACTAGGCCTGGCCAGGACGGGCTCCGCAAGCAGCCGAATAAGCTAATGAGACCTCAGTTGTGTCAACCTTAGATGCTCCATCCCTAGCTTTATAGCACCATAGTGCGCAAGGTAGTCCTCCGAGATCTTCATTTCATCTTTGATGTCAAGTCGGAGCTGAGCTGAAGCAAGCCTTTCCGCTTTAAGTTGAGACTAAAGAAGTCGAATCGATTGAGGCAGTGACTGCACAGAGGTTGTCTCACAACTGTTGCTGAGTAGCTTCAACTCACTGTCTTCATCAAGAAAGGACCTTGGGGTCATCTCGCTCGCTTCAAGATGGTTTGGCTCCCTATCTTCCCTAAAGTTCTACCTGGCATAAGAGATACAACTCTAAAAGAGAAACAAGGAGGCACGTAACAGGTTTCACAATTATATAAGCTAATAAATGGATCTGTTCAGCATAAGAACATGTTTTTACAACTACAATTCAAAACTGGTAGTTGTTGCAAACATCCAATCAGATATAAACATCAAAGTAAACAGAAGTGGAGGAAATGATGCCCATCCAAATATATACTAGAATAGTTTCAAGGCTTGAGAAGGATGAACTTACATTACATGTTAACACAGGCTGGACAAAGCCCTTCTCCATGTTGATGGAAGGATAATTCAATAAATTCCCCAAAGAAGCTTCTTTATAAGCGTTGCCATTATTCTACATTTTGCAAAGAGTAAATATAGATCAAATAATATTGGAAGAAACAGAGGATAATGAAGCTCATGTGCAGACTGATGATACATGATCAAATAGCAATTAATTAAGTACAGCGTTACAAGGCAAAAGGTGCTCACAAGAGGAATGCAGACACCAACGTGTGTAGTGCCATTGACTTTATTCAACATTTTGGTAAGAGTAAATGTAGATATGATAATTTGGAGAAAGTGGAGGGCATGGCAGATAAGATGCAGAGTAATGCTAGACAATCAACTATCTCGCGATGCAAGTACCGCTAGTACAACGAGCTCCTAAACAAACGGTTTAAAACCCCTTTCCGCGATGGCATCTGGAACCGTCGCCAAGTGAGTGTGGGCGATAGGGGGGTCCTTCCCACACGACCTAGAAACCGTTGGGGATATGCCCTCCTGGGACACACGTTCAGCAAAATGAGGTCGTGTGCGACCGGCGAGTGCTCAAATACGGAAATACGTATACTAGAGCTAAAAATTACAATTATATGGTGAAATTGTTTTCGGTCGCAAGTACATCACACACAGTCAGTCCCCGCTAAATTTTCCGTTCGTATGTACATCCCCGTAGTTGCTCAAAGGAAAATGCTTCCGTTCATAGGTACATCTCACACAATTTTTCCCGTTAAATCGCTTGCGTTATTGAATATATCCCACACGGTCCGTGGAAGAAACTGTGTGGCAAAGGATGTCTATCACACACAGTTTTCATGTGGTAAACATTTGCGCAAGGTGGCCTAACGCAAATAGTTTTCAAGAGAGTCATGTGATTGTTCATTGATCCAACACGGTTTACTCCTAGAAACTGTGTGTTTTGCCTGAGGTCATCGCCCACGGTATTTTTTAACAACCGTTTGCAATAGCAAAACCCAATTAGCAGGCTAATTCGCCACTAGTAGGCTAATTATCCGATTATTCATAATCCATTTATTAATCTAATTGACAGTTCATATTAAGCACACAATATATTTCATTTTCATAATGGAAATACATCAGAGTACAACATCATATAGCTTCAGCACTCAGCTACCCCATTACACAACTACACCAGGACCAAGTTTCACATGCAACATCTATAACCTTTCGAAATTAGAATCATAGACGGAACATAGACAGATGTATCTTATCTGGAAAACTGCTAAAGCAGAAGGTGAATATTGAGCCTTCATTGATGTTGAAGGTCTTTGTAACTTTAGGCCAGTGCCTGTGGATGATTAATTGTCCATCCTTCGTCCTCTTCAGGAACACTTCAATATTGAACCGTGGGTGTTGTATGAATACCTTCCTCGCCTCCTGACCATACAAGTGGGTTGAGAGGTAATCATCAGTGAACTGCTTGGGAAAGGCCTGAAAACAAGGATGTGCATAAATATCTTCTCTATATTGGAAATGGGGCAAAGGAATAAAAAAGGCAAGGTATAATAATTAGTACCATCCTGTAGTGAACTGATGTCTTCTTCATTGTGCAGACAAAGATCTTTTTTGTTTTTTCTCGCTAATTTCTTTATCCTAACAATCTTTCTGAGTTTCTCGACTTCATTGATATTCATGGACAACTCATTTTCCCATATGCAAAAAGGGTCGAACAGTGGGTCAAAACCTCTGACAGCAGGACCTACATGTGCAAGAACAAATTGTTAAGAACCTAAATATTAGAATGGTTCCTGCAATTGCACAATAATGTGCTATTAAACAACGGACCATGCACGTGCTAACCTCGATTGTAAACCTCAGTGCTTCCCATTGTTTCCCTGCAACACATATAAGGTAGTTAGTCATCAGGTTAAGTAAGGGTTCACATGCTATCAGTAAAATATGTTGATGAAAAATAATCACATTGCAGATTGATCAGATTAATTCAAGCCACGGGGAAAACCCATTTATCCAAACCAAGCATGATTAATAACTAGGAAACATAGCACTTGTATATGTTTCTCATGTATTAAGTGCAGCCAAATTCGATTTATTCCTCACATGCACAACAATACAAAATTCTACACATGACAATTGGACATCACATTGCAGAACTAAACCAAGAAGTTAACTAAACACCACAACAAATGAACCAAACATTAACTGAGCACCACATTGCACAATATAACATTGAACCAAGCAGTTAGTTGAACACCCCAACAAATGAACCAAACATTAACTGAGCACCACATTGCACAATATAACATACTCCTAATAGAAGATCAGATAGTTAACCAAACAGTTAACCACATCCAATTGTAGCAATTATATTTGTTTCTCATGTATTTACTACAACCAAATTCAATTTATTCCTCACATGGTATACAATAACAGAATGCACCCACAATTTTGTAAAGATAAATTCAATTTATTTCTCAATGGAACAATACAAAATTGCAGCCTGAAGAATTGAACATCACATTTGCAGATTTGAACCAAAAAGTTAACTAAAGACGACAACTAATTAACAAAAAAGTTACTAAGTGAGCACCACACTGCACGACATATTGAACATATACACTAGAGCAACATATTGCACGGTAAAATAGATAGCACAATTCACTAGAATTTGTGAAGGGAAGGCAGGAGCAGCACACGCAACGGGTAAACCGAGCATGCATAACCGGCGTAGCTAGCAAATGGCAAGGTGCTTCTTCAAGATTTGAGGGTCGGCACGAATGGCAGCCATCGCGACCTCATCCGCATGTGTAGCCGCGATTTGCTTCTCCACTGCCAAATGCTCCTTGAGGTCCTGGCTATCACTACTGGAATCTGGCACTTTGCCATCTGCCATGGCAGATGGCAAAGGCATGGTCGGCGGATGGCAAAGGCTTTGCCATCTGCCAGCAGATGGCAAACAGTTTGTCTGAAACCCTGTCGGCAAAGGCTTCTTTGCCGTCTGCTGGCTGATGGCAAAGAGCCTGTGGCTTTGCCATCAACTGGCAGATGGCAAAGCCTCTTAATGGGGTTAGCCCCGTTAGAAGGCTAACGGCATACTTTGCCGTCAGCCAGTAGATGGCAAAGGCTGCAGGCTCTTTGCCGTGTGCCAGCAGATGGCAAAGGCTGCATGCTTTGCCGTCTGCCAGCACATGGCAAAGAGCTTTGCCATCTGCTGGCAGATGGCAAAGAGCCCAAATAGGCCAGCCCAAATTTTACATGTAGATGACACGTGGCCTCTTTGCCATCTGCCAGCTGATGGCAAAGCTCTTTGCCATCTGCCAGCTGATGGCAAAGTGACTATATTGCCCCATTTAATTTTGTTTTTTCTTATATCAATTCATTTTCACAGAAAATCAAACACAAATATATTTATATGACCAATATAGCATATTCAACACATATTACCAATAGTCATGAACACATATATCCAATACATGTTACCAATAGTAGCAAGTTTCATCCGTACATATACATAGTTTCATCAATATTACACAGTTTCATCCATAGGTAGCAAGTTTCACAAGGTCAAAACAAAAACTAAATACAAGCACTCCATCAACCCAAGCTTCCGTGATCTTAAGCAAATCTGTAAAATAGGAAAGAAGAAAGTTAGAAAAAGAAGACTAGAAGAAGAAGATTATTATGATGCAACTAAAATGTGAAGATTATTATGATGCAACTTATATCTGTAAAATAGGTCATTTTGGAGCTAAGTATGGTTATTATGTCATTTTTGAGCTAGCTAAGCATACTAAGTCATTTTGGTGTAAACCATGCTAAGGTCATTCTAGAGCTAAGTAAGGTTATTATGTCATTTTGGAGCTAGCTAAGCATGTGAAGTCATTTAGGAGCTAAAATATTTCATTTCTTAAGCATATTATGTCATTTTAGAGTTAGCTAAGCATATTAAGTCATTTTGGAGGAAAAGATGCTAAGTATAGGTCATTTTAGAGCTATCCTAGGTTAAATAGGTCATATTGAAGCTAGCTAAGCATATTAAGTCATTTTGGAGAAAAAAATTCTAAGTATAGGTCATTTTAGAGCTATCCTAGGTTAAATAGGTCATTTTGGAGCTAATTAAGCTTATTATGTAATTTTTGAGGTAGCTAAGCATATTGAGTCATTTTGGAGGAAAAAATGCTAAGTATAGGTCATTTTAGAGCTAGCCTAGGTTAAATAGGTCATTTTGGAGCTAAGTAAGGTTATTATGTCATTTGGAGCTAGCTAAGCATATGAAGTCATTTAGGACCTAAAATATGTCATTTCTTAAGCATATTATATCATTTTAGAGCTAGCTAAGCATATTAAGTCATTTTGGAGGAAAAGATGCTAAGTATAGGTCATTTTAGAGCTATCCTAGGTTAAATATGTCATTTTTAAGCTAGCTAAGCATATTAAGTCATTTTGGAGGAAAAATGCAAAGTATAGGTCATTGTAGAGCTATCCTAGGTTAAATATGTCATTTTGGAGCTAATTAAGCTTATTATGTCATTTTTGAGCTAACTAAGCATATTGAGTCATTTTGGAGGGAAAAATGCTAAGTATATGATTATGTCGCTAGTATCCATATGGTAGAGAACCCGGGCCGACATGACTAGTCATAGAACCAAGGTGGCACAAATTTACACGGACAGGCATACATGACCCAGCAATGCACGTGTTGGTCATCAGCGAGTGCAACCAAGTCGTAGCAAGCTACAAGAACTTCGGTGATACACCGCGTGACATTTCCCCGTAGGGACAGACACAGGAGCAAAGAAGGACACATGCCGGTCAATCCATGTGTTTCGGAGCAGTAGCGAACTACCATGGCTCAGTGGAAGCACTAGGAGGCATTTCCCTGTATGGAAGGCTACCAAAGGCACACAACTAGGTGTCGAATCCCACACATACAATGCATTTCAAACATACACACATTATGCACGATATGTGTAGATACAACATGGCATCACAACAAAATTCTATTAAGCAAAACACTTGGGAGACTTACCGTCATCACGAAGGTGTAGGTGTAGGTGTAGGACCGGTCGCGTCAGTGGCAGACGGAGAAGGATCGGTCGATGCTTGTCGGGAGTTACGCTGCACCAAAGATTATTTCCAATGTATTGTTAGCATGATGCAACTCAAATGTGAAGACTAGAACTAATGACCGTTCAAATGAAACTCATCGTGCCCGCCGGAGCAATGACTGACATCGGCGAAGGGGTCTGGCCGTTCTTCTTGCACATGGACTGCACATTTGGTTTTGACGAGTCAGTCATATTAGTTACTAATGAAAGGAACATTGCGTGCATGATTTAGCTAACTAGTCGTCAACCCGTGCATTCGCACGGGCTATTTTTTTAAATGAATTAATTAGGTCTTTGTGACATTTATTAAATTGCAAATGCGATATAAAATGTATAAGTACTTCATAAATATGCCTTCAAAGTATGGAATTTATACTCCTAGGTTCTTGCTTTGTCTATGAGAATTGAGTTCTAAAATCTACTCCCTCCGTTCCTAAATATAAGTCCATCTAGAGATTCCAATACGAACACATACGGATGTATATATACATAATTTAGAATTTAGATTCAATCATTTTGCTTCGTATGTAGTCTCTGTTGGAACCTTTAAAAAGATCTATATTTAGGAACGGAGGGAGTATTTAGTATTAGTACATAATTGATGCGGACATGTCATTTTGTAGCACATGGGTGTTCCATTTTGTACACTGTCATAATCTGTCTTTCCTAATACTTCCCCCATCCCAAATTATTTGTCGCTCAAATGGATGTATCTAACACTAAAAAAATCCAGATGAAGGGAGTAATATTGTTTAATTATTTCTTGTTCTTTCTCTTGACTAAGCTACTATGGAAATTCCTTTATTTTGTACTTTTTAAGTACGTGTATATATACAATGTGAAGATTATATCTAACAGAGACGAAGGGAGTAATATATTGTTTAATTAGTTCTTGTTCTTTCTCTTGACTAAGCTACTATGGAAATTCCTTTATTTTGTACTTTTTAAGTACGTGTATATATACAATATGAAGATTATATCTAACAGATCTTATACGTAAAAAACAATTATAGCAATACATCAAGAAGCTAACGAATTTTCCCCATATATAAATTCGTGAATCATCATGCCTGGTTAAAATTGAGGAAGTAATCTTGTTTAGTATTCAAGTAGGCAAATGAATAGACAATGTTGCTGTTTTATTGTACTTCTAACTTGCAATAGAATGCCTAATATTATCATTTCCAAGTTTGGTAGGGTTGGCTGTTGGATGGTGGGTCATCAACCTTTCTTCCTCTCTCTCCCTCCCAAATAAAACTAAGCTCAAGGATAATATAGCCAACTTCATAAAAAGGGCCAAAAAGGATCATACTCTACGAAACTGGCAACAGAGTAGGCCATAGCTTCAGGAGTTAAGATAGTCACGGAAGGAGTTCAATGTGCTAACAACATGCAGCAGCATGGGTGTGTCATGGACAGGAAGTTAGTGACATGATGGATGTTATACTTGAGGACTTATGTGTGTTAGCACATAATACATATACACGTTGAAACTTGTTGCCACTTATATTGAAATAATTTTTCCCAATGCACACTGGTAGGACCCATTAAAGCCAAAAAAAGTAAAACCAAAGCCTGGAAATAATATATACTCCTACTTAGAAATCATAAGTTGTTTCACCTTCCTTCCACATTGAATGTCATTGCTAACTAATTTGAAATGAACATATAAATGAACAGCGCAAAAGAACACAAAATCCAATCACCCTGTTACCATGTCGTTGACTTCCATCAAGTCACTTTCCATGTGTACTCTGGAACATCACTTTAGCCTGGTATGTCCCAGGAGCATGCTCCATCAACTAAGCATATTGCACTGAGAGAAACCACTGTTCTCATCATCTAGTCTATAATGCTTATTTTTGTTTCTTCTTTCTCTGCACATGAACCATAAAGAAAATAAGCTCAAGAAGGAAAGGCCGACTAATCTTTTTCTATACTATATGGGAGTACGGAATTTGTAATACCTTGTTTCCATGTCGATCCATGTCTCATATTTTCAGTTGTTGGTAGCCAGCAAGTAATCCCTAGTCCATAGTGCCTCTTTCTCTGTCCTGGGATGGCGTTCACATATTTTCTGTAGTAGCATTATCAACAGGTAACAATAGTCCACAACATATATAAGATATATTTTGATGCAAATGTACCCAGCTAAAATCTCCATGAGCGTACAAAATAGACTAAAGGTTCGTCAACATAGTTTGAGGATCTGGCTAACAATGTGAAAAATTTGGAGTTTTCACACTGAAAACAAAAAATTACTGGTAGCTTCACTACTAAAAACGAAATAGAGACTGGGCAGTACCACTCATGGCTCTTTCTATTTTTAAGACTGAGTTCAGCAACCTCTTTGTCAGGTATTACGATATCACGGACTAATAAGTTTACCAATTTCTAAGAGCTTTCTTGCAGTTTGTACTCTGTTTGTAAAGAAGTACCATGTCACCTTTGATAAGTGTGTCATCGTTTCATTTATGTCAGTGTTTCACCTCTTCAATTCTCATGCAGAAGTAACACGTAAGAAAGATAAGAAGAATCATACACCTATATAGTAATTCTGGCCAAAACATTATATAAAAAAATTCTATTAGATTAGGGGAGCCTCAGAGAGTTGTGTATAGACCAGTGAGCCTCGTTATAAACAGCATTGGGCGGCCAAAGAAATTCTTGAAGTAGTATACACAGCCAAGCTATCATTTTAGCTGCGACTATCCATAAGTACTATGAACCACATGTGATTTTACTTCTATCTTGGTCTGAAATATTAAAGCAACATAAACACGTGAGGTGTTTGCTTCATATTACAAACAGTGGAAAGGAAGAAACATGAATCAAGTACTCCCTTCGATCCAAAATAAGTGTCGTAGTTTTAGTACAAATTTGAACTAAAACCATGACACTTATTTTGGATAGGAGGGAGCAGTATTTGGGACAAACAAAAAATATAATAATAAAGAAAATATGTGCTGGTGGAAATTTGGAGTTTTCAAACTGAAAACAAAAAATAGTGGTAGCTTCACTACTGAAAAAATAGAGACTGGGCAGTGCCACCCATGGCTGAGCTCAGCAACCTCTTTGTCAGGTATTACGATATCACGGACTAATAAGTTTAAAAATATACGGCTTCATAGGTGCACGGTTAATCCTGCTTACTCTTTTACTTCATCTCCTGAATTTTATTTTGTTCAAATCTGTGCGGCTGCGCCATTAAAAAGCTACAATCATTTAATGTTATTGGGAAATGCTTGATTGTATAGTTATGGTTGTGTAGATATGAAGAGGAAGAGAACAATGGAAAACGTTTGCCTATCGGATTTGAATCCAACCCCCAATCGATCATCGCCATCAGCCAACACAAAGGGATCAAGGAAATTACCACCACCATGAGTGACCACGAAGCTGATAACATACGACATCCTATATGCCTATAGTAAGTCCACTCTCCCAATTAGCCTCAATTTGAAATCTCAGATTTTTATTGTCTGACATGAAGTATTGATGCTTGATTGACTGGGAAAATAAATTTGGAATCAACTAGTTGTACCGTATATCAATTTTTTTCTGTACAACTAATTTTTCTTCTAAACAATTAATATTGTAGTGCTATTTTTGTAGTGTTTACAGTAGTGAAAATATGAGTTCTGGCTTATGCTTTTTGCATGCTTTAAACTACTTTTGGCTTGGCCAATAGTCATTATAATCTATAAAAGCTCAAGTGTAAAAGTCGCCCCCCTTATGCCAAATTTCTGGCTCCGTCCCTGGTGGTACTTGGTAAACTGCTAGGCACACGTTTGTTATTTGTTGCTGGCATCGTTCCATCCCCTCGGAGCTCGGGGCCAGGTTAGTATTGGTTCATCAAAGGTACTAGTACTAGTATAACAGCAGACCGCCAGACACCTGATCTGACGTTCTGAGATCATACCTGTCATGCACTGGGATGATGAGCAGCAACCAGTGGACGTGGACTAGGCGGAGGGAGCATTATGGCGAGAGACCACGAGGAATAAACCAGCCGCGGTGTTGCCTTGCCGCGGGGCCGGGCCAGGGGCGCGTGCTCGGCTGCTCGCCCGGCGTCGCCACGAGCACAGGGCGAAGGCGTCGCGCGCTGTTCTGCCGCAGGGTACGGCGTTGGTGGGAACAGAAGCTGCTCTGGCCGCGCTCTGTGAGCCGGTCGATCTCGTAGGTACGTGCTGTTCCGGGTCCAAGCAGCGGAGCGGGAACTCCGTCGCGCCTCGCGTGGACGGTTGGCTGGTGGCTGCCTTTCCCCGACCTCCTCCGGCGGCGGCGAGCGGCCTTGGCAATCCAATCGCTGGAGAAGAGAGAAACGTGAGGCCAACAGAGCCGCGCTAAAAGAGGTAGGCGCAACACCGAGAGCGGAGGGGAGATGAGGAGGAGGAGAAGGCAGTACCGAATCGAAGTCGGGCGGAAGCAGGCGGCGGGGACCGGCGTCGGCGTCGGCGGGGCGGCGGGGTGCTTGGGCGGCGGTGGGTGAGATGCGTGGGAGGGAGGGAGAGGAGGGGAGAGAGGGAGAGGAGGGGAGATAGGGAGGGGATAACCCCATCATTTTTTTACCTGGAAAAAATAACCCCATCTCTTTGCCATCTGCCAGCAGATGGCAAAGAATCTTTGTTGTCTGCTGGCAGATGGCAAAGAGGTGGGGCTGGTACACCGTTACACGCTTGACGGACACAGGATTTGCCAACCTCGCAAAGATTATTTGCCATCCACTAGCAGATGGCAAATAATTGGCTGATGGCAACCATGTTCTTTGCCGTCTGTCAGTTCTTTGACATCTGTTTTTTATAAGCAGATGGCAAAGACGTTCTTTGTCATCAGCTGGTAGATGGCAAAGAGCTGGCTGATGGCAAATTCCCTGTTTCCAGTAGTGTATACTGCGTGCACCATGGCTTAGATCGGTGCTTATTTGGTGGAGGGGTCGGTGATTTGGGTGGAAGGTGTCGCGCTCGCACCGGCGGTCGGCCCATGTGGGATGTGGAAGGAGGAGGATGGGGGTCGGGTATGGATTACCTGCCTGGATAGGCGAGGCCGAGCAGCATGAAGGAGGGTCGCAGGCGAGGAGGCGGCGGTGTTGCAAGCAAGGAGTGAAGGTTTCAACTTGGAAAGGAAGGCGGAAAGAGGGGAAATGTGGCTTTTGGTAAGGGGGAGGGGGCGGGGAGGTAGATATTTCCGCGGAAGCCGAAAATTTGGAATCGCTTCAGCCAAAAAACTGGCGCGCAAAGTGTCATCAGACACGGTCTCTTATTCAGACACGGTTCGAAGATATTTTGTGCTGCACCTCACATGGTTGGTTATAATAAACTGTATGGGATCTACTTGATTTTTGGTCTCGATTTGAATTACATAATGGGGTCACAACGACCATGGATGGTGTTTGAATTGCTAGACCTTTTATCTGCAGTGATCATATAAGAATTGGAAATATTCAGGTGCGTTTGGACATTTTTATGCATTAACTGAGTTTTTAATGCATTTTATGTGCATAATTCAAATTTGAACTACATGCACATGCTCCAGTGCATATAAATTGGTTGAAAAAAAATCAAATATGTGTCCTTGGGTGCATGATTAGGTCCCGTGCAAGAAATGGGAATGAATTTCAAACACCGGGGCACCGTTGATTGCCGGCAAAACATTGAGATGCATGGTTTTTAAATTCTAGTAAATCCAAAACTCGTGTGAAATTCATGAAACTTGGCACGCTATCATGGAGTGGCATCAACATGCCGTGGTACAAATTTTGTCCCATATGGGGCAGGTTTGGGTATATGCTTCTCACAAACCGGAGCTTCTCCAACAAGCATGATGATTTTCGGTAGGGAACGTCCCACCTTTGTGGACGAAATGATATCCATTGCCTTTTATTGCTTTAATTTTTTTCTCGTGTCAACATAGAACAATAGGAGTTTTGTGTGAATTTTTGTGATTTTTGAGGGGTTCGTTTGGACATTTTTATGCATTAACTTATTTTTCAATGCATTTTATGCGCATAATTCAAATTTGAACTACATGCGCATGCTCTAGTGCATATAAATTGGTTGAAAAATCAAATCTACGTCCTTGGGTGCATGCTTAGGTCCCATGCAAGAAATGGGAATGAATTTCAAACACCGGGGCACCGTTGATTACCGGCAAAACATTGAGATGCATGGTTTTTAAATTCTAGTAGATCCAAAACTCGTCTGAAATTCATGAAACTTGGCATGCTATCATGGAGCAGCACCAACATGCCGTGGTACAAATTTTGTCCCATATGGTGCAGGTTTGGGTATATGCTTCTCACAAACCAGAGTTTCTCACAACAAGCATGATGGTTTTTGGTAGGGAATGTGTTAGGAGCTAGGGTTCTCCCCGGTCTTGGGCGTAGGTTGTAGGGGAACAAAGGAGGAGGGCGAGGGCTGGAGCGCGGCGGCTGGCGGCGTGGCGCCGTCCTTGCGCTAGGTGCGGCGGCGGCGAAGGCAGGAGGCGGCTAGGGTTTAGGGATTCCGGCTCCTCTAGGAGCCAGGCAAGAGAATAGTCTTATTGCTTAAATCTGAGAATAGTCTTACAACTTGTTTATATAACCATGACATGAAATAAAACTAAGATAACTTGTGGGCTAAGCTTGCCCGGTGGGCCTCCTACGGCCATAGGTCCGGCCGATCATAAAATCTCTCCCCGCCTGCACAAACAGCTCGTCCTCGAGCTGAAAGTCTAGGTAGTGTTGGCGGAACTCCTCGCGCTGCTCCTAAGTAGCGTCCTCCTCTGAAAGTCCAGCCCATTGAATCAACATGTATGAGGAGCCGCGACGCAGCTGAGCCCTCAACGCCTTTTCCGGTTCAGGAAGAAGACGCCCGTCGTTGATCGGCGGCAGCGCAGGAGGAACTGCGGGTGGCTCTCCATGGAAAGGCTTGAGCAGCCCCACATGGAAGACATCATGGATGCGCGCACCCGCCGGAAGCTGAAGGCGGAAAGCCACCTTCCCAATGCGCTCCAGGACAGCAAAGGGACCGGATAGCGAGGACCCAGCTTCTGCTTCGCGTGTGGTTCCAGTGACTGCATAGAGCAATGAAGAAGACGCAGCCACACCCAATCACCCACCGCGAACTCCGCCTTGATACGTCTCCAACGTATCTATAATTTTTGATTATTCCATGCTATTATATTATCAACCTTGGATGTTTTATATGCATTTATATGCCATTTTATATGATTTTTGGGACTAACCTATTAACCTAGAGCCCAGTGCCAGTTTCTATTTTTCCCTTGTTTTTTGAGTTTTACAGAAAAGGAATACCAAACGGAGTCCAATTGATGTGCCAATTTTTGACGATTTTTATGGACGAAAAGAAGACCCCGGAGTAAAAGAGTTGGGCCAGAAGAGTCCCGGGGCGTCCACGAGGGTGGGGGGTGCGCCCCCAGGCGCGTGGGCCTGTGATGACCCACAAGTATAGGGGATCTATCATAGCCCTTTCGATAAGTAAGAGTGTCGAACCCAACGAGGAGCAGAAGGAAATGATAAGCGGTTTTCAGCAAGGTATTCTCTGCAAGCACTGAAATTATAGGTAATAGATAGTTTTGCGATAAGATAATTTGTAACGAACAACAAGTAACAAAAGTAAATAAAGTGCAGCAAGGTGGCCCAATCCTTTTTGTAACAAAGGACAAGCCTGGACAAATTCTTATATAGAGAAAAGCGCTCCCGATGACACATGGGAATTATCGTCAAACTAGGTTTCATCACGATCATATGATTCGCGTTCGATACTTTGATAATCTGATATGTGGGTGGACCGGTGCTTGGGTGCTGTCCTTACTTGGACAAGCATCCCACTTATGATTAACCTCTATTGCAAGCATCCGCAACTACAACAAAAGTATTAAGGTAAACCTAACCATATCATGAAACATATGGATCCAAATTGGCCCCTTACGAAGCAACACATAAACTAGGGTTTAATCTTCTGTCACTCTAGCAACCCATCATCTACTTATTACTTCCCAATGCCTTCCTCTAGGCCCAAATAATGGTGAAGTGTTATGTAGTCGACGTTCACATAACACCACTAGAGGAGAGACAACATACATCTCATCAAAATATCGAACAAATACCAAATTCACATGACTACTAATAGCAAGACTTCTCCCATGTCCTCAAGAACAAACGTAACTACTCACAAAGCATATTCATGTTCATAATCAGAGGAGTATTAATATGCATATAGGATATGAACATATGATCTTCCACCAAATAAACCAACTAGCATCAACTACAAGGAGTAATCAACACTACTAGCAGCCCACATGTACCAATCCCAGACTTAGAGACAAGAATTGGATACAAGAGATGAACTAGGGTTTGAGAGGAGATGGTGCTGGTGAAGATGCTGATGGAGATTGCCCCCCTCCCGATGAGAGGAACGTTGGTGATGAGGATGGCGATGATTTCCCCCTCCCAGAGGGAAGTGTCCCCAGCAGAACAGCTCTGCCGGAGCTGGTTCCGCCAAGGTTCCACCTCGTGGCGGCGGAGTCTCGTTCCGAAAGCTTGCTTATGATTTTTTTCCTCAACGAAAGACTCCATATAGTAGAAGGTGGGCATCGGAGGGCCACTAGGGGGGCCACGAGGTAGGGGGCGTGCCCAGGGGGGTAGGGCGCGCCCCCCACCCGCGTGGCCAGGGTGTGGCCCCACTCTGGAACTTCTTGCGCTCAGTTTTTTTATATATTCTAAAAATGACTTCTGTGAAGTTTCAGGACTTTTGGAGCTGTGCAGAATAGGTCTCTAATATTTGCTCCTTTTCCAGCCCAGAATCCCAGCTGCCGGCATTCTCCCTCTCTATGTAAACCTTGTAAAATAAGAGAGAATAGGCATAAGTATTGGGATATAATGTGTAATAATAGCCCATAATGCAATAAATATCGATACAAAAGCATGATGCAAAATGGACGTATCAACTCCCCCAAGTTTAGACCTCGCTTGTCCTCAAGCGAAAGCCAAAATCAAAAAATATGTCCACATGTTTAGAGATAGAGGTGTCGATAAAAATAAAATACGGACATGAGGGCATCATGATCATTCTTAGAACAACAACTTATATAATTCCTGTCATATGATCTCTTATGCAAGAGTAACAATTCAATCACAATTTCGAGTATGAATCACAAACTTCATTGAAAACTAACAAACTATAATCTCAGTCATTGAAGCAATTGCAATTTATCATGACATAGGAAAGAGTCAATATAAGAGCTTTTCGGCAAGTCCACATACTCAACTATCATATAGTATTTCACAATTGCTAACACTCACGCAATACTTATGGGTATGGAGTTTTAACCGGACACAGAGAAAGATAGGGGCTTATAGTTTTGCCTCCCAACATTTTACCTCAAGAGTAATGTCAACAATAATAGTTCATGAAAACTCACATCCAATTAGCCATATATACCAGGATCTTTCCAACATGTTGTGCTTGCCAAAAGATAAAATGTAGAAGGAAGGGTGAAGATCACCATGAATCTTGTGCAAGGTAGGAGATAGAAGTAAAAGATAGGCCCTTCGCAGAGGAAAGCAGAGGTTGTCATGAGCTTTTATGGTTGGATGCACAAAATCTTAATGCGAAAGAACGTCACTTTATATTGCCACTTGTGATATGGACCTTTATTATGCAGTCCGTCGCTTTTATTTCTTCCGTATCACACGATTGTATAAAGCTTATTTTCTCCCACACTAATAAGTCATACATATTTAGAGGGCAATTTTTATTGCTTGCACCGATGACAACTTACTTGAGGGATCTTACTCAATCCATAGGTAGGTATGGTGGACTCTCATGGCAAAACTGGTTTAAGGGTGTTTGGAAGCACAAGTAGTATCTCTACTTTGTGCAAGGAATTTGGCTAGCATGAGGGGGAAAGGCAAGCTCAATCATGTTGGATGATCCATGGCAATATAATTTATCTCAGATGTAAGAAAACATAACCCATTACGTTGTCTTCCTTGTCCAACATCAACTCTTTAGCATGTCATATTTTAATGAGTGCTCACAATCATAAAAGATGTCCAAGATAGTGTATTTATATGTGAAGACTTCTCTTTCTTTATTACTTCCTATTAATTGCAATGATGACCAAAACTATGTTTGTCAACTCTCAACTACTTTTATCCATCATACTCTTTCTATGTGAGCTCATTACTCTACATAAGATCCATATGATCTCTTTGTTTGTTTTTATTTCTTTCTCTTTTCTTTTATTCACTCAAGATTATGGCAAAATAATCAAGCCCTTGAATCAACACTAATCTTTATTATAAATAGCTCACGGACTCGATTACATAGAGGGATCATAAAGCAAAATTCAAAAGTTGATCATACTAAGAACTTTTATTCTACTAGATCAAAATATTATCAAAAGGATCGAACTAAGAAAATACGGTAAAGATAAAAGTGATGGTCATACGATACCAGGGCACTCCCCCAAGCTTAGCATTTGCCAAGGGGAGTGCCCATACCCATGTGATTATATCTCTTTTGTTGGTGAAGAAGATGGTGGTGATGATGGATAGTCGCACATCGAGCGTAGGAGGTCTTCTAACTTGCGGATAATGCCTTTGAGTGCGATGATATGCTCCTTCAACAAAATATGTTCATGTGTGAGATACTTATTTTGTATACGAGCTAACTCAATCATCTTGAAAGCTTCAATATCTCAGTTGGGGTAAGAAGATTGTGATCAAGTTGAAGGATGTCTTCTGTTGCCGAAACTTGGTCCTCCGGGGTCTTCTTGATCCCTTTATCCTTGTTGGTCTCCATGGGTTCTTCTCTCTTCAGCTCTATATTCATTAGCCAAGCATCGTTACCCTCATTGTTGGAGGAGGAGGGGGACAACATGATACTTGGCTTTGACAACCCTGGCAGAAAACAGCTCGAAACAAGAACAGGAGATTTTTGCATGATACGGGAGTCAAAACCTTCG
Source organism: Triticum dicoccoides (assembly GCF_002162155.2). Lineage (NCBI taxonomy): Eukaryota > Viridiplantae > Streptophyta > Magnoliopsida > Poales > Poaceae > Triticum > Triticum dicoccoides. The sequence goes on along the minus strand of NC_041384.1, from coordinate 369,489,972 downwards.
GGGGATTATATAATGAATTTTTACTGACCAAAATAAGTATCATGCAAGAATACAGAGTCCGGAGAGCACACGAGGTGCCCACAAGGTAGGGGGGTGCGCCCTCCACCCTCGTGGAGCCCTCGTGTCCTTCCCGGACTGCTTCTTATTTTTCTATTTTTCTAAATATTCCAAAACGGAGAAAAATTGCCATTAGAACTGTTTTGGAGTCGGTTTACTTATCGTACCACATAACTATTCCTTTTCAGAGTCTGAAACATTCCGGAAAGTGTCCCTTATGTATTCGTCCGGGGTTACGGTTTCAATAACATTGGTTTCAACATTTATAGGATTACCTGAGATATAATGTTTAATTCTTTGACCGTTCACCACCTTCGGATTTGTGCCTTCGAAGTTGTTGATTTTATAGCACCGGAACGATAGAACTCCTCGATAACGTAAGGACCTTCCCATTTAGAGAGAAGTTTTCCTGCAAAAAATCTTAAACGAGAGTTGTATAGCAATACATAATCACCTACATTAAACTCACGCTTTTGTATCCTTTTGTCATGCCATCTTTTAACTTTTTCTTTAAACAATTTGGCATTCTCATAGGCTTGGGTTCTCCATTCATCAAGTGAGCTAATGTCAAATAACCTTTTCTCACTGTCAAGTTTGAAATCATAATTGAGCTCTTTAATAGCCCAATAAGCATTATGTTCTAGTTCAAGAGGTAAGTGACATGCTTTTCCATAAACCATTTTATACAGAGACATACCCATAGGATTTTTATATGCAGTTCTATAGGCCCATAATGCATCATCAAGTTTCTTGGACCAATTCTTTGTAGAACTATTAACAGTCTTTTGCAAAATTAATTTGAGTTCTTTATTACTCAATTCTACTTGACCACTAGACTGTGGGTGATAAGGAGATGCAATTCTATGATTAACATCATACTTAGCAATCATTTTACAGAAAGCACCATGAATAAAATGAGAACCACCATCAGTCATTAGATATCTAGGGACTCCAAACCTCGGGAAAATGACTTCTTTAAGCATCTTAATAGAGGTGTTATGATCAACACTACTAGTTGGAATAGCTTCTACCCACTTAGTAATGTAACCAACAACAACTAAAATATGTGTATATCCATTAGAGGTAGGAAAAGGTCCCATATAATCAAAGCCGCAAACATCAAACAGTTCAATAACAAGTGAATAATTCATAGGCATTTCTTGACGCCTACTAATATTACCAATTCTTTGACATTCATCACAAGATAAGACAAACTTACGGGCATCCTTGAAGAGAGTAGGCCAATAAAAACCGGATTGCAATACCTTATGTGCAGTTCTATCTCCAGCGTGGTGTCCTCCATAAGCTTCGGAGTGACACTTGCGTAGGATTTGTTCCTGTTCATGCTCAGGTACACAACGTCTAATAACACCATCTACTCCTTCTTTATAAAGATGTGGGTCATCCCAAAAGTAATGTCTTAAATCATAGAAAACCTTTTTCTTTTGCTGGTATGTGAAACTAGGTGGCATAAATCTATACCTACTAATAAAGCAGGGTGCGTTTCTCCAAAAATTTCACCTGTTCACCCATATTATTATTTTTGATTTTTTGAGATTCAATTCTTTTTATATTCGAGGTGGTACTAAAAAATATGTATGTGCTGAATTCTGTTCGTGGGCCTCCCTGTAGCTCTTATTTTTCCGTGCATCCCCTACATGGGCCAAACTGGGCCGTTTCGGGAGCAGGAAAAAAATAGTAGTCAGCTAGAAAAACAAGCGATCAAGTGAGGTTCGAACTCACAACCTCCTGTGACACAGAGGTGTCCCCAGCCAAACGAGCTACCTTGCCTTTTTTTGCTATAGATAGTCCCACCTCGGTTCTTTATATCAAGTTTCACCAATTTAAATACGCTTGTAAGTAGTCTAAAATATCAGCAAGCCATGTTGAGAATCAATAAACAAACGAAAAGAAGATGACGACTCGATAGAAGGAGAAAACATGCACCCATAATTAAGCCGGATTGTGGGAAATAAAAAGAGAGAGATTTGATGAGAGAAGAATGTGGGCTCGTACTTTCCATGGCTGTGGGTAATTATTAGAGATTAAATGAGAGAAGAAAGTGGGGGAGGCTCATGCTGGCACACTGGGCTTACAATTAAAGCGGGATTTGGTTTAACGAGAGATGAGAGAAGAAAGCGGGGGATCCTGAGGGAAGATTGACAAAAATACGAGGATTTTTAATTACTTTTTGTCTGCAAAAAAAGAGCATTGAATTGAAACCGTTGGATGCTTAACATGCGGTGCGGAGCATGGATGCATGGGATCAAAAGGACGGGTGAGGGAAAGCCTGGTCCATGTCCTTGGGTGATTAAGTGGAAACTTTTTTCGGGTAATTAAGTGGAAATTTAAATACAAGGATTTGATGAGGCACACACAGAAGCATCAAGCTCGCTTTGGACGACGGTAATAAGGAGAAAATCGTATAGCAGTGTTAGAAAAATGAAAATAGCATTTGGCTCATTATAAAAAATTGAAAATACATGAATGTTTATGTGCAAACAAATTACATTTTTTTAAATAACCTGATTGATCGAATGTTCAATGGTGCAAAATGGAATACACGACACTCCAAGAACGAAGATACATGAATGTTTTTTGTGCGACCAAATTACATCTTTTTTCAAAAAACAGCCTGATTGATCAAGCGCCGTTGTTGTAACCCGAATTCAAGACCCTGCAAATGTTGCTGCAAGTGGGATGCAACACTCCAAGACCGAATGTCCTATGCATCTAGCGGAAGCATGCCAACCCAATGTCAGTTGCCACTATCTTCTTTTACTGGAAAAGCCAGATTGCTGTGTTGCAAAGCCGACTATGCATTCGCTACAAGGACAATCGGTACTATTTCAAGTCAGAAGGATGATGTTGCAAAGCCGACCACATGAATGCTGCAAGGATGACCGACATTGACCCAAAGTCGACCGCATGTCCTTTTGAGGTCAATTAGTGTTGGTGCAAATGCTATGTGTCTATAGAGCTAATTAAGTGCAGATTTCAATATTTTGGAGAAGTTTCCTTACCATCGGAGTTAGTAAGGATCATTTTGTGATTAAGAAGCAGTTGATATACATTTTGTCTACACCTCGGCGTGAGCCTCCCTGCCATGGCACAATCTGATGCTATCATACCACGCCGGTGACTGTTTTGATGAACCCGCCAATTTCTCCCTCGTTGCAACGCACGAGCCTTTTGCTAGTTTAGCAACAATATAATTAGCATAATCAGCATACCATGGAGCAGTATGAGAAGCATTTATGACATTTAGTTGTTCATTAGGAAAGCTATCATCAATATGTACTGGGTCATCAAGAACATTTTCCAACCTAGACAAGTTGTCTGCAATGGGGTTCTCAGCTCCCTTTCTATCAATAATATGCAAATCAAATTCTTGTAGCAAGAGAACCCATCTAATAATTCTAGGTTTAGCATCTTTCTTTTCCATAAGATATTTAATAGCAACATGATCCATGTGAATAGTTACTTTAGAATCAACAATATAAGGTCTGAACTTATCACAAGCAAATACAACTGCTAAGAATTCTTTTTCGGTTTTAGCATAATTTCTCTGGGCATTGTCTAGAGTTTTACTAGCATATTGAATAACATTTAATTTCTTATCAACTCTTTGCCCTAGAACAACAACTATAGCATAATCACTAGCATCACACATAATTTCAAAAGGTAAATTCCAATCAGGTGGCTAGATAATAGGTGCAGAAATCAATGCTTTCTTAAGTATTTCAAAGGCTTCTACACAATCATCGTCAAAGACGAATGGTATATCTTTTTGTAATAAATTAGTCAGAGGCCGAGAAATTTTTGAGAAGTCCTTAATGAACCTCCTATAAAACTGGCATCTTTAATGTCCTTGGGACACATCATCTTTTCAATAGCATCAACTTTAGCTTTATCAACTTCAATGTCTCTTTCAGAAATTTTGTGCCCCAAGACAATACCTTCATTAACCATAAAGTGGCATTTCTCCCAATTCAAGACAAGGTTAGTTTCTTCACATCTCTGCAAAACTCGATCAAGGTTGCTTAAGCAATCATCAAAAGAGGATCCATAAACGGAGAAATCATCCATGAATACCTCGCATATCTTTTCACAAAAATCAGAAAATATAGCCATCATGCATCTTTGAAAGGTAGCAGGTGCATTACATAAACCAAAAGGCATACGTCTATAGGCAAAAGTACTGAAAGGGCAAGTAAAAGTGGTCTTAGATTGATCATCAGCTGACACAGGTATTTGGGAGAAACCAAAATAACCATCTAGAAAGAAAAAATGTGTATGTTTGGATAATCTTTGTAGCATTTAATCAATAAAAGGTAAGGGGTAATGATCTTTTTAGTAGCCTTATTTAATTTGCGGAAATCAATTACCATCGTATAACTTGTAATAATTCTTTGCGGAATAAATTCATCTTTATCATTAGGAACGACAGTAATACCTCCCTTCCTAGGAACACAATGGACAGGACTTACCCACTGAATATCAGAAATGGGATAAATTATACCTGCCTCAAGGAGCTTTAGTATTTCTTTTCTTACCACTCCTTTCATCTTAGGATTCAATCATCGTTGGTGATCCATAACTGGTTTGGCATCTTTTTTCAAATTTATTTTGTGTTGACATAGAGTGGGACTAATGCCCTTAAGATCATCAAGAGTATATCCAATAGCAGCATGATGCTTCTTCAGAGTTTTCAATAATCTTTCTTCCTCCTTCCATGAAAGGTTAGCACTAATAATAACAGGATATATCTTCTTTTCATGAAGATAGGCATATTTAAGAGTATCAGGCAATGGTTTAAGCTCAAACACGGGATCACCCTTGGGTGGAGGAGGATCCCCTAAGATTTCAACAGGCAAGTTGTGTTTCAGAATAGGTCCCTGTTTAAAGAACACTTCATCTATTTCTCTTCTTTTCAATCATATACATATCATTTTCAAGGTCTAGCAAATATTGTTCTAAAAGATCACTAGGAGGTACGACAATAGAAGCAAGACCAATAATTTCATCTTTACTAGGCAATTCTTCTTCATGGTGTTGTCTACGAAATTTAGAAAAGTTGAACTCATGAGACATATCACCTAAACCAATAGTAATAACATCCTTTTTGCAGTCTATCCTAGCATTAATCGTGTTTAAGAAGGGTCTACCAAATATAATGGGACAAAAGCTATCTTATCGGGAACAAAGAACAAGAAAATTAGCAAGATATTTATTTTTCCCACACAAGACTTCGACATCTCTATGAAAGTGCGTTATATTGACTAGAGGGGGGTGAATAGGCGATTTTTATGAAATTCTTCACTGAGGAATTTGCCGATGAGGAAATTCCTTAGTGAAGAACTACTAGCAGCGGAATAAGTACTAAAAAGTAAACATAACAGAATACAAGCATAGTCATCATGATGAAATGAAGACAGGCACAGAGTATAGGAAGCGTAAGCACAGGATAACACAGGATGAAGACAAACAAACTGAAGAAATTGAACTGAGGGAATTGGGAAAGTCTTCAGTTAAAGTCTTCAAATACATATATGAACAAACACACAACACAGTTATGAGGAAATGAAAGAGTTGAGGGAGTAAAACCAGTAAGCTTGGTGAAGACAATGATTTGGTAGACCAGTTCCAACTGCTATCTCAGTTGTACGTCTGGTTGGAGCGGCTGAGTATTTAAACTCGAGGACACACAGTCCTAAACACGCAGCTCAGGACACCAAGTCCAAACCGTATTCTCCTTGAGCTAAGGTCACACAGACCTCGCCCAATCACTCGTGGTAAGTCTTCAGGCGACTTCCAAACCTTCACAAACTTGGTCACTCGGCGATCCACAATTCCTCTTGGATGCTCTAGACCATGACGCCTAACCGTCTGGAAGAAGCACAGTCTTCAAAGGTAACAAGCATCGGATCCATGCAGGATCAATCTCTTCAGTGATGCTCAATCACTTGGGGTTTGTAGGTGTTTGGGTTTAGGTTTTTCCTCACTTGATGATTTTCGCTCAAAGTCCTCGGAGGATGGGTTGGTCTCAAATGACAAGTGTCAGTTTCTCTCGGAGCAGCCAACCAGCTAGTGGTTGTAGGGGGCGCCTATTTATATCCTAGGGAGCAGCCCGACATGATAAGACATAAATGCCCTTCAACGATATGACTGTTAGGTGGATAGATATTTTGGGACAGCTGGCGCATAGCACAGCAACGGTCGGAATTTTGAGTAGCAAAATCCTCAGGGCTATCATGTTCCTCACTGTGTAGGCAATCCGCACTGGCGAATTCCTAACTCCTCAGTCAGAACAAATTCCTCAGAGACGAGAAGAACTTCGTCTCTATCACTGAAGAATATGACTAGACTGTATGAGATTTTCCAATGGCTTCACTCGAAGGGATTGGTAGGTGTAGGATTTTGAGTTGAGCATCACATGGAAATTTTTCCGTAGTTTTCCTCGACCCCCTTTAATAGTACGGTGTTTCCTATGACTCAAGAAAGAGAAAATGAAACTACGAAAACAAAAGTCTTCATGCTTCATGTTCCTCGAATGAATACCAAGTCTTCAAGGTCACACCAATTTCTTCACTTTCAAAGTCTTCATAAAGTCTTCAGAAATCCAAAGTCTTTAGTCGAAGAACTTCATTTTTAGGGGTTGACTTTCTCTGTAAATATCAAACTGCTCATAGACTTATAGACCTGTGTACACTCACAAACGCATTAGTCCCTTAACCTATAAGTCTTCAATACACCAAAATCACTAAGGGGCACTAGATGCACTTACACTCTAACAATCCCAATTGGTGAAATAGTATCTCTATTGGCAGGTTTAATTGTGACATCAATATCTTCTAACTCAGTAGGTGCAATATCATGCATAATCTCGTTGTACAAGTCAATAGGTATTGCACTATCACTAGCACCCATATCACACAAGCCATGATAACAATGATCTCCTATTTTAACAGAAATAATAGGCATGCCTACCACAGGTCTATGTTTATCTTTAGCACAAGGTTTAGTAATTCTAGCAGTTTTATCATAGAAATAAATAACATGCACATCAATATTATCAGCCAAGAGATCCTTAACAATAGCAATATTAGGTTCAACTTTAACTTGCTCAGGAGGTGTATAGGTTCTAATATTGCTTTTACGAACCAGAGTTGAAGCTTTAGCATGATCTTTTATCCTAATAGGAAAAGGTGGTTTCTCAACATAAGCAATAGGAACAATAGGATCATTATAAGTGATAGTATTTTCTTCAACTTTAATAGGTGAAGCTACTTTTACTTCTATGGGAGGATGATATTTAAACCACTTCTCTTTAGGGAGATCAATATGAGTACCAAAAGTTTCACAGAAAGAAGCTACTATTTCAGAGTCAAGTCCATATTTAGTGCTAAATTTACGGAAAACATCGGTATCCATAAAAGATTTAACACAATCAAACTTAGGTGTCTTACCTGACTTCTTACCTTCGTTGAGGTCCCAATCTTCAGAGTTGCGTTTAATTCTTTCCAATAAATCCCATTTGAATTCAATAGTCTTCATCATAAAAGAGCCAACACAAGAAGTATCGAGCATGGTGCGGTTGTTATCAGAAAGCCGAGCATAATTTTTTTGAATAATCATTTCTCTTGAGAGCTCATGATTAGGGGATGAATATAACATTGAATTAAGCCTCCCCCAAGCTTGAGCGATGCTTTCTCCTTCACGAGGCCAAAAATTATATATATAATTACGATCACGATGAACGAGATGCATAGGATAAAACTTCTGATGAAATTCCAATTTCAGTCGTTTGTAGTTCCATGATCCCATATCATCACATAACCTATACAATGTCAATGCGTCTCCCTCCAAAGATAAAGGGAAGACCTTCTTCTTGATAACATCATCGGGCATACCTGCAAGCTTAAATAATCCACAAACTTCATCCACATATATTAAGTGCTCATCAGGATGTAATGTTCCATCTCCTGAAAAAGGATTAGCTAGCAGTTTTTCTATCATATCCGAAGGAATTTCAAAGCAGACATTTTCATTTTCAGTAGGTTCAATAGGTTCAGTAGGTTGGAGAGCAACTCTTTGCTATACTGGTTGGGGTGAAGATACCCCGAACAAGCCCCTCGAAGGATTACTTTCCATAGTAACAAGTGACAGTAAATTTCAGCACACTATATAAATTTTTCCTTACCAAATTCCACCTACCAAAGGCGCTTCACTCCCCGGAAACGGCGCCAGAAAAGAGTCTTGATGACCCACAAGTATATAGGATCTATCGTAGTCCTTTTGATAAGTAAGAGTGTCGAACCCAACGAGGAGCAGAAGGAAATGATAAGCGGTTTTCAGCAAGGTATTCTCTGCAAGCACTAAAATTATAGGTAATAGATAGTTTTGCGATAAGATAATTTGTAACGAGCAACAAGTAACAAAAGTAAATAAAGTGCAGCAAGGTGGCCCAATCCTTTTTGTAACAAAGGACAAGCCTGGACAAATTCTTATATAGAGAAAAGCACTCCCGAGGACACATGGGAATTATCGTCAAGCTAGGTTTCATCACAATCATATGATTCGCGTTCGGTACTTTGATAATCTGATATGTGGGTGGACCGGTGCTTGGGTGCTGTCCTTACTTGGACAAGCATCCCACTTGTGATTAACCCCTATTGCAAGCATCCGCAACTACAACAAAGGTATTAAGGTAAACCTAACCATAGCATGAAACATATGGATCCAACTCAACCCCTTATGAAGCAACGCATAAACTAGGGTTTAAGCTTCTGTCACTCTAGCAACCCATCATCTACTTATTACTTCCGCCTTCCTCTAGGCCCAAATAATGGTGAAGTGTCATGTAGTCGATGTTCACATAACACCACTAGAGGAGAGACAACATACATCTCATCAAAATACCGAACGAATACCAAATTCACATGACTACTAATAGCAAGACTTCTCCCATGTCCTCAGGAACAAACGTAACTACTCACAAAGCATATTCATGTTCATAATCAGAGGAGTATTAATATGCAGATAGGATCTGAACATATGATCTTCCACCAAATAAACCAACTAGCATCAACTACAAGGAGTAATCAACGCTACTAGCAACCCACAGGTACCAATCCCAGACATAGAGACAAGAATTGGATACAAGAGATGAACGAGGGTTTGAGAGGAGATCGTGCTGGTGAAAATGTTGATGGAGATTGACCCCCTCCCGATGAGAGGATCGTTGGTGATGACGATGGCGATGATTCCCCCTCCTGGAGGGAAGTGTCCCCGACAGAACAACTCTGCCAGAGCCCTAGATTGGTTCCGCCAAGTTTCCGCCTCGTGGCGGCGGAGTCTCGTCCCCGAAAGCTTGCTTATGATTTTTTTCCTCAACGAAAGACTCCATATAGCAGAATATGGGCATCAGAGGGCCACCAGGGGGCCCACGAGGTAGGGAGGCGCGCCGCCCACCCTCGTGGCCAGGGTGTGGCCCCCCTTTGGAACTTCTTGCACTCAGTATTTTTTATATATTCTGAAAATGACTTCCCTGAAGTTTCAGGAATTTTGGAACTGTGCAGATTAGGTCTCTAATATTTGCTCCTTTTCCAGCCCAGAATCCCAGCTGCCGACATTCTCCCTCTCTATGTAAACCTTGTAAAATAAGAGAGAATAGGCATAAGTATTGCGATATAATGTGTAATAACAACCCATAATGCAATAAATATCGATATAAAAGCATGATGCAAAATGGACGTATCATCCTGCCTCGTGGACGACTCGGGAACCTTCTTGACATGAGACCGATGCAAAAAAATTCCTATAAATACAGAAAGCTCCAAAAAATAACCTAGATCGGGAGTTCCGCCGCCAGAAGCCTCCGCAGCCACTGAAAACCAATCTAGACCCAATACAGCACCCTGCCGGAGGGGGGAAACCCTCTCCGGTGGCCATCTTCATCATCCTGGCGCTCTCCATGACAAGGAGGGAGTAGTCCACCATCGGGGCTGAAGGTATGTACCAGTAGCTATGTGTTTGATCTCTCTCTCTCTCTCTCTCTCTCGTGTTCTTGAGGTGGTACCATCTTGATGTATCGCGAGCTTTGCTATTATAGTTGGATCTTATGATGTTTCTCCCCCTCTACTCTCTTGTGATGAATTGATTTTTCCCTTTGAAGTTATCTTATCAGGTTGAGTCTTTAAGGATCTGAGAACACTTGATGTATGTCTTGCATGTGCTTATCTATGGTGAAAATGTGATATCACGTGATCCACTTGATGTATGTTTTGGTGATCAACTTGCGAGTTCCGTGACCTCGTGAACTTATGCATAGGGGTTGGCACACGTTTTCATCTAGACTCTTTGGTAGAACCTTTGGGGCACTCTTTGAAGTTCTTTGTGTTGGTTGAATCGATGAATCTGAGATTGTGTGATGCATATCATATAATCATACCCACAGATACTTGAGGTGACATTGGAGTATCTAGGTGACATTAGGGTCTTGGTTGATTTGCGTCTTAAGGTGTTATTTTACTACGAACTCTAGGGCCATTTGTGACACTTATAGGAATAGCTCAACGGATTGATCGGAAAGAATAACTTTGAGGTGGTTTCGTACCCTACAATAATCTCTTCGTTTGTTCTCTGCTATTAGTGACTTTGTAGTGCTCTTTGTTGTGTGTTGAGGGATATTTATGTGATCTAATTATGATATTATTGTTGAGAGAACTTGCACTAGTGAAAGTATGAACCCTAGGCCTTGTTTCCTAGCATTGCAATACCGTTTGTGCTCACTTTTATCATTAGTTACCTTGCTATTTTTATATTTTCATATTACAAAAACCTATATCTTCTATCCATATTGCACTTGTATCACCATCTCTTCGCCGAACTAGTGCACCTATACGATTTACCATTGTATTGGGTGTGTTGGGGACACAAGAGACTCTTTGCTATTTGGTTGCAGGGTTGTTTGAGAGAGACCATCTTCATCCTACGCCTCCCACGGATTGATAAACCTTAGGCCATCCACTTGATGGAAATTTGCTATTGTCCTACAAACCTCTGCACTTGGAGGCCCAACAACGTCTACAAGAAGAAGGCTGTGTAGTAGACATCACGCCCGTGATGGTTGCCATCGTAGTAGTGTTTGGCCAACTGTTGGGCCTGAAGGAGGCGTTGCCGGACTTCTGCCAACATCTCATCACGATTCCGTAGAAGAGCATCGGCCGCCTCGGTCCTCGCCAGGGCCGGATCAACAGGAAGAATCGGCGGGGCCGGCCGGCCATAAACCACCTCAAAAGCCGTGGCATGGAGGAGTAATAATAGGTGTTGTAGCAGTACTCCACCCATGAGAGCCAGTCCACCCATGCGTGAGGGCGATCACCTATGACACAACGTAAATACATGGCAATCGCCTTGTTAACGACCTCAGACTGGTTGTCCGTTTGAGGGTGGAAGGTTGTGATGAGGCGGAGCTTAACGCCTGCCAGCCGGAAGAGGTCGCGCCACATGTGCCCCATGAACACGGGGTCTCGATCACTGACGATCGAAGAGGGAAACGCATGGAGACGGACAATACCGTCGAAGAAGGCCCGAGCGACAGACGCCGCCGTGTAGGGACGCCCGAGCGCGATGAAGTGAGCATACTTGGAGAAGCGATCGACCATCGTGACAATGACGGACTTGCCGCCCACCTTGGGAAGGCCCTCGTCGAAGTCCGTGGAAATGTCCGCCCAGACCTGAGACGACACCTCCAAAGGCTGGAGCAAGCTAGTCGGCCTCAGAGTCTCCGTCTTGTTGCGTTGCCACGTCACACAAGACCGCACCCAGTCACGGACCAGGACATGATCACCTGGAATGTAGAGGTCGGCGCGGAGACGATGGAGCATCTTCTACACACCCTCATGGCCCGCCGAGTGGGTGAGCAGCAACACCTGATGAAGGAGATCATCGTGCGCGGGAACAAAGACCCGGCGCCCATGGAGGAGCAAGCCATCGGCGAGGCACCACGGCTCATCAAACTCCCCTGCAGCCAGCTGCTGCTGAAGGAGGAGCGCGTCTGGTGCAGCCACAGTCGCCCGATGGATGTGTCCTCTGATCCGACACTGGTTGAGCCAGTTAAGCGGGTCCTCCGTACCGTGATAAGTGGCAAAGTCGATCATGGCGAACCATGGCGGCGTCTGGATCGGCGCGCCATGGCCGACCGGCTCGGCGGTGCGGAGCAGGGATGATGACGGTGCCCGGTCAATGATGGGGAGGCCCTCGGAGGCCCCCGTGAAGCCGAACGAGGCCCCAGACTGCAACATGGGTACCAGTGGGTCCCCGGCCTCCGTGTAAACTGGCGGTGGCGTCGTCCCGGTTAGCCAGGCCGGTGTCGGGGACGTTGACGGTGGGAACCAGACCTGCTAGATTTGAAGGTCTCTTGGTGAGGACTGGCCGAGTCCGGAGCTGGGCGGCGTTGGTGGGAGCTGGACTGGCGCGGGTGGCGTGGCAGTTGCCGGCAAGGGCCACTACGGCGCTGGGACGGGCGCAGGAGGCGTGGGTGGCGCTGCGAGAGCCGGCACGGGCCACTACGGCCAGGACGACGCTGGGGCGGGAGGCGGCTGGAGCGACGGATGGGCCCCGGTGATCGCCGCGGGTACCGAGTCCCAGGGCAGGGCCGACGGTCCGGAGGAGACGGCTGGCGACAGAGGTGTTGGCGGCCCGTACGGACTGGCCAGGAACAACTGGATGCCCTGGACCAGGACGACCAAGTCGTTGAGGACGCCGGCCATCGCCTCCGAGAAGTAGACGAGCGGTGAGGTGGAGGGTGATGGCGGCAGACCCGTGGAGGGGGGCGACGACTGGCCGATCGATGCGCCGGAGGTGGAACCCATCGGCGCCGAGGGAAGGGCCAGTGGTGCTGTGGAGAGGATCGGTCATGGCGCGACGGAGGTGGTGGGGAGGGGCAGTGACGGGCTTGGTTGTGGTGATGACATGGTCGAAACCAAGCTAGTTGATACCAAGGTGTTAGGAGCTAGGGTTCTCCCCGGTCTTGGGCGTAGGTTGTAGGGGAACGAGGGAGGAGGGCGAGGGCTGGAGCACAGCGACCGGCGGCGTGGCGCCGTCCTTGCGCTAGGTGCGGCGGCAGCGAAGGTAGGAGGCGGCTAGGGTTTAGGGTTTCCGGGTCCTCTCGGAGCCGGCAATAGAATAGTCTTATTGCTTAAATCTGAAAATAGTCCTACAACTTGTTTATATAACCATGAAGTCAAATAAAACTAAGATAACTTGTGGGCTAAGCTTGCCCGGTGGGCCTCCTATGGCCATAGGTCCGGCCGGTCATAACAGAATGTCCCACCTTTGGGGACGAAATGATGTCCATTATATCTTATTGCTTTCAAAAAAATTTCTCGTGTCAACATAGAACAATAGGAGTGCTGTGTGAATTTCTGTGATTTTTCGGGGTTCGTTTGGACATTTTTTATGCATTAACTGAGTTTTTAATGCATTTTATGTGCATAATACAAATTTGAACTACATGCACATACTCCAGTGCATATAAATTGGTTGAAAAATCAAATCTGTGTCCTTGGGTGCATGCTCAGGTCCCATGCAAGAAATGGACATAAATTTCAAACACCAGGGCAGCGTTGATTGCCGGCAAAACATTGAGATGCATGGTTTTTAAATTCTAGTAAATCCAAAACTCATCTGAAATTCATGAAACTTGGCATGCTATCATGGAGCGGCATCAACATGCCGTGGTACAAATTTTGTCCCATATGGGGCGGGTTTGGGTATATGCTTCTCACAAACCGGAGCTTCTCACAACAAGCATGATGGTTTTCGGTAGGGAACGTCCCACCTTTGGGGACGAAACGATATCCATTGCCTCTTATTGCTTTCAAATTTTTTTCTCGTGTCAACATAGAACAACAGGAGTGTTGTGTGAATTTTTGTGTTTTTTCGGGGTTTGTTTGGACATTTTTATGCATTAACTGAGTTTTCAATGCATTTATGTGCATAATTCAAATTTGAACTACATGCACATGCTCTAGTGCATATAAATTGGTTGAAAAATGAAATATGTGTCCTTGGGTGCATGCTTAGGTCCCATGCAAGAAATGGGCATGAATTTCTAACACTGGGGCACCGTTGATTGCCGGCAAAACATTGAGATGCCTGGTTTTTAAATTCTAGTAAATCAAAAACTCGTCTGAAATTCGTGAAACTTGGCATGCTATCATGGAGCGGCATTAATGTGTTGTGGTACACATCTTGTCCCATATGGGGCAGGTTTGGGTGTATGCTTCTCACAAACCGGCGCTTCTCACAGCAAGCATGATCGTTTTCGGTAGGGAACGTCCCACCTTTGGGGACGAAACGGTATCCATTGCCTCTTATTGCTTTCAATTTTTTTGCTCCTGTCAACATAGAACAACAGGAGTGTTGTGTGAATTTTTGTGATTTTTCGTGGTTCGTTTGGACATTTTTATGCATTAATTGAGTTTTCAATGCATTTTATGTGCATAATTCAAATTTGAACTACATGCACATGCTCTAGTGCATATAAATTGGTTGAAAAATCAAATTTGTGTCCTTGGGTGGATGCTTAGGTCCCATACAAGAAATGGGCATGAATTTCCAACACCGGGGCACCGTTGATTGCCGGCAAAACATTGAGATGCGTGGTTTTTAAATTCTAGTAAATCCAAAATTCTGTTAACCATTCATGTGATGCCACGTGTCTTGGTTTTAATGGGTGTAGGAGGTGCCGTGTGGATAGCTGCTTGACCTTGACTGATCGGGAGGCGTGTGAGCGTCGTCCGGTGCGCAGGCTAACTGAGAGGCGTGCAAGCTGTCCTCGAGTGCGCAGGCTCACCAGGAAGCGTGCGAGCTGTACGCTGCGCAGGCTCACTGGGAAGCGAGCCCTTTGATTTCCATGGTCGCCCGCCTTGCTTGCGTCCTCTCCATTAATGGCGCCCAAGCCGCGGTCTAATTCGCTTTTTAAATATAAAACACTCATCACAAACGTTTTAGTTAGAACACCCGTATGCAAACCGACAGCTTCTCGAGGAACCCAAGAGAAAGTTTATCGAGCAGGATTTTTGCAGCTCTTGATCGCAAATGATTTAGATAGAACACCCGTATGCAAAGTGAGAGCAGCGCAGGATTTGTGCATCCCTTCAATGCAAACGGTCATTCTGGATGACCCATGTGCAACCATGCACAAACAATTTGGTAAGATTTGCATCTGTCATATTGGGTATGTTGCCATTTGTCAAACTGGAAAGATTTACATTTGTTGATCTAGTAATGTTGCCATTTGTCAATCCTTGTAACACTGCGATTTGTCAAAATATGCAGCTAGAAATCATTAGCACTATTTAATTTTTGCAACTAAAATTCAGTAATTAAGCTAGAAATCATTCCCCAATTGTTGCCAACCACGTACTGAAATAGCTCGTTCAACTATATATACTAGCTAATTTTAAGTACGTTGTACAGTTCGACCACACACCTATAGTCAGATGAACTGAACAAAATAGCTGCTAAATACTACTACATACTACCACAGAGGTGCTTTGTGTTACTTCCGGCAGTGTCTCCTCTGCCCAGCACGCTCAGTAAGAGGAAGAGGAGGAGGAGGAGCCTACCGACGAGCTAGACAAATGAAATACGGTGCCTGCCGCTGCTACACGTTCAGCGACGCTCGTGAGCTCGAACACCCACTGCCGCTCCAGGGGATCCCTCTCGAAGCGGCCGGACTGCTTGTAGATCTCCTGATTCCTCGCCTCTGCGTTAGCATGTGCTGCGACCACGGCTGCGGTAAGGCTCTTTGCATGCTCGACGATGCGCTTCTCCTCTCCCGCGGGAACTCAATGTAGCGTGCAAGGTCGCTGACGCACGTGCGGGCCTCCACCTCCGCCCCCCTCCTTCGGGCGGCGGTGGTGGAGCAGGTGATGATCCCAGCGGTCGACGGTGGGCTAGCGGCCATGGCGGCCGATGATGGGGTGGCGGCCATGACCACCACCTCCCGCCTTCGACCCACGGTGACGGAGTGGGTGATGGCCACGGTGGCCGACAGTGGGGTGGCGGCCACGATGGCCACCTCCCGCCTTCGGGTCGCGGCGGTGGAGCGGGACATGGACCTGGCTTTCGACGTTGGTGTGGTGGTAACAGCGGCCGGCAACAGCTGCCGATGGGCAGCGGTGGCAGAGCGTGTGGTGGGTGTTCCGCGCACATCCAACAAGGATGCCACGCGCACTACACTACGCCGGGGACTGCGCCGCCACCGCGGTGTAGCCTCCCAGCTGGAGCTGCCCTCTGATGACGATGAGTGGCTGAGCGACGATGACGGACCGGTGCCATTGGCGATTGTGGAATGATACGTCTCCAACGTATCTATAATTTTTGATTGTTCCATGCTATTATATTATCAACCTTGGATGTTTTATATGCATTTATATGCTATTTTATATGATTTTTGGGACTAACCTATTAACCCAGAGCCCAGTGCTAGTTTCTGTTTTTCCTTGTTTAAGAGTATCGCAGAAAAGGAAAGTCAAACGGAGTCCAATTGACCTGAAATTTCACGTAACATATTTTTGGAAGGAAAGCAACCTGGGAGACTTGGAGTCCACGTAAGGGAAGCAACGAGGAGGCCATGAGGCAGCGGGGCGCGCCCACCCCCTGGGCGCGCCCTCCACCCTCGTGGGCCCCTCTTGGCTTCCCTGACGTACTTCTTCCGCCTATATATCTCCATATACCCTAAAAACATCCGGGAGCACAATAGATCGGGAGTTCTGCTGCAGAAGCCTCCGTAGCCACCGAAAACCAATCTAGACCCATTCTAGCAACCTGCCGGAGGGGGAATCCCTCTCTGGTGACCATCTTCATCATCCCGGTGCTCTCCATGACAAGGAGGGAGTAGTTCTCCCTCGGGGCTGAGGGTATGTACCAGTAGCTATGTGTTTGATCCCTCTCTCTCGTGTTCTTTATTTGGCATGATCTTGATGTATCGCAAGCTTTCCTATCATTGTTGGATCTTATGTTTCTTCTCCCCCTCTACTCTCTTGTAACGGATTGAGTTTTCCCTTTGAAGTTATCTTATCGGATTTAGTGTTTAAAGATTTGAGAACACTTGATGTATGTCTTGTCGTGCGTATCTGTGGTGACAATGGGATATCACGTGATTCACTTGATGTATGTTTTGGTGATCAACTTGCGGGTTCCGCCCATGAACCTATGCATAGGGGTTGGCACACGTTTTCGTCCTGATTCCCCGGTAGAAACTTTGGGGCACTCTTTGAGGTCATATGTGTTGGTTGAATAGATGAATCTGAGATTGTGTGATGCATATCATATAATCATACCCACGGATACTTGAGGTGACATTGGAGTATCTAGGTGACATTAGGGTTTTGGTTGATTTGTGTCTTAAGGTGCTATTCTAGTACGAACTGTAGGGCTGTTTGTGACACTTATAGGAATAGCCCAACAGATTGATTGGAAAGAATAACTTTGAGGTGGTTTCGTACCCTACCATAATCTCTTCGTTCGTTCTCCGCTATTAATGACTTTGGAGTGACTCTTTGTTGCATGTTGAGGGATAGTTATGTGATCCAATTATGTTATTATTGTTGAGAGGACTTGCACTAGTGAAATTACGAACCCTAGGCCTTGTTTCCTAACATTGCAATACCGTTTACGCTCACTTTTATCATTAGTTACCTTGCTGTTTTTATATTTTCAGATTACAAAAACCTTTATCTACCATCCATATACCACTTGTATCACCATCTCTTTGCCGAACTAGTGCACCTATACAATTTACCATTGTATTGGGTGTGTTGGGGACACAAGAGATCCTTTATTATTTGGTTGCAGGGTTGTTTGAGAGAGACCATCTTCATCCTACGCCTCCTACGGATTGATAAACCTTAGGTCATCCACTTGAGGGAAATTTGTTATTGTCCTACAAACCTCTGCACTTGGAGGCCCAACAACGTCTACAAGAAGAAGGTTGTGTAGTAGACATCAAGCTCTTTTCTGGCGCCGTTGCCGGGGAGGCAAGGAAAGCGGCACTAACACCCCGTCAACTAAGCTCTTTTCTAGCGTTGTTGCCGGGGAGGTTAGCGCTTGAAGGTATATCTTTAGATCTTGTAATCGAATCTTTTTGTTTCTTGGTTTAGCACTAGTTTAGTTTATAAAATAAAACTACAAAAAAAATGGAATTGAGTTTGTCTCATATGCTTCACCTTTTTAATATCTTTCATGAGTATGATGGAAAGGAAAATTATGCTCAAATGCTAGAAGAAGAATTGCATAGAATGTTTGGCACTAAATATTTGAATGATGAGCATGATTGCAATGTTGTTAGTATGAATTCCTTGAATATCTATGATGCTAATGATATGCAAAGCCACATGCTTGGGGAAGCTATGTTTAATGAAGATGATATTTTTTGTCCCCCAAGCTTTGATGAGCAAATTTACTATGATGAAAGCATGCCTCCTATGTATGATGATTATTGCGATGACACGTATGCTTTAAAGAATAATGATAACCATGAAACTTGTCATCTTGATCTTAATTTTCAATCACATGATAGTTATTTTGTTGAGTTTGCTCCCACTATTATGCATGAGAATAAATTTGCTTATGTGGAGAGTAGTAAATTTTCTATGCTTGTAGATCATGAAAAAAATGCTTTAGGTGCTGTTTATATTGTTGACTTCATTCATGATGCTACTGAAAATTATTATGAGGGAGGAATATATGCTTGTAGGAATTGCAATAATATCAAGTTTCCTCTCTATGTGCTTAAAGTTTTAAAGTTATGCTTGTTTTGCCTTCCTATGCTAGTTGATTATTGCTCCCATAAGTTGTTTGATCACAAAATCCCTATGCATAGGAAGTGGGTTAGACTTAAATGTGCTAGTAATATTCTTCAAGATGCTCTCTTTATGTTACAATTCTTATCTTTTATGTGAGCATCGTTGAAATCATCATGCCTAGCTAGGGGCGTTAAACGATAGCGCTTGTTGGGAGGCAACCCAATTTTATTTTTATTCCTTGATTTTTGATCCTGTTTAGTAATAAATAGTCCATCTAGCCTCTGTTTAGATGTGTTTTTTGTGTTTAATTAGTGTTTGTGCCAAGTAGAACCGTTGGGAAGACTTAGGGAAAGTCTTGTTGATCTTGCTGTAAAAAACAGAAACTTTAGCGCTCACGAGAATTGCTGCCATTTTTGTTTGGAGGGTGATATTTAGTTAATTATTTTTTTAAATGATTAATAGATAAATTCCTCACATCCAGAAATTTATGTCAGAATTTTATGAGTTCCAGAAGTATACGTTTGATCCAGATTACTACAGACTCTTCTATTTTTGACAGATTCTGTTTTTCATGTGTTGTTTACTTATTTTGATGAATCTATGGCTACTAAAATAGTTTATAAACCATAGAGAAGTTGGAATACAGTAGGTTTAACACCAATATAAATAAATAATGAGTTCATTATAGTACCTTGAAGTGGTGATTTATTTTCCTATACTAACGGAGCTTACGAGTTTTCTGTTAAGTTTTGTGTTGTGAAGTTTTCAAGTTTTGGGTAAAGATTCGATGGACTATGAAATAAGGAGTGGCAAGAGCCTAAGCTTGGGGATGCCCAAGGCAACCCAAGGTAATATTCAAGGACAACCAAGAGCCTAAGCTTGGGGATGCCCCGGAAGGCATCCCCTCTTTTGTCTACTCCCATCGGTAACTTTACTTGGAGCGATATTTTTATTCACCACATGATATGTGTTTTGCTTGGAGCGTAAATTTATTTTGTTAGGATTTTCTTTCTGTTATTTAGAACAATGTTTTGCATCTTTTATTCCAATAAAAGTGCCATTGATAGTCTTTACTATGCCTATGTTACAAGTCTTCATGTTGCTGTTTGAAAACAGAAAGTTTACCGCTGTTGCAATAATTCCCTAGAAAGGTCAGAATGTGATAAAATGTTGAAAACTTTTGCATATAAAGCTTTGATAAATTTACTACAGTGGGAATTTTATTTCATAATTTTTGGAGTTAGGGAAGTATGGATGTTGCTGCATTCTTTACAGACTGTCATGTTTAGGCAGATTGTTGTTATGTTTGCATTGTTTGCATATGTTTGCTTCTTTAATGATTCTATTTGAGGATAGTCCTATTAAATATGCAGAGACATTTAGTATGCAATGTTGAATAATAATTTTAGTGATTTTCTACAGTACAGTATGATAAGGTTTTGGCAATGGTTTATACTAACTTATCTCACGAGTCCTTGTTGAGTTTTGTGTGGATGAAGCTTTTGAGATTTAGGGAGACCGTGATATGAGAGGAATTAAGGAGACACAAAAGCTCAAGCTTGGGGATGACCAAGGCATCCCAAGATAATATTTCAATAAGTCTCAAGCGTCTAAGCTTGGGGATGCCCCGGTGGGCATCCCACCTTTCTTCTTCAACAACTATCGGTTAGTATCGGTGGATCCTAAGTTTTTGCTTCTTCACATGATGTTTTCTATTCTTAGAATGTCATTTTAGTTTGATTTGCTTTCTATTTGAATAAAATACCAAGATCTGAAATTCTTAAATGTTAGAGAGTCTTCACATAGTTGCATAATTATTCGACTACTCATTGATCTTCACTTATATCTTTCGGAGTAGTTTGTTGTTGCTCTAGTGCTTCACTTTATCTTTTTAGAGCACGGTGGTGGTTTTATTTTGAAAAAATAGATGAACTCTCATGCTTCACTTATATTATTTTGAGAGTCTTTAGAACAGCATGGTAGTTTGCTTTGGTTATGAATCTAGTCCTAATATGATAGGCATCCAAGATGGGTATAATAAAAACTTCCATATAAAGTGCATTGAATACTAAGAGAAGTTTGATACTTGATAATTGTTTTGAGATATGGAGATGGTGATATTAGAGTCATGCTAGTGAGTAGTTGTGAATTTGATAGATACTTGTGTTAAAGTTTGTGATTCCCGTAGCATGCACGTATGGTGAACCGTTATGTGATGAAGTCAGATCATGATTTATTTATTGACTGTCTTCCTTGTGAGTGGCGGTTGGGGACGAGCGATGGCCTTTTCCTACCAATCTATCCTCCTAGGAGCATGCACGTAGTACTTCGTTTCGATAACTAATAGATTTTTGCAATAAGTATGTGAGTTCTTTATGACTAATGTTGATTCCATGGATTATACGCACTCTCACCCTTCCAGCATTGCTAGCCTCTCTAGTACCGCGCAACTTTCGCTGGTACCATAAACCCACCATATACCTTCCTCAAAATAGCCACCATACCTACCTATTATGGCGTTTCCATAGCCATTCCGAGATATATTGCCATGCAACTTTCCACCGTTCTGCTTATTAGGACACGCTCCATCATTGTCATACTGCTTTGCATGATCATGTAGTTGACATCGTATTTGTGGCAAAGCCACCATTCATAATTCTTTCATACATGTCACTCATGCATCATTGCACATCCCGGTACACCGCCGGAGGCATTAATATAGAGTCATATTTTGTTCTAAGAATCGAGTTGTAATTCTTGAGTTGTAAGTAAATAAAAGTGTGATGATCATCATTATTAGAGCATTGTCCCAGTGAGGAAAGGATGATGGAGACAATGATTCCCCCACAAGTCGGGATGAGACTCCGGACGAAAATAAATAAATAAAAGAGGCCAAAGAAGCCCAAATAAAAAAAGAGAAAAGAGGCCATATAAAAAGAGAAGGCCCAAATAAAAAAATGAGAAAAAAGAGAGGAGGGGCAATGCTACTATCCTTTTACCACACTTGTGCTTCAAAGTAGCACCATGATCTTCATGATAGAGAGTCTCCTATGTTGTCACTTTCATATACTAGTGGGAATCTTTCATTATAGAACTTGGCTTGTATATTCCAATGATGGGCTTCCTCAAAATGCCCTAGGTCTTCTTGAGCAAGCAAGTTGGATACACACCCACTTAGTTTCTTTTTGAGCTTTCATACACTTATAGCTCTAGTGCATCCGTTGCAAGGCAATCCCTACTCACTCACATTGATATCTATTGATGGGCATCTCCATAGCCCGTTGATACGCCTAGTTGATATGAGACTATCTTCTCCTTTTTGTCTTCTCCACAACCACCATTCTATTCCACCTATAGTGCTATGTCCATGGCTCACGCTCATGTATTGCGTGAAGATTGAAAAAGTTTGAGAACATCAAAAGTATGAAACAATTGCTTGGCTTGTCATTGGGGTTGTGCATGATTTAAATACGTTGTGCGGTGAAGATGGAGCATAGTCAGACTATATGATTTTGTAGGGATAACTTTCTTTGGCCATGTTATTTTGAGAAGACATGATTGCTTTGTTAGTATGCTTGAAGTATTATTATTTTTATGTCAATATTAAACTTTTGTCTTAAATCTTATGGATCTGAATATTCTTGCTACAATAAATAGAAATACATGATGAATATGTTAGGTAGCATTCCACATCAAAAAATTTGTTATTATCATTTACCTACTCGAGGACGAGCAGGAATTAAGCTTGGGGATGCTGATACGTCTCCAACGTATCTATAATTTTTGATTGTTCCATGCTATTATATTGTCAACCTTGGATGTTTTATATGCATTTATATGCTATTTCATATGATTTTTGGGACTAACCAATTAACCCAGAGCCCAGTGCCAGTTTCTGTTTTTTCCTTGTTTTGGAGTATCGCAGAAAAGGAAAATCAAACGGAGTCCAATTGACCTGAAAGTTCACGGAACTTATTTTTGGAAGGAAAGCAACCCGGGAGACTTGGAGTCCACGTAAGGGAAGCAACAAGGAGGCCACGAGGTAGGGGGCGCGCCCTCCACCCTTGTGCTCCCTCGTGGCTCCCCTGACGTACTTCTTCCGCCTATATATATCTCCATATACCCTCAAAACATCCGGGAGCACAATATATCGGGAGTTCCGCTGCCAGAAGCCTCCGTAGCCACCGAAAACCAATCTAGATCCGTTTCGGCAACCTGCCGGAGGGGGAATCCCTCTCCGGTGACCATCTTCATCATCCCGGTGCTCTCCATGACAAGGAGGGAGTAGTTCTCCCTCGGGGCTGAGGGTATGTACCAATAGCTATGTGTTTGATCCCTCTCTCTCGTGTTCTTGATTTGGCACGATCTTGATGTATCACGAGATTTGCTATTATAGTTGGATCTTATGTTTCTTCTCCCCCTCTACTCTCTTGTAATGGATTGAGTTTTCCCTTTGAAATTATCTTATCGGATTGAGTCTTTAAAGATTTGAGAACACTTGATGTATGTCTTGCCGTGCGTATCTGTGGTGACAATGGGATACCACGTGATTCACTTGATGTATGTTTTGGTGATCAACTTGAGGGTTTCGCCCATGAACCTATGCATAGGGATTGGCACACGTTTTCGTCGCGATTCTCCAGTATAAACTTTGGGGCACTCTTTGAGGTCCTATGTGTTGGTTGAATAGATGAATCTGAGATTGTGTGATGCATATCGTATAATCATACCCACGGATACTTCAGGTGACATTGGAGTATCTAGGTGACATTAGGATTTTGGTTGATTTGTGTCTTAAGGTGTTATTCTAGTACGAACTCTAGGGCTGTTTGTGACACTTATAGGAATAGCCCAACGGATTGATTGGAAAGAATAACTTTGAGGTGGTTTCATACCCTACCATAATCTCTTCGTTCGTTCTCCGCTATTAGTGACTTTGGAGTGACTCTTTGTTGCATGTTGAGGGATAGTTATGTGATCCAATTATGTTATTATTGTTGAGAGGACTTGCACTAGTGAAAGTATGAACCCTAGGCCTTGTTTCCTAGCATTGCAATACCGTTTACGCTCACTTTTATCATTAGTTACCTTGCTGTTTTTATATTTTCAGATTACAAAAACCTTTATCTACCATCCATATACCACTTGTATCACCATCTCTTCGCCGAACTAGTGCACCTATACAATTTACCATTGTATTGGGTGTGTTGGGGGCACAAGAGACTCTTTGTTATTTGGTTGCAGGGTTGTTTGAGAGAGACCATCTTCATCCTACGCCTCCTACGGATTGATAAACCTTAGGTCATCCACTTGAGGGAAATTTGCTACTGTCCTACAAACCTCTGCAGTTGGAGGCCCAACAACGTCTACAAGAAGAAAGTTGTGTAGTGACATCAAGCTCTTTTCTGGCGCCGTTGCCGGGGAGGCAAGGAAAGCGGCACTAACACCCCGTCAACTAAGCTCTTTTCTGGCGCCGTTGTCGGGGAGGTTAGCGCTTGAAGGTATATCTTTAGATCTTGTAATCGAATCTTTTTGTTTCTTGTTTTAGCACTAGTTTAGTTTATAAAAGAAAACTACAAAAAATGGAATTGATTTTGTCTCATACACTTCACCTTTTTAATATCTTTCGTGAGTATGATGAAATGGAATTGAGTTTGTCTCATACGCTCACCGACGATTCATTGGCGCCATCGTTTGTCCAAAAGAACGCCCCCGTGCGCTGCACAAGCTTGCGCTGTAAGCCATCTGCGGCAGCGGGGTGACAAGACATGCGAGAGGAGGACGAGAGGACGTGTACACATACAAGCAATAAAAAAATGTTTGCGATTTAATTACCTACTATGCCCCCGTACTGGTTTATAAGTAGGATTTATTAACTAATAAAATACGAATGCATGTCGCCATAGATTATATCGTTGGAGTCGTATTTGAACATAGTTTCCAGGTATACAATTTTTGTAACATGCATTAACACTTTTTAGGTTAAATTTAAGGTTATACACCAGCAAGCGTTTGCCCGCAACACAGATGGCTTATTCCATCACAAACAGCTCTGATGGATCAACTGTCTGCCACGTATCACACACGCAACTCTAATCTGATTCGTGCTTGATGTCTCTGACATCGCTCACACAGTTCGTCTTATTTGCCACGTATCACTGTGTCGTCCTCTGCTCACGTCCCTCGGCAAGCTCTGCTCACCATTAGGCCCCGCAGCGCGCTGTGCTCGTTGTTAGGCACCGCGGCGTGCTCAATCGCGTCCGTTGGCGCGCTTTGCTCGCGTCCGTCGGCGCGCTCGACTTGTGGACAACTTTTCCTTGAGGCGACCGCGGAGCGCTCTGCTCGCGTCCCTCTGCGCGCGCTTTGCCAGCGGTTGGCATGCGCACAATCATGTCGGGGCCCCCATATGCGTGCGGTTGCGCCGCGTTACGTGCGGCACGATGGAGTTATGCGCTATGTGCGGTATGATGGAGTTACGCGCTACAAATTATAACTGCCATCAGGGCCTGCTGATATTCCTGGCCGTCCGGCTTCCCCTTTAATTCCCGCGGCAATTATAACCTTAGTCTCTTCAACCTTTCGATCGCGTCCCACAACACAACAAGCTCACCCACGATAACACATAGAGAGGGGATGTTAAGCGGCACTCCAATGGAGTACGGTGAGCATAGAGTGGAGACCCACGCGAGGGAGATGGATCTGTCGGTGGTGTAGACCATCGACCCGGCCGTGGTGGACGACTACATCAACAGCGTTGAGCAGTTGCCTGCTGGAGACAAGTACAAGGTGGTCGACATTGACCTCCAGTACACCGCCGGTCGTCCCGACATAGATTAGAAGGTTGCCGTCGCCCAGTTGTGCGTGCACCATCATGTCCTCATCTACCACTACTGCATGGCCACAGGGCCTTGCGACCGTTTCAACAAGTTTGTCAACAACACCAACTACAAGTTCGCCAAGGTGGATACCAAAGACGATGTAAAAGCGCTCAGTGTTACGGGCTTGGCCTGCAAGAACCTTGTCGAAATCCGTGACCACTACAGGGTCTGGGGCAGCACGAAGCAGGACTCCCTGGGCGAATTCGCCTCAGCCATCATCGACCCCAACTACAAAAAGATGAAGCAGGATACCCAGAGAACAAGTCCCGTATCCTGGCACAAGGTCTGGATGCGTCAACTAGATGAACCTCAGCTTAGATTCGCGGCCAAGAGCGTGTACACATGCTAGGAGATGCACAGGCGGATCGTTGACATGAGGAAGTGCCTCGTTACCCAAATCGACGAGCCCGGATCGAGCCACAAGAAGAGCAAGCGTCACAACAAGTAGATGATGATCAGATGATCGTTTATGCTAGTTAATCATGCATGTAATATATAGTTTACTTTATTGGTGCATGTCGGTGTCAAAGCCGGCGAATCTCAGGTAGGGGGTCCCGAACTATGCGTCAAGGCCGGATGGTAACAGGAGGCAAGGAACACGATGTTTTACCCAGGTTCGGGCCCTCTTGATGGAGGTAAAACCCTACGTCCTGCTTGATTAATATTGATGATATGGGTAGTACAAGAGTAGATCTACCATGAGATCAAGGAGGCTAAACCCTAGAAGCTAGCCTATGGTATGATTGTTTTATATGGGGTTGATTGCCTACGGACTACAACCCTTCGGTTTATATAGACACCGGATAGGGTTAGGGTTACATAAAGTCGGTTACAATGGTAGGAGATCTTGAATATCCGCATTGCCAAGCTTGCCTTCCACGCCAAGGAAAGTCCCATCCGGACACGGGACGAAGTCTTCAATCTTATACCTTCATAGTCCAGGAGTCCGGCTGAAGGTATAGTCCGGCTACCCGAACACCCCCTAATCCAGGACTCCCTCAGTAGCCCCTGAACCAGGCTTCAATGACGACGAGTCCGGCGCGCAAATTGTCTTCGGCATTGCAAGGCGGGTTCCTCCTCCAAGTCCTTCGTAGAAGATCGTAAACACCAAGAGTAGTGTCCCGTTCTGCAAAATAAGCTTCCACATATTGCCATAGAGAGAATAATATTAACACAAATCAAATCTGCTGACGTATTCCGCAGTGCGCTATCACACTACGGCCAAGTCCTTTACTCAAACCGTTTTTACTTTTCCACCTCAGCATGTTTTGCGAGGCGGTTTCCTTGGCACGTCTTGTCAAAGCAGAGATCATGTGCCCTTTTTACGGGATTCTCATCAATACGGACGTGGGTAACCCTAACCGCGCCATTTACCACGGCGCTTGGGAGGCAAGCGAGTTTTATTAGGCAGGTGGGGACGCACAACCGCATCCGCCCATATAAGGGGATAAGGATCCACCTTTTTACCTACGCCTTCTTCCTCCTTTGCCTATCCATCTCCTGCGCACTCGAGATCCAGCACCGAAGCCCGCACTTCCCACCTCGACCTTCTCCAGCAATGTCCGGAGCGGGAGGCAAATGGAAGGTCTCCTCCGTCATGGAGGGCGGCGTAAAAAAGCTAAGGAAGGCCGGATACTTGTCCAAAGACATTGCGCACCGGCTTCCCGAGGAGGGGCAGCTTCTCCCCACCCCAAGGCCCCATGAGAGGGTAGTATTCCTTCCCCACTTCCTCCGCGGACTGGGTTTTCCACTTCACCCATTCGTCCGGGGGCTCATGTTCTACTACGGCCTGGATTTTCACGATCTAGCCCCGAACTTCATCCTTAACATCTCGGCGTTTATCGTCGTGTGCGAGGCTTTCCTCCACGTCCGCCCCCATTTCGGCCTCTGGCTCAAGACCTTCAACGTCAAGCCCAAGGTGCTGCGCTGCAACCAGGCGGAGTGTGGAGGCGCCATGGCGGGCAAGATTGCCAACGTCCTGTGGTTCGAGGGCTCCTTCATAGAGACCCTAAAGGGGTGGCAAGCCGGGTGGTTTTACATCACCGAGCCACGCCATCCGAAATGGATCGCAGCCCCCGAGTTCCGATCTGGACCCCCCACGCGGCTCATGTCCTGGAAAGAGACGGGCCTATCGTGGGGTAACAAGAAAGAGGTGACCGGACTGAAGACATGCATCCAGTCCTTGGTAAACAAGTCGATCAGGCTTGTAAATGTAGTCCAGGTCATGCTCGTTCGCCGAATCCTCCCGTGTCAACAATGGGACTTTACTTTGTGGGAGTTCGACCCGGCACGGCACCGAACCCTTAACAGGCTCTTCGACACGATGTATGAAGATGTCTGGAAGGCGCTAATCAAAGGTGCCGAGGCTCCCACATCCGCTTCCGAGGACCGCGGATACAGCTCGCAGCGTCACGCTAGCAAGGTAAGCTATTTTCACCTTTTACAGGATGTTCAACTTTTTTCATAGTTTAACTCTATGCGGGATCTAAACTCCCTTACCTTTGACAGGCTTGGCGGGCGGTATCCGGACCGATTAACTGTCCGGCTCCGCTGCCCGAAGACCCAGCCCCAGCTCTACTAGTGAAGCTGCTGGCTCCGATGCCTTATGTGGTGCCGGAAAAGAAGGCCAAGAAGAAGAAGACCACGGGGACTCGAAGGAGTACCCTCAACATGGTGTTGTCAGACTCGTCATCCGACGAGTCCAAGACGCCCTCCTCCCGTGAAAACGAGGAGGAGGAAGAAGAAAATTCTCCCCTCCCAGCGGAGGGAGGAAAGAAAAGGAAGGCCGCCCCAAGGGGGAAGGCCGAAGAGTCCAAGAAGAGGAAATCCCCTCCGCCGGACTACGCCCCTGACGCCGATGAGGACGAAGAGGAGTGGCCGGACTGGGCCAGGAATCCGGCGAAATCGTAAGTGTTCGGATACTAGAGTAACTCATGATATTCCTTTTGTTGCACAACTTTCCCTAATGTCGAATATAATCATGCAGCCCGCCCTGGGCCGAACTCAATGAGTCGTCGAGCGGCTCCCTGGATTCATCGGACGTGAACTCAGTTCCGCCCGCTGTCTCCCCCCGCACTGCGAACGACGCCGAAGTGGCGTCGCAACGGGCTCCGGGGCAGGAGGAGATGGTCCTGGAGGAGCCGCAAGGCGACCTCCCAGACTCCAGGAGTAAAGGGGACAAGACCCCCCCAGGGCTCCAAGTCCGGCTTTGAGCCGGACACCGTGCCGGAATCTTCAATGATTCCGGACCGCGACAGGCGAACTCCTTCCAAGAGGAGCAAGCCTTCTGAGCCGGCAGCCTCCGTCCAACCGGAGGTGCCGGACAATCTGCTGAAGGTGCTTGAAGGTGCCTTCATCGACGAGGAGCACCGTACTATTATGAGTACGGTGATCCAGAAGGTTCAGTCCGCCAAGAGCGGACTGAGCGAAGCTTGCGCTAGCCTCCTAACAGGCTTCGAGGTAAGTAAAAAATATGTAAAAATATTACCGCATAGACAGTAGCCCCTGATGCTCTGTTTGGCGTTCGGAAAGAAAAGCCGAATAGAGGATCTATTAAATTTCGCAGGAGTCTATCAATAAAGAGTCTATATGCGTATGCAGGCTTCGCTGCTATCCACCGCCGCACTGACTGCGGAGGTGGGTGTCCTGAAACAGGACCTCGGGCGGACCGAGCAAGAGCTCGGCCTTGCCAAGCGGCAGCTCGAGGAGAAAGAAGGTAAGAAATACCTTACTGAAAAGGGTGCCTATAGAGAGGCGTGATTGCAAAAAATAACAGGATTGTACTGCTTATTGTAGGGGTCACGACTGAGGTGGCGACCCTCAAGCAGGCGCTATCTGAGTCCGAAAAGAAAACGGCCGTGGAGCGCACCGAGCAAGAGAAACTTGGGGCTCAGGTCGGCGAGGTGCAGCAAGAGCTTCAGGCTCTCATGAAAAAACATGAGAGTTTGGAGCTTGAGTCAAAGACCCAAGCGTCCGAGCTCGCGATGGCCCTTGAGACTGCCAAGTCTGCCAAGGCCGAAGCCCAAAAGGCCCTCCAAGAGTTGGAGGAGGTGAAAAAGATAGCAGCGGATAAGGCATACTTTATGCAAAGCAGAAATATAAAAGTAAACTACTTGTTACTTACCCGAATCCGGAGCTCTCCAGGGGCATTCGCAGATCTTCCCCGCAGCGTATCCGACGCCGCCGCATTCTACCAAGCTGAAGAGGGCAGCTCGACGGAGAAGGTGTTCTGGTCTCAGTATGCTGAGGCCGGACACCCTGTGCCCTTGAGCGACCAGCTGAAATAGCTGGTCGAGCTCCACAAGGCGGCCGAATAGTCCATGAAGGGCTTCATAGTTCGGCTGTGGCCCGGAGAGGCCCTGCCTGGGAGCTACTTCGGACTGGTGCGGCGGCTGGTGGAGGCCTGTCCAAGGCTCGAGGTCATCAAGCGCTCCGTCTGCATCGAAGGTGCCTGTAGGGCCCTTGCCCGTGCAAAGGTGCACTGGGGTAAGCTAGACGGTGAGAAGCTTGTTAGGGACGGGCCGCCGCCGGGGAAGGAGCATCGCAAGCCCGGGAACTACTATAAGGATGTTCTTGCGGGTGCCCGCCTTGTAGCGGATGAGTGTACCAAGGATGTAATTTTTGAATGAACTCGCTCGTGTTTATCCTGTGCGCTGAAAACTTGTTCATATGCGCTAAGCAATGCTTATTGAATTTAAAATATTATTTTCCGTGCGGCCGTTTATCAAAAATTGAGAGATGGCCAGTCGTCGGCTTCAGCCCCCATGCCACTAGTGCTGGGGTGTTCGGTGATAAACCTGAGCGCTCTTTTCCCCATGGTTGGGTCCTTCGAGGGAGGCGCTCAGCACGACGAACCAGGAAATCGGACTATAATGCTTGAACACTCTCACTTAGCCATAGAACTTTATAATTTTAAATTTCGGCGAAGCCCCTAGTTCGGAAGACCGAGTTCGGGGCGCTATCCACGCCTTGGCTGGGGTTATCCAGCTCCTCGCTCGAAGCGGCATAAGTCTTTAGGGACTCGAAAAACCTCTCGAATAGCGACCGGTCTCTCGCCTCATCATGACAGTCAGTTTTAGCTTTCTCCACTGAGGTGCTTAACCCAGCTCAACCGGGGCACAATCGCAATGGTTCTCCTAGTGCTACCTTAGCCGATATAGCAGAACATAAGGCACCAAAACATAGGAGCCGGGCAAACCCAACTATTGACCCAAATCATGATTCAGAGCCGATGCATATAGTGCTATAAGTTCGGGGTGCCGCACTTGTGAAAGTGTACGGACTTCTCACACCATATTAAAGGGTACAGAAGCCCCTGGCGTACTTGCCATACCATAGTGTACGGGTGTAACATGTCATTAATGAACATATATAAAAGAAAGTAATGCAGAAAATAGACAAAAGCTATGCATTGTTTATAGAGAGGCTATTTATCAAAGCCGAACAATACAAGTAGTGCGATAAGAAAAAAGATATTGGACTATTCAGTATGTCCTGACCAGGGGAAGACCGTGGAATTGTATTTAAAACAGGTATACCGCTCGTAACAAAGACCACCTGGGAGTTCCATAATGCGGCATGGCTTGTTTGCCTTCCTGGATCTTGCATCGTTTGTGCGGCAATTGCCGAACAGGTCGTCCGAAGTATGGAGTCCTGAAAGTAAGAAAAAATTAAAAAAAGAATCCGGCAGCCCCTAGTACGTTTTAAGCCGTATTTTGGGCGTGCCGTTATTGTGCCCCTTCCCCTGTGCCCATGGTATTTCAAGGGCGTAGTTATGTACGCGAGGTACTGGTTTCGCTATGTCGCAAAAGCTGGGGTCGGGGCCGCATTGCTACGCTTGCTCAGAATGTGCCAGGCGGTCCTGCTGTGGGTTACTCCGGGCGCGCTTGGCAGTGTCTGGCTTTTTAATGGCCGGACTGGAGAATTGCCTGAGAAGGCTACTTTGTACCTCCGCTGCGAGAGCCGCCGTATGCTCCTCCGTACGGAGGGAGCGTTTGGTGTTTCCGTTGACCGTAATTACTCCTCGAGGGCCTGGCATCTTGAGCTTGAGATATGCGTAGTGCGGCACCGCATTGAACTTTGCGAATGCGGTTCGTCCGAGCAGGGCGTGATAGCCACTGCCAAACGGGACTATATCGAAGATTAACTCTTCGCTTCGGAAATTGTCCGGGGATCCGAAGGCCACGTCAAGTGTTACTGAGCCTGTACAGTTGGCTTCTACACTTGGTATAACGCCTTTAAAGGTCGTTCTTGTGGGCTTAATCCTTGAGGGATCTATGCCCATTTTCCGCACTGTATCCTGATAAAGCAGGTTCAGGCTACTGCCGCCGTCCATGAGGACTCTTGTGAGATGATCCGTCGATGATTGGGTCGAGAACCAAAGCGGCGAAGCCGCCATGACGGATGCTAGTGGGATGGTCCCTTCGATTAAAAGTGATCGGGCAGGAGGACCATGGGTTGAACTTTGGGGCGACTGGCTCTATCGTGTATACGTCCCGTAGCGCACGCTTCTGCTCCCGCTTGGGAATGTGGGTTGCGTATATCATGTTCACCGTCCGCACTTGTGGGGGAAAGCCCTTCTGTCCATTGTTGTTCGGCGGCTTGGGCTCCTCGTCGTCGCTATTCAGCCCCTTGTTTCTGTTTTTGGCCCTTAACTTGCCTGCCTGCTTGAACACCCAACAATCCCTGTTAGTGTGATTGGCTGGCCTTTCGGGGGTGCCATGTATCTGGCACAAGCGATCGAGTATTTGGTCCAAACTAGACGGGCCCTGAGTATTCTTTTTGAATGGCTTTTTCCGCTGACCGGATTTATAGCCTTTGAATCCGGCATTGACTGTCGTGTCTTCATTGCTGTCGCTGTTAACGCGGCGTTTTTGCTTATTCCAATGTGTCCTGCCACTTTTGTCCTTGGTATCCGAATTACCAGGGTTCTTCGATAAGTTGTTACTGCGAGCTAGCCAGCTGTCTTCTCCCGCGCAAAAGCGGGTCATGAGTGTCGTGAGGGCTGCCATGGATTTCGGCTTTTCCTGTCTCAGGTGCCGGGCAAGCCACTTGTCGCGGATGTTATGCTTGAAGGCTGCTAGGGCCTCTGCGTCCGGACAGTCGACTATCTGGTTTTTCTTTGTTAGGAACCGTGTCCAGAATTGTCTGGCCGATTCTTCTGGCTGCTGAATTATGTGGCTTAAGTCGTCAGCATCCGGCGGTCGCACATAAGTGCCCTGGAAGTTGTCGAGGAATGCGGCTTCCAGGTCCTCCCAAGAACCAATTGAGTCTGCTGGCAAGCTTTTAAGCCAATGCCGGGCCGGTCCTTTAAGTTTGAGCGGGAGGTATTTGATGGCGTGTAGATCATCGCCGCGTGCCATGTGGATGTGAAGGAGATAATCCTCGATCCATACCGCCGGGTCTGTTGTGCTATCGTATGATTCGATGTTTACGGGTTTGAAACCCTCTGGGATTTTATGATCCATTACTTCATTCGTGAAGCATAGCGGGTGTGCGTCGCCTCTATACTGGGCTATATCACGACGCAGCTCGGAAGAGCTATGTCTGTTGTGTTCGGCCCGGCCGGATTTGTTGTATCCGGAGTGAAGATCATTGTCACGTGTCGTAGGGCGCCTGCGCGATCCGTAGATCGATCTTGTTTGTCTTGCCTTATCCTCCAGTATGTCTCGTAGGTCGGGCACATTTTCCCGTGCCTTAGTTGAGCGGCGTCGGGGCATGGCTTGGGTGGAGGGCCGACATGCCTCTCTGTCGCGGCCGCGAGGTGGCCGGTCTGCCATGTCATGCGCTGGTGATGTAGGTGCTTCCTCCTCTGATCGGGGTAGCGGCCTGCGCTTCGGGTAACTCTTGGAGGGGCGTTCGAGTTCATACTCTTCGGCCACAAGGTCTTCAGTCCATCTGTTAGCTAGCAATTCTTGGGCAACTCTAAGCTGTTGCTGCTTTTTCTTGAGGCTGCTTGCCGTGGCTAAAAGCCTGTGTTTAAAACGTTCTTTTGGCGGGGTCTGATGGTATGACGAATTCGTCGTCATCGAGGCTAGCCTCGTCTTTGGAGGGAGGCGTATAGTTATCATCCTCGACCTCTTGGTCTGCCACTCTTTCATGAGGGCTGGTTTCTCCATCTTCCTGTGCCGAATTTTGCTGAGGTGGGTGTTCTTCGGCGCTATCCAGGGTAGTATTATCTCCCGTGCCGGAATCACCGTTTTTGCTTTGGCGGGATTTAGAGCGGCGCCGCTGACGCCGGCGCTTTTGCTGTTTCTTGGGGGCGTCACCCCCCACTGTTCCATCGCCATCTCCATCTTTTGGAGTATCCACCATATATATGTCATATGACGAGGTGGCCTTCCAGCGCCCTACAGGTGCTGGTTCTTGTTCGTCTCCTGCATCGTCGTCCATGCCGTCGATGTCTTCGGAGTCGAAGTCAAGCGTGTTGGTTAAGTCGTCGACAGTGGCTACGAAGTGGGTGGTGGGTGGGCTTTGAATTTTTTCGTCGTCCGTATCCCAACCTTGCTGACCGTAGTCTGGCCAGGGCTCTCCTGATAAAGAGAGAGACTTCAGAGAATTCAGGATATCGCCGAAGGGCGAGTGCTGAAAGATGTCCGCGGCGGTGAACTCCATGATCGGCGCCCAATCGGATTCGATCGGCAGGGGCGCGGGGGGCTCGGAGCTCGGAGAGGAATCCGGCTCCTCGAAGTCACGGGCCATGCGGAGTGCGGGGCTGGAGTTCGGCTCAATCGCCTCTGAGATCGCAGCCCCTGAGGCAGCGTCCAACTGCTGATCCTCGATCAACGCAATAAGCTCTGAATTAAGGGTCAGAACCGGTGCGTGTGCAGCCTCCAAGGCGCTGTTCGGTGGCAGAGCTATATCATGCCCATCGAGACAGTGCAGCGCGCTTGGCTGTGGCTCGAATCCGTCGAAGATCAAGTCCCCGTGGATGTCAGCCGTGTAGTTTAGGCTTCCAAACCTGACCTGATGGCCAGGGGCGTAGCTTTCGATCTGCTCAAGGTGGCCAAGCGAATTGGCCCGCAGTGCGAAGCCGCCGAAGACGAAGATCTGTCCGGGGAGAAAAGTCTCACCCTGGACTGCATCATTGTTGACGATCAAAGGAGCCATCGAGCCTAAAGGTGACACACAGAGGAACTCTCAATGAAAGCACCAATGTCGGTGTCAAAACCGGCGGATCTCGGGTAGGGGGTCCCGAACTGTGCGTCAAGGCCGGATGGTAACAGGAGGCAAGGAACACGATGTTTTACCCAGGTTCGGGCCCTCTTGATGGAGGTAAAACCCTATGTCCTGCTTGATTAATATTGATGATATGGGTAGTACAAGAGTAGATCTACCACGAGATCAAGGAGGCTAAACCCTAGAAGCTAGCCTATGGTATGATTGTTGTATATGGGGTTGATTGCCTAGGGACTACAACCCTCCGGTTTATATAGACACCGGATAGGGTTAGGGTTACATAAAGTCGATTACAATGGTAGGAGATCTTGAATATCCGCAACTCCAAGCTTGCCTTCCACGCCAAGGAAAGTCCCATCCGGACACGGGACGAAGTCTTCAATCTTGTATCTTCATAGTCCAGGAGTCCGACTGAAGGTATAGTCCGGCTACCCGAACACCCCCTAATCCAGGACTCCCTCAGTGCGTGTGGAAATTTCATGTGTGTAGTAGCCACCTATGTAATTATGCATGTAATAGTTTACTCTGGTGTGTGCAAATGCCATGGTTGTAGTAGCCGCCTATGTAAGTGGATGTTTAATTTGGTTATGCAAGCATGTCCTTATAAGTGTGTGTATATATATGTGGTTAATCTGTATGCAATCCCATCGCACAACACACACGTCTTATTAGTAGCAACCGTCTGTGTTCTTATCGTTCTTCAGACACATTTCTGATTACAGACCTGTTTGCCGCGTATCACACACATCTTGTTAAGTTGAGCCGTTTCTGTTCTCTTGTGTCAACGCAAACAGTTCATCTGAGTGAACCGCATGCCGTATATCGCACACACCTTTGATCTGGCTGGCCGTTTCTTTTGTGTTGCATAATCACAAACAGTTCATCCGAGTGAACTGTATGCTGTGTATCGCACACGCCTCCATCTGGCTGCATGTTTCTTTTGTTTCTCCTCATCGCAAATAGTTCATTGAATTGAACCGTATGCCATTCATCACACACGCAACTAAAACTTGAACCGTGTTTGATGCATCCGTCATCGCAAACATTTTACACATTTCTGACGGTTTTCATACAACACCGTTTGTGATTATGGCATTGCACACAGTTTCTCGAAGGGTCTCTGATCGTAGTGTCGCGTTAGCAGCATCCTGCAGTAGTGTACAGTAATACCACCACCGTCCGTCATTACTTGTCGCTCAAATGGATGTATTTAGCTATGACACCCCCAATTCAATCTTACACTAATCATACACGCAAACGTGTATGATCAAGATCAGGGACTCGCGGGAAGATATCACAACACAACTCTAAAAATAAAATAATTCATACAAGCATCATATTATAAGCCAGGGGCCTCGAGGGCTCGAATACAAGAGCTTGATCATAGACGAGTCAGTGGAAGCAACAATATCTGAGTACAGACATAAGTTAAACAAGTTGCCATAAGATGGCTAGCACAAAATGGGATACAGATCGAAAGAGGCGCAGGCCTCTTGCCTAGGATCCTCCAAAACTACTCCTGGTCGTCGGCGGTGACCTGCATGTAGTAGTAGGCACCTCTAGTGTAGTAGGAGTCGTCGTTGATGGTGGCATCTGGCTCCTGGGCTCCAACATCTGGTCGCAACAACCGGGTATAGAAAGGGGGAAAAGAGGGGAGCAAAGCAACTGTGAGTACTCATCCGAAGTACTTGCAAGCAAGGAACTACACTACATATGCATTGGTATCAAATGAAAGGGGTAGTATATGTGGACTGAACTACAGAATGCCAGAATAAGAAGGGGATAGCTAGTCCTATCGAAGACTACGCTTCTGGCAGCCTCCATCTTGAAGCAGTAGAAGAGAGTAGATGGTAAGTTAACCAAGTATCATCACATAGCATAATCCTACCCGGCGATCCTCCCCTCATTGCCGTGTGAAAGAGCGATCACCGGGTTGTATCTTGCACTTGAAAGGGTGTGTTTTATTATGTATCCGGTTCTAGTTGTCATAAGGTCAAGGTACAACTCCGGGTCGTCCTTTTATCGAGGGACACGGCTATTCGAATAGATAAACTTCCTTGCAGGGGTGCACCACATAACCCAAGACGCTCGATCCCTCTGGCCGGACAAACTTTCCTGGGTCATGCCCGGTCTCGGAAGATCAACACATCGCAGCCCCACCCAGGCACAATAGAGAGGTCAGCACCGCGGTCTAAATCCTATGTGCGTAGGGGTATGGGCCCATCGCCCATTGCACACCTGCACATTGCGAACACGGCCGGAGCAGACCTAGCCCCCTTAATACAAGCACAGGCTTATGGTCCAATCGGACGCACGCCGCTCAGTCACCGATGACAAGAAGGCTTCGACTGATACCACGACGTCGAGTGCCCATAAATGTTCCCGCATAGTTGGTTAGTGCGTATAGGCCAGTGGCCAAACTCAGATCAAATACCAAGATCTCGTTAAGCGTGTTAATTGAAGTATCCGCGGACGCCGACCAGGGCCAGGCCCACATCTCACCTAGGTGGTCTCAACCTGCCCATTTGCTCCGCCACAAAGATCCACTCAGAGGGCCGTCGGGACAAATGTCCTTTTGGTCCCAATCCGTGAATCACTTGCGGGTACTCTATGAGCCGGCCCGACTTTAGTCACCACATGTATCATGTATTATGTATATAAGTATATACCCGTGATCACCCTCCCGAGTGATCACAACCCGATAGTATAGCATGGCAGACGGATAAGAATGTAGGGCCACTTATGGAATACTAGCATCCTATACTAAGCAATTAGGATAGCAGGTAAAGGTAACAACAGTAGTAGCAAGGACAGGCTATGCATCAGAATAGGACTAACGAAAAGTAGTAACATGCTACACTGCTCTAATGCAAGCAGTAGAGAGAAGGAATAGGTGATATCGGGTTGATCAGGGGGGCTTGCCTGGTTGCTCTGGCAAGGAGGGGTCGTCAACAACGTAGTCGACCGAGGCACCAACAATGGCGTCAATCTCGTAGTCTACCGGAGAGAAGAGGGGGAAGAAACAATGAATACAATGCAAACATATGCATATCAGAGCAT
This sequence comes from Triticum dicoccoides, assembly GCF_002162155.2. Lineage (NCBI taxonomy): Eukaryota > Viridiplantae > Streptophyta > Magnoliopsida > Poales > Poaceae > Triticum > Triticum dicoccoides. The sequence goes on along the minus strand of NC_041384.1, from coordinate 369,451,979 downwards.
GACATGACAAGTAACGGTGTCAGGTGTGCCCTAACACAGTAGGAGGTGATACCGGCGAAGGGGGGGAACATCCGGGAAAGTATCCCCGGTGTTTCGCGTTTTCGGATAGATGAACCGGAGGGGGAAAGTTGTGTGTTCGCTATGCTAGGGATGTGTGGCAGTCGAACGGCGGTGTTTCTGAGCAACTTTCATGTACAAAGTATTTTCATCCGAGTTACAGATAATTTTAATTTTTAAAGTTTTAAATCATTTTCTAGAATTAAAAGATTATTTTAATACAAAATTGCATTCATGACATCATCAGGACGTCAGCATGACATTAGCAGTCAACTCTAACCGTTGACCGGTCAAGCTGACACGTGAGTCCCACTATCATTGACTGAGATTTACTAAAACAGATTAATTAGTGATTAGGTTAATCTAATCAGGATTAAATACGTTAATTAATTTAGTTAAATAAATAAATAATTAAATTTTATTTTTATTTTTAATCTTTTTTTGAACGCTCTAGGGGCTGGGCCCCACTTGTCATTGGGCCAGGGGGGAGCCTAATGGACACGGTTGTTAACGGGGCGAAGCGGAGCGGGGAGGCTGATCGGGCACCCGCCCTAAAGGGGGCGAGGCCACGGGCACCGCTGGTGGCAGCATCAGGGCGAGTGGCCCCCGGCGGCTGCGGCCAGGGGAAGGCGCTGGGCGGCGCGGCAGCCAGCAACGGGCACGCGTGCCTGCGTTGAGGCGCTCGGGTGAAGATGGCAGGGAGCAGCGGCGAGTTCAGCGCGGGGAGCAAGGGCGGAGGATGCGGTGAGCGGGTGCGGGGCACAGCCCGGCGCGTTGGGCGCTGTGGACCGGGCCGGAGCAGGGGGCGCGATGGCCGGGTGAAGCAACGGCGACACGAGGTCAACGGCGAGGCGAGCGCGGTGGCATAGTCGAGCGTGGCAGGGCACGGCCGCGGGCGCATGGGGTCGGGCACCGAGCGAGGCGGGGACGCGGCTAGGCTGCACACGTGCTTACGCGGCGAGGTCCCTGCAAGGGTGGCCGGAGCGTAGGGGAGCAC
>NC_041384.1:369433594-369450651 GCF_002162155.2 Triticum dicoccoides | reverse complement strand
GCGTGGTTCGTTCCCCCGATCCAATCGGGGGGGGGGAGATGAGGGGAGAGGTGGATTGAGGGAGTGGGGGGAGTGTGGCGACCGGTTAGGGTTTCGGGAGGGAGTGGGGTGGGCCGGCCAGCTGGGCCAGGGGGGCCGGCCTGGTGTGAGCTAGGCTGCCTGGTCCAGTGGGGGGGGGTTGCTTTTTATTTTTTTTGATAGTTTTGTTTTCTGTTTTTATTCTTTTCATTTTTCTTTATTTTCTCTTCTGTTTTCTCTCATTTTAAAGTATATAGGCATTCAGTGGAAGCGTGATTTCTTCACCATAAATACCTAGGCATTAATTGGCACACTTCGAACATTTTAGTTTTAATGTTTGAATTTTTTTTGATGTTTGACAAAAATTCATATTTGAATTTGAATCGTTTTGAACTAACGCGACATTAGTGACAGTAATGGAGGTGACGTGGCATCGTTAGCATAGGTTCACTCTAACATAATTATCCGAGCATTACAATTCTCCTCCACTACAAGAAATCTCGTCCCGAGATTTAGGAGGTAGAGGGAAACAGTGTGGGGTATTCATCATGCAGGTGATCCTCGCGTTCCCAAGTGGCTTCTTCTTCAGAGTGATGCGACCACTGGACTTTGAGAAACTTGATCGCCTTGTGATGTGTGTGGCATTCAGATTGGTCGAGAATGCGGACCTGATGCTCTTTATAGGAGAGGTCCTGTTGCAACTCGAGTACTTCATGATCCACTGCTCGGATTGGGTCCTTGAAGCAGCAGCAGAGTTGTGACACGTGGAACACATCATGAACCTGAGAAAGGTTTGACGGAAGCTCCAGTTGATATGCCACTTTCCACGCCTTTCAAGAATATTGAAAGGACCAATATGGCGACGTGCTAGCTTGCCCTTGATCCCGAAGCAGTGAGCACCCTTCATTGGTGTAACTCTAAGATAAGCCTTTTCGCCAGGTTGATAGACCATGTCTTTATGATGACGGTCATACTGACTCTTCTGGCGTGACTGAGCAGTCTTGAGATTCTCACGAATAATGCGGACTTGTTCTTTGACCTATTGGATAATATCCGGACTGAAGAGTGGACGTTCCCCAGTTTCTGACCAGTTCAGAGGGGTTCAACACTTTTGTCCATATAATACTTTGAAGGGGGCCATCTTCAGACTAGCTTGATAGCTATTGTTATAGGAGAACTCAGCATACAGAAGAGATTCCTCCCATTTCTTGCTGAAGGAAATTACACAAGCACGAAGCATGTCTTCGTGAACTTGGTTGACACGTTCAACTTGCCCTTGCGACTGAGGATGAAACGCAGTACTAAACGACAGATGAGTTCGCATAGCTTCTTGGAAACTTGCCCAAAACCTTGAAGTGAATAAGCTGCCACGGTCTGAACTGATAACCAGTGGAATACCATGAAATGAAACAATTCTGGACATGTAGAGAGTTGCAAGCTGACTAGCAGTGATCGTTTCTTTGACCGCCAGAAAATGTGCAACCTTAGAAAGCCGGTCAATGACGACAAGAATAGCATCATTACCTTTCTGCGATTTGGGAAATCCAGTGACGAAGTCCATTTCAACATGGTCCCATTTCGATTCAGGAATAGGGATAGGTTGCAGAGTTCCAGTAGGTCTTTGATGCTCTGCTTTGATACAACCACAAATTTCACACTCAGGAACATAACGAGCAATGTCTTGCTTCATATTAGACCACCAGAATCTCTGACGGATGTCTTGGTACATCTTTGTACTACCAGGATGGATACACAGAGGCGTATCACGAGCTTCTTTCATAACCTTTGGAGTCTAATCCAGTTTTTTCCTCAAACATGGCACCACTAGGCGGCCTTTGAAGTACAAGGCGCCATCATCGGTGATAGTGAAGAATGAGGGCTTTCCTTCTGCGAGATAGCGTTTAATCTTCTAGACTTCAGAGTCGTAATATTGAATAGTCTTGATATCGCCCAAGATCTGATTCGATAGCCAGGGTATTTAGAGAACCATGAGGAACAACAAGAAGATTCATCTTTTGGAACTCTGGGGGAGGGGGAGTGAGTGCACTAGGAGGGACATATGGATGTTCAGCTTTCCAAATTCTTCAACAAGCGAGGGCTGAACTTTTCGAACCTGGAGTTTTTTGCAGTAAGACTTGCGGCTCAGGGCATCAGACATTACATTAGTCTTGCCTGGTGTATAGGAAATACCCAGGTCAAAGTCTGCAACAGTCTCCATCCATCTCTGCTGATGGAGGTTCAGGTCTGGCTGAGTAAACAGATACTTCAGACTTTGGTGGTCGGTGAAGATCTCTCAATGATTACCGAGAAGGTAATGTCACCACTGCTTCAGTACATGAATGACAGCAGCAAGCTCAAGGTCATGAACTGGGTAGTTCTCTTCATGAGGGTGCAATTGACGAGAGGCATAAGCAATCACTTTGCGCTCTTGCATTAGGACATAGCCTAATCCTTGACGGGAAGCGTCACAGTAAATGACGAAGTCCTTCTTAATATCAGGTGGAGCAAGCACTGGGCAGAAGTCAACTTGTCCTTGAGTGCCTGGAAACTTTCTTGACACTTGTCTGTCCATTGGAACTTGACGCCCTTATGCAAACAGTTAGTCAGAGGACTGGCGACCTTGGAGAAGTTCTCGATGAATTGGCGGCAATAACTGGCGAGTCCGAGGAAACTTCTGACTTGCTTGACATTCTTCGGAGGAGTCCAATCGAGAATAGCCTGGACTAGTTCAGGGTTGACAACAATACCATCCATGGAGATGACATGCCCAAGATAGGTTACTTCGGGAAGCCAGAATTCACATTTGGAATACTTAGCGTAGAGTTGATGCTCCCGAAGCTTTTCCAGCACAAGACAAAGATGTTTAGCATGCTCTTCTTTGTTCTTGGAAAATGCAAGGATATCATCCAGATAAACCACGACGAATTTGTCGAGGTAATCCATGAATATATAGTTCATCAGACAAGAGAAGGTGGCCGGAGCATTGGTTAAGCCGAATGACATGACGGTGTACTCGTATGAACCATATCGAGTCACGAATGCGGTCTTTGGCATATCCTCTTCATGAACATGGATCTGGTGGTAACCCAACCTCAAGTCGAGTTTGGGGAACACAGATGAACCAGCCAGTTGATCATATAGGTCATTGATCCGAGGGAGGGGATATTTGTTCTGGATAGTGGCTTGGTTAATAGGAAGGTAGTCTTGGACCAGTCGGTTTGTCCCATCCTTCTTAACAAAGAGAGAAGGTGCTCCCCAAGGAGAGCAACTAGGGTGAATGAAACCTTTCTGGAGAGATTTGTTAATTTCCTCCTTACGCTCAACGAGTTCATGCGGCGACATCTTGTAGGGTCGTTTGGCTATAGGAGTGGTGCCTGGTTTCAAGTTGATGATGAATTTGACAGCTCTAGCAGGGGGATCCTTGGAAATTCTTCAAAAAGATGTCTTGGAATTCAAGAATGATGGGAATGCTTTCAATGCCCTTGAGTGGTGCAGCGTTCAATGCATTCAAGGCATAAAGCCGTGCCTCGGCATTTTGCACCAGATGAGCATGATAACTAACTATTTCATCAGAAGGGTGTAGCAGATGGACGGTGTTAGTGGCGCAAACTATAGAAGCAGTATGCGCTTTCAACCAACCCATCCCCAAAATGAGGTCAATGTTAGATGACTTCAGGACAATGGGAGAGGCATAGAATTCCAGCCCTTCGATTTCCACGGGGACGTCGATGCCAACCATGGAGGTTTGACATTGTCCCACGGTTTTTTTTACAACTACCGAAGTGTTCATCCCCTCACATTTAACATCGTGCTTGTATGCAAAATCTTCTAACATGAATGAATGTGATGCTCCTGAATCAAATAAAATAGATGCGGGTATTGAATTAACGAGGAGTGTACCCATCATAGTAGCAGGCTGGTCTTGAGCTTCATTGAGATCAACGTGGTTGGCATGAACACGACCATAAGACTTGGCATTGGTGTTGCGGGGATGGTTGTTTTCCACGGCCAGCTGTGGGAAGGGCCAGTTGATTCTGATTCTGGTAGCAGTCCCTGGCACGGTGACCTGGTTGACCACACTTGTAGCACAGACCATTATTGGGCGTGGGAACAGGAGCTCAGGGTGGTGGTGCTGGAAGCCTTGGCTACCTAGGTGGTGGAGGAGGCAGACGAGGTGCAGCATGGGACTGCCTTGGAGCAGGTGCAGTTGGCTGGTACATGCTGTTGGGAATCCATATCCTATGCTTCTGCGAGGGCGGGCCCGAAGATGAGCCCATGTCACGGTTGCGCCTGTGAGAGCTCTCGTGTTCCTGCAGACCCGTTTCGACATTGATGGCCTTGTTCACCAAGGTGGCGAAATTAGCAAAGTCATGCACTAGAAGTGCGAGCTTGATGTCAGCTTGAAGGCCATCACGAAACTTCTCCTGTCTGCGTGCATCAGTTGCAATGTCTTCTTCAGCGTAGCGGGATAAGTCCAGAAACTATAGCTGATAAGCTTCCATAGTTTTGTTGCCTTGGGTGAGGTGGCGGAACTCGCGCTTCTTCTGGTCAATGATTCCTTGAGTAATGAAGCATGCACGGAAAGCAACTTGGAAGTCTGGACAGGTGATGATTGTTCCAACCGGCAGAGTACGCATGTGGCTGTCCCACCATTGAGCAGCGGGTCCCTTCAGAAAGAAGGAAGCAAAGGTGACATAGCTGGAAGGGGCTACATCAATAGACTCCATCTCATAGGTGATGTCACGGAGCTAGTCATCAGCATCCAGAGGCTGAGTTGAGCTGGGGTACACAGTTGGGTTGAGGCACATGAAATCCTCCAGAGTCACTTGGGCTGGCTGCTGGTTCATATTGGGGTGAGGAAACTGAGCCATAATATTCTTCATGAGCTGGCGATTCAGCTCGAACTATTGCATCATACCAGCCATGTACTCAGGCGGTGGTGGGGCATCGCCACCACGAGCACCTGGTCTAACCATCCTCCTAAAATGTAACAGGGGTAGTTCAGCATTGAGAAATTTGCAAGGATAATAATCATTAATGATGAAACATGCATAATGAAAGGAGCACGATAGATACTACATAGTAGTCGGCATATCTTACAAAAGGGATCATGCATCGAGTTCAGTACACAGAGTTCAATACATATACTAAAGACATCATAGGCGGCACGCAGGCTCGTAGTGAATGCATCTAATACTAATAAGCAAGCCCACATCAGTCCCAAGAGGAACTGTGGAGGTAGGTGTAGCCTAGCAGCTGGTAGTGACGCGACAGGAAGTCCTCCACGTCAGTAGTCTGGGGTCGGCGGATAATCTAGTGCAGAACCCGACGCTCAGGTGGCAGAAGAGGACCAAGTACGGGATAGTAGCCTCCCACATATGGCCAGCCGACACCCTGGGGCATCACGGTCCTGGCTAGGTAGATCGCAGATCAGGACAGCTCACCAGATCGGACCAAGGGGTGCAACAGTGTCAGCGCACGGTAAAAGGTGCTGACGGGTGGTGTACAACTCATGGCGAAGAGCTCGGTTAGCTCGATCCAGCCCATCAGCATGCAGAACCAGGTTCTGATGGTGGAAGGGCTCTCGGGTGATGGTGGAGTAGGCAGCAGTGTAGTATCCTTCCGTGCCCTTGTCTGATGCGATAGCAATGTGCCTGAAAGGGGAGGTGTTCAACTCCCGATACTCTCCACGAAGACGTGTCAGAACAGCATAAGCATCATCGTGGATTGCCATATCGGTGGTCACTCCAACACCATGAGCAGTGTGCAGCATAGTAGTGGAGTCATACTCCCGAGAGTAGAGGTGGACGATGGCACGGTACTCCTCCTAGTTAAAGTGCCGGTACTGCTCATACACAGTGTACTTAGGGTGCCAGCGATAACCCAAATAAGTCATTGTCTCAGCTAACACAGCGGGTGAACCTGGGACACCAATGGCCGTCGTGTGGCGCACGACCTGCCTCGTGGGTTCCATCTGAAAACAAAGATGTTTCAAAGGAGTCAAAAGACAGTGTGGGTATTGTTCAAAATACTATTCTTAGGAATAACTAGGACTTTTCCAACTTTGGGGTGAATGTGGTCACGGGATCCTAATGTTAGAGTTAGTAAATTCGTTTAACCCGAGTAGAAGAGAGTTCAAAGTCCCAGAGTAAAGATCAAGGAGTAAAAGATCCTAATACCACCCAAATGGCGACGTGGGCTCGTAAGACACACATCCATGTTACTAAAAGTTTTGCAATGTCTAGAATCAACTACGGCCAAGGAGTGTGGAAGGGGATTCCTACAGGCAGTCGGCTCTGATACCAACTTGTGACGCCCCCGATTCAATCTTACACTAATCATACACGCAAACGTGTACGATCAAGATCATGGACTCACGGGATGATATCGCAACACAACTCTAAAAATAAAATAAGTCATACAAGCATCATATTACAAGACAGGGGCCTCGAGGGCTCGAATAAAAGAGCTCGATCATAGACGAGTTAGCGGAAGCAACAATATCTAAGTACATACATAAGTTAAACAAGTTGCCATAAGATTGCTAGCACAAATTGGGATACAGATCGAAAGAGGCGCAGGCCTCCTGCCTAGGATCCTCCTAAACTACTCCTGGTCGTCATCGGCGGCCTGCACGTAGTAGTAGGCACCTCCAGTGTAGTAGGAGTCGTCGTCGCTGGTGGCGTCTGGCTCCTGGGCTCCAACATCTGGTCGCAACAACTAGGTATAGAAAGGGGGAAAAGGGGGGAGCAAAGCAACCGTGAGTACTCATCCAAAGTACTCGCAAGCAAGGAACTACACTACATATGCATTGGTATCAAATGAAAGGGGTAGTATATGTGGACTGAACTATAGAATGCCAGAATAAGAGGGGGATAGCTAGTCCTATCAAAGACTATGCTTCTGGCACCCTCCATCTTGAAGCAGTAGAAGAGAGTAGATGGTAAGTTAACCAAGTATCATCGCATAGCATAATCCTACCCGGTGATCCTCCCCACGTCGCCCTGTGAGAGAGCGATCACCGGGTTGTATCTGGCACTTGAAAGGGTGTGTTTTATTAAGTATCCGGTTCTAGTTGTCATAAGGTCAAGGTACAACTCCGGGTTGTCCTTTTACCGAGGGACATGGCTATTCGAATAGATAAACTTCCCTGCAGGGGTGCACCACATAACCCAACACGCTCAATCCCTCTGGCCGGACACACTTTCCTGGGTCATGCCCGGCCTCGGAAGATCAACACGTCGCAGCCCCACCTAGTCACAACACAGAGGTCAGTACGCCAGTCTAAATCCAATGCACGCAGGGGTCTGGGCCCATCGCCCATTGCACACCTGCACGTTGCGAACGTGGCCAGAAGCAGACCTAGCCCCCTTAATACAAGTGCAGGCTTACAGTCCAATCTGGCGTGCACCGCTCAGTCGCTGACGTCAAGAAGGCTTCGACTCATACCACGATGTCGAGTGCCCATAACTGTTCCCGCATAGTTGGTTAGTGCGTATAGGCCGGTGGCAGTCTCAGATCAAATACGAAAATATCGTTAAGCGTGTTAATTGAAGTATCCGCGGACTATGACCAGGGCCAGGCCCTATTGCTCCGCCACAAACATCCACTCAGAGGGCCGTTGGGATAAACATCCTTTCAGTCCCAATCCGTGAATCACTCGCGGGTACTCTACAAGCCAACCCGACTTTAGTCATCACATGTATCATATGTTATGTATATAAGTATATACTCATGATCACCTCTCGAGTGATCACGGCCCGATAGTATAGCATGGCAGACATACAAGAATGTAGGGCCATTGATGGAATACTAGCATCATGTACTAAGCAATTAGGATTGTAGGTAAAGGTAACAATAGTAGTAGCAAGGACAGGCTATGCATCAGAATAGGATTAGCAAAAGGCGGTAACATGCTACACTACTCTAATGCAAGCAGTAGAGAGAAGGAATGGGCGATATCGGGTTGATCAAGCGGGGCGGGCTTGCCTGGTTGCTCTAGCAAGGAGAGGTTGTCAACAACGTAGTCGATCGGGGCACCAGCAGCGATGTTAGTCTCACAGTCTACCGGAGAGAAGAGGGGGAATAAACAATGAATACAATGCAAACAGATGCATATCGATGCATGACATGATAAGCAATGGTGCCAGGTGTGCCCTAACGCAGTAGTAGGTGATATCGGTGAAGGGGGGAAACATCCGGGAAAGTATCCCCGGTTTTTCACGTGTTCTCTATGCTAGGGATGTGTGGCGAACGAACGGGCTACGTATCCGGATTCATCTCGTCGTTTTGAGCAACTTTCATGTAGACAGTATTTTCATCCGAGTTACAGATTATTTTATATTCATTTTTAAAGTTTTTAAATCATTTTCTAGAATTAACATATTATTCTAATACAAAATGAATTTCAGCAGTCAACTCTGATCGTTGACTGGTCGAGCTGACCCATGGGTCCCACTGTCATTGACTGAGATTAATTAAAACATATTAATTAGTTTAATTAGTGATTAGGTTAATCTAAGGACGTCGATAACGTCCAAACGTTCAGCCTCGTGGCTCGCCAGATCGAACAATTTGTTCGGTGATGGGGTGGGCAGCGAACGAAGAAATTCGTCCGGGATGAGAGGACTCCCAGCCCGAACACCCTCCCCCACCCATAGCTTCCGTACTGGGTCGTCCTTATGACTAAAACAAAGAAAAGAAATCCTAGTACGGCCCATTTTGTACTATGAATAAACAAAATTATCTGGGAAAAAAGAAAGCTCAGATTTTGCCATATTATGAAAAAAACTGCCATTAAAAGAAGAAAATTGGGAACTAAAAAATCCCAGTGATGCAAACTAGAAATTGCCATCTGTCTTTAACCAAGCAAAAAATGCTATGGACAAAAATGATAATGCCTAAAACCTACTATGTGTACAAAAATAGAAAATTAACAAAAGACCATATGCAGTAAGTATTTTTCCATGTAATATACATGACTAGTTTCCCATCTAATATAATACCAAAAAATCATACATGAATAAGAATGCAACAATGTGATTCCTTAGTTAAAAATTGTATTCTTTCTCGCATCGTCCTAAAAAAGAATCTTGTCACGGGCATTAAACTAAATTTGTCATGGGACATCTAATGAATTTGCCATGGTAAAAAAAATAGTTGACATCATCTTGAAAAAAGAAACTTGCGATGGGAATTAAACTGAATTTATCATGGGACATCTAGGGAATTTGCATGGAAAAATTAGTTTAAAATCGCCATGAAAAAATGTTGACATAGTCTTGAAAAAAGAAACTCGCCATGGGCACTAAACTGAATTTTCCATGGGACATCTAGTGAATTTGTCATGGCAAAATCACTTAAAAAATTGCCATGGTAAAAAAATTGACATCGTCTTGAAAAAAATTGCCATGGGCATTAAACTGAATTTGTCGTGGGACATCTATTGAATTTGCTGTGGTAAAAAATAATAGCATCATCTTGAAAAAGAAACTTGCCATGGGAATTAAACTGAATATGTGGTGGGACATCTGGTGAATTTGCCATGAAAAAATCACTTTAAAAATTGCCATGGTAAAAAAAAGTTGGCATCATCTTGAAAAAAAGAAACTTGCCATGGGCATTAAATTGAATATGCTGTGGGACATCTAGTGAATTTGCCATGGCAAAATCACATTAGAAAATTCCAATGGTAAAAGAGAAGTTGACATTGTCTAAAAAAAGAAACTTGCCATGGGCATTAAACTGAATTTGCCGTGGGACATCTATTGAGTTTTCCATGGCAAAATTACTTTATAAATTGCCATGCTAAAAAAGTGTCATCGTCTTGAAAAAAGAAACTTGCCATGGGCATTAAACTGAATTTACCGTCAGACAACTACTAAATTTCCCATGGCAAATTCACTTTAAACATTTCCATGCTAAAACTTGCCCTGATCTATGAACTAAATTTGCCCTGGCCAATTTAGGACACAAAATAATTTATCTTGTCCTAAAAAACTTGCCATGCTATCTAGACAAAAGTGTGACTTTCCTAGAAGAATGCTTGTAAATATGCATGTATAGTCGCCATGGTAAAAAGACTCAAATTAAGTTTCCCATGTCAATGCATCTTAAGTTTGCAAATAATGGCAGAAAAACAACACATATTAAAGTTTTGCATGGCAAACTCGATCTTAAGCTACCCATAGGATGACATGTTAAAGAATCCCATGGCAACATCACATTATAGACAAATTAAAAGCAATGGACAGCCATTCCAGGGAACAAAACAACTACTTCCCATATAAATGTTTAGATCAGAGGAAAACCCCATAGAAAACACCATGAACAAAACAACTACTCCATCCGTCCCATAATATAAGAATGTTTTTCAAGCTATGTTAACTTAAAAATGTTCTTATATTATGGGACGGAGAGTGTACTTCCCATATACAGTGTGAATCTGCGATGCATCTACTCCACCAACAAAGTGTGACCAAACTAAAAATTCCATCTCATCTCTGCCTCAATTTTCGGCCATGGACTTATATTGCCATTCTTCATTTAAAACTACATTTGCCTTGGCAAAAAGTGGAGACATGCCATTTTTTTTTCAATTGTCATGTGATCATGGTAATTAAAAATTGTCATTGTCTTGGGTAAAAGTATGGTAATACTTTGCCATGAGACATAGGGGGAAACTACAAGCACTTGCCATGTGACAGCTACAAAAAGAAACAAGAGTCAGCAAAATTGCCATGATGAAAGAACACATTTGTTGAGAAAATTGCCATGGGCTTGAACAAAACTTTACTCAAATTTGCCATTACCCCCATTTACTATTTTAACATCCCGAATTTTCAATTTGGAATGTTATACATAGGTCATCTTATGCATATCATGTTTTATTTTCATTTTGGTTTTGATCCTAGAAATTCTAAGCAACTCAAGGACCCACGAAGAGAGTTGGGGATTTCGTTTATTTTCATACTTGAATTTTTCTCAAAATTGAAAAGAGGATCATTTTGGTTTAACTTATTTTTCTCTCCAAAATATTTCCAATATTAAAAGTAAAAGAGAGGAGATAAAATGGCTTCTCCAAAATAAAAAAGAAATATTGGAGGAAAAAATATTAAAATCAAATAAATAGTTTTATTTGGTTTTATTGCTATTTTTGAATTAGAAAAAATATGCATTTTTCAAAAATTACATTTTTAGGCCAGAAAAATGTTCACTTCGTTCTAAATATTTTATTTAGACGGTGAAAATTGTTTTTGGCATTTTTAGAATTTTATTTATTTAGGATTTTTCCTTTTAGCGGAATGTTTTTTTAAAAAAATTCTCGGACCGCACTCGGCCGAAGGCCCAGCCGGCCCGCTACGCCATCGCCTCCGCCGCCGTGCCCGCGTTGGACACCGGCCGGAGTCTGGGTCCGAGCCGCGCCGCACGCCCCCTGCCCCAAGCCACCGCGCCCCCTCCCCTTAAATACCGACGCCCCGCTGCCCTCTCCTCCTTGTCCCAAGCCGACGCCGCCCCACGCTGCATCCCGCGCCGCGTCGTCGTCGCCCACGCTGCCGCCCACCGCCCGGCTGACCCGCGCCAGAGCAGCCGCCGCCGGCCGGAATCCCGCCGCCGCCGTTGACTTCGCCGCCACCGGTTTTTTCGGTTTTAGGTATAAACCGTTCGGTTTTTTAAAAAACTCTAGATCGGTTTTTTAGATCGGTTCGGTTTTCTCTGTTTAGATTATTTTATGAACGTTCATTCGTTAGTTCATTTTAACGAATGTATTCGTTCGTTTGCCTCTGTTAGCGGATGTTCGTCTGATAGATTTTTATTTTTATTTTTATTTTCGTCCAGGGACCTATTCGTGATTATTATTTTCATAGATTAGCCCCTGATCTTCAAACCCTCGTAACTTTTTAACCGTTCGTCCAAATCTAGTGAAGCCAACGCCAAAAATCTTCATCTCGAATCCCTCTTTCTGGTTAAACAACTTGAACATGGTTTTGACAATTTAAAATTTGGTTTCAAGTAGATTTGATTTCGAAGTTCTTTTGATCGTAGTTTCAGTTCCGTAGCTCCGATTTGATCGATTCTTTTTGCAAATTGTAGTTCTTCAGTTGAACTTTTAGATTGGAGCTTCTTGTTTGATTTTTACCCTTGCATCTATGCTTGAGTATTTATGTATGCTATTGTTTGTTTGCGATAGAATTTCCTGAGTGCGAAGCATGCTACTACGAGTCTCTAGGGTTTGTGGATCGTTAGCAAGGCAAGTAACACTTTGATCATACTTCTTTATTACCCGGTTTTTATGCATTAGCTACAATCCTCAAACATTGCATGAGTAGGATCTCTTAACATGTGGGTTTGGGAAGTAGATGATGAGGTAGAACCTATTGCCCTTTTATTATCAGACATTGGGAGTTACTTCTACGTTATGCTCATATTGCTATGCTATGCTCGTAGACGTGGTTTGGTTTGAGTGATCCATGACAGATGTGAGATTGTTAATTAATGGTTAACTTAAGGTGGCTACTTAAATACACATCTGGGTGGATTGGTTGTGGGCACCTAGGGATATACCAGTGTTGTCCTTTGGTTTGCCGCCCAGGATCAATGGGATCATCAGATTATTCATGCTAGAAACTTCCGTGTGCAGCCACAACCTATTATGGGCTCTAGCATAGTTGAGTATGTTGCATGGCCTCTTTCAGTGATAGGCTAGCAGATGTAGGTGGAAGTAGGTGTAACTGTCTACCCAGATTAAAGAGTTAATGCCTCTAAAAGACCGTGTCTCGGTCATCCGTTTCTCAAACACCATATAGTGCCAGAAATCCAACGGAGGAGATCGAGTCTTGTGGGGAAAAGTGCGCAAGCCTCTGCAGAGTGTACAAACTAATCATTGTTAGCCGTGTCCCCGGTTATGGACATCTTGAGTATCTGGTTCTTGGATTATCATGTTGATCTCATCACTCTAAATTAATTTGTTGGGTACTTAACTACTATTTAATTGGGATTGAGATGGGGTTACCATTCTCAATGTTTATCAACTACTATGATAGTTAAACAAAATATATTCCTTTGTTGTAGGGGAAAATTGGCTTTTCGCAAAACATTATAACCATAGAGCCTCCACTAGCCATATATGCATGTAGTGATAGCATTTACTTGTTCATTGCTCTATTGTGTTATCTTGCTAGCATATTCCATGTGCTGGCCCATTTTGGGCTGCAACATATCATGTTGCAGACTTTTTAGATGAAGAGTAAGGTGCGCTAGGTAGTTTGTCCTGCACTCAGCTATGCCGTTGGAGTTGATGGACTCACTTTATCTTCCAAGCCTTCCGCTGTTATCTTATTTAGATGGCCTTAAACCATATTATTGTATTAAGTTCTCTCTTGAGACTATCGATGTAATAAGTGTGTGATTGCTACTCCATTATAAATCCTTCAAAGTACTATGCGTGTCAGCATTACCGATCCAGGGATGACACTTATGCACAGAGATTTGACTGTTTGAGGTCAGATCGCTACAACTATCACATATCATCTATGGCAAAAAGAAAGAAAACTGGCCTACTGCCCACATCTAAATTGGAAAGAATTTTATGCCATAGCAAGTATATATAAACATCATGGAAAAATTGTAGTAACTTTGAAAAAGGAGTCCCATAGTGTTAACAACATGGAAAAAACCAAACAAAAGGGCATGTCACAAGCTGTGAATGTTCTTAACATTCACTAAAAATAAAACAAAAAAGGGAATCTAGAATTGATGTCTACTACACAACCTTCTTCTTGTAGATGTTGTTGGGCCTCCAAGTGCAGAGGTTTGTAGGTCAGTAGCAAATTTCCCTCAAGTGGATGACCTAAGGTTTATCAATCCGTGGGAGGCATAGGATGAAGATGGTCTCTCTCAAGCAACCCTGCAACGAAATAACAAAGAGTCTCTTGTGTCCCCAACACACCCAATACAATGCTAAATTGTATAGGTGCACTAGTTCGGCGAAGAGATGGTGATACAAGTGGTATATGCATGGTAGATAAAGGTTTTTGTAATCTGAAAATATAAAAACAGCAAGGTAACTAATGATAAAAGTGAGTGTAAACGGTATTGCAATGCTAGGAAACAAGGCCTAGGGTTCATACTTTTGCTAGTGTAAGTTCCCTCAACAATAATAACATAATTGGATCACATAACTATCCCTCAACATGCAACAAAGAGTCACTCCAAAGTCACTAATAGCGGAGAACAAACGAAGAGATTATGGTAGGGTACAAAACCACCTCAAAGTTATTCTTTCCAATCAATCCATTGGGCTATTCCTATAAGTGTCACAAACAGCCCTAGAGTTCGTACTAGAATAACACCTTAAGACACAAATCAACCAAAACCCTAATGCCACCTAGGTACTCCAATGTCACCTCAAGTATCCGTGGGTATGATTATACGATATGCGTCACACAATCTCAGATTCATCTACTCAACTAACGCATAGAACCTCAAAGAGTGCCCCAAACTTTCTACCGGAGAATCACAACGAAAACGTGTGCCAACCCCTATGCATAGGTTCATGGGCGGAACCCGCAAGTTGATCACCAAAACATACATCAAGTGAATCACGTGATATCCCATTGTCACCACAGATATCCACGGCAAGACATACATCAAGTGTTCTCAAATCTTTAAAACTCAATCCGATAAGATAACTTCAAAGGGGAAACTCAATTCATTACAAGAGAGTAGAGGGGGAGGAGAAACATAAGATCCGACTATAATAGCAAAGCTCGCGATACATCAAGATCATGCCAAATCAAGAACACGAGAGAGAGAGAGAGAGAGAGAGAGAGAGAGAGAGAGAGAGAGAGAGATCAAAGACATAGCTACTAGTACATACCCTCAGCCCCGAGGAAGAACTACTCCCTCCTCATCATGGAGAGCACCGGGATGATGAAGATGGCCACCGGAGAAGGTTTCCCCCTCCGACGGGGCGCCGGAACGGGTCTAGATTGGCTTTCGGTGGCTACGGAGGCTTCTGGCGGCGGAACTCTCGATCTATTGTCTGTTCTGGAAGTTTTAGGATATGTAGGTATATATGGGTGCAGGAAGTACGTCAGTGGAGCTTCGGGGGGCCCACGAGGCAGGGGGTGCGCCCTAGGGGGGCACCCCTACCCTCGTGAGCACCTCCCTTGGCTCCTGACGTGGGATCCAAGTCCATGCGGTAGCTTTCCTTCCAAAAATAACTTCTCCAGTTGATTTCGTTCCGTTTCGACTCCGTTTGATATTCCTTTTCTTCGAAACACTGAAATAGGCAAAAATAGCAATTCTGGGCTGGGCCTCCGATTAATGGTTAGTCCGAAAAATAATATAAAAGTGGATAATAAAGCCCAATATTGCCCAAAACAGTAGATAACATAGCATGGAGCAATCAAAAATTATAGATACGTTGGAGACGTATCAAGAATCAATGCCAATGCTTGCATTAAATCTGTAGAATACAGAAACCGTAAGTGTTGTGAATCATTGACATGATTTTTACAGACAACAAATAATATGTTGATAATTTGGGCGTTCAAGCTTCAGTTGTTTGTAAAATTCAGGCATTCAGGCATGGGATGAATTGTGAAGCATTGACAACGAATGACATAGGGAATGAAGCATTGCTCACCTTGTAAACGCTTTCCTAATTGATCTGGTGGAAGTCACGGGTCACGACGATCGTTAGGAGCAACAAGCTGCGGGCACGGCGGCGACGCATCCGGCTTGCTCGTCTTGCTGGTACTGCTGTAGACTAGGAATGTGACCGAGGGCATGGTCTGCGGCTGTGGCTGCTGGCACCACAACACCGACGGTCAACGCGCCCTAGTGAAGATGATGCCCGCCGCGTGCGGAGCAGAGCCGTCCTGGCCGCCAGGCGTGGAGTGTCCGGCGCCGAGCATTGGCGTGAGACATCCCTGGCCGCAGGGCATGTAGATGATGAAGGAGGAGGAGAAGCAAAGAGAACAACACAATGGATTCACTGGTGAGCGGTCGCAGCGCTGCGGCGTAGAGCGGCGCGGGGACGACCAGATCTCGGTGAGAGGAAGGCGTCGGCTGCTGCCTGGGTTGGAGGCGAATTGATGGGAGCTCGGGCATGGTTGCAGGCATCAGGAACGCCCGGTGAGGCAGCGGTGCATGACGAGCAGCTCGCCACCCCATATGGGCGTTGTTGCAGGCATCAGGGAGAAGAAAGGAGTGTAGGAGGAGAAAAGGATAGAGGCAGAGCAGTGGGAAGGCCTTCGGGACGGTTGTCGTTCATGCCGAACGAGCTTCTTCGCTGATGTGGTGATTTTTGGTGCTCCAGGATTCGTGCCAAAAATCAAACGATAGAGGAGGCGTTCGGACTGAGAATCTAAAAAATGATAGGTTCAACACTTATTGATTCCGTAATCTAATTAGGATTAATTAAGTTAACTAATTTATTATTATTATTATTTTTAATCTTTTTTTAAACGTTCCAGGGGGCTGGGCCCACTTGTCATTGGGTCAGGGGAAGCCTAACGGGCATGATTGTTAACGGGGCGAAGCAGAGTGGCGAGGCCGATCGGGCACCCGCCCTAAAGGGGACGAGGCCACGGCCACCGCCGGTGGCAGCCTTAGGTCGAGTGGCCGCCGGCGGCTGCGGCCAAGGGAACGGGTGGTACAGGGCAGGGCGGCAGGGAAGCCGTTGGGCGGCGCGGCGGCGAGCGACAGGCATGCGTGCCTGCGTTGAGGCGCTTAGGGGAAGACAACCGGGAGCAGCGGTGGGGAGCAAGGGGTGAGTGTGCGCGGGGCGCGGCCCGGCGCGTTGGGCGCTGCAGAGCGGGCCGGAGCGAGGGGCACGGTGGCCGGGTGGAGCAGCAGCGACACGAGGTCAGCAGCGAGGCAAGCGCGGTGGCGCAGCCGGGCATGGCAGGGCGCGCCTGCGGGTGCATGTGGCCGAGCGCCGAGCGAGGCGGGGACGCGGCTAGGCTGCACGCGCGCTTACGGGGCGATGTCCTTGGAAGGGTGGCCGGAGCACAGGGGAGCACGAGCAAGGG
>NC_041384.1:369422368-369433116 GCF_002162155.2 Triticum dicoccoides | reverse complement strand
CACGGGGTAGCGGTGCTCGAGGTGGGTGATGGGGACGCGGTCGACGACGAAGAGGATGGCGAGGCTGCTCTGGCGAGCGGCTTCAGGAGGAGACGAGGAGGCGAGGGCCGGCGGGGGAGGTCCGGCGAGGTGGCTCCGGGCGGCGGTCCGGCGACGGGCGTCGACGTGGTGGCGACAGGAATCGACGGCGACGTGGTTCGTTCCCCCATCCAATCGGGGGGTCAGAGGAGGGGAGAGGTGGATGGAGTGGGGCGACGGTTAGGGTTTTGGGAGGGAGTGGGGTTATGGGGAGTGGGTGGGTCGCCTGTCTGGGCGAGGTGGGCTGCCCTGGTGTGAGCTGGGCTACCTGGTCAAGTGGGGGGTTGCTTTTCATTTTTTTGTTAGTTTTGTTTTCTGTTTTTATTCTTTTCCTTTTTCTTTATTTTCTCTTCTGTTTTCTCTCATTTTAAAGTATATAGGCATTCAATGGAAACATGGTTTATTCACCATAAATACCTAGGCATTAATTGGCACACTCCGAACATTTTAGTTTTAATGTTTGAAATTTTTTGATGTTTGACAAAAAATCAAATTTGAATTCGAATCATTTTGAACTAACGCGAGATTAGCGATAGTAACAGAGGTGACGTGGCATCATTAGCATAGGTTCATTGTAGCATAATTATCCGAGCGTTACACTAGCACTATTAAGTTCTAAATACATCCAATTGATCAACAATTAATTCTATATAGAGGGAGTACATGACGACATGTACTTACATGAGCAATCCAAAAGTTCATAACCATTGTAGTAAATGTAGATCTTATAATTTCAAGCAAAGGGAGGATAAAGAAGCAAACATTTATGGTGATGCTACATAATCAAACAACAATGAGTGTAAGTAAGCTGACAAAGGGCAAGAGGTACTGACAAGAGCAATGCAGTGCCCAATATTGTTGTGAGATCCTATGATCCTTTGAGCAAGGAGATTCATCTGAAATTAGTTATCATACAAGAGAGAAGGTAAGGCACATGCGAAAATTTAGGAGTTCAAATTTTGAATTGATGTCATAGACAGTACCTGACACTGGGCTCTCACAATTCTAATAGGGGTTTGGCCAGTGGAGTAGGGGTAAAGTGTGGAACAGTTGGGCTTGTGTTTTCTGTGGCTGCTGATATATCTGATTTAACAGGTATCACTACCTTTTCCAAATACCTAGTTTGTATTCTTTGAGGATATGCACTCACCCTCTTCCTTTTGGAAATCTATTACAAAAGAACAACATTTGACTGAAAAAAATATAGTATGATGACACATGGAATAGGTACAGAAAATGGATAAGTATGGCATATACTCATATATGATGCTTAAACTAAGCAGATGGTGTAACAAAGTATAAGTAATGCAAGAGGCCAGATGCAAAATATGTGCGACCAATACAACCTTGCCAAGTTAGAGTAACCACCTTGATGGGTGATAAGATAGGCCATCCTCCACCATGCCAAGTTTGTTAGCCAGTGGATTGTTCCGCAATATTCCTCTCATGCGCCCATTCTCATATTCATTTTGATAATGTTCAATACCTGACATGCTTGAAAACATAAAAACAAGTGAGATTATGTTTGTAATGTAGAAGTGATTCTAATCCAACACTGCCTCCTTGTAAACCCCTTTGTGCTATCTCTGCAATTCTTCTGAGAGATGCCATGCTTGCTATAATCTGGTGTGTGCATTAATATAATGTGGCCTACTACTCAAAATATGAGAGCTCCAGAAGTGATGATACTTCGCAGATGACATCCTCAACATATAGTAAAGAAGAACAAGTCGACCTGACCTGACAGATTCAAAATATACTAAGGGAGAACAACTCGACCTGACCAGTCGACCGCAAATGTCTCTGCTACTCTTCCCAACAAGGAACATACTTATTAAAGAAGAGAAGAGCATCATCTTAAAGAAGACCAGAAGAGCAAGCAAATTGAAAACATTACAAGTCTTTCTATACAATGTCGGTTGCCCACCCATGATGAACCAGAGCGCACGGAGAAATACCGTTCCTTCCGGTCTCTCCATATGTGGGTCACATGCATTTCAAAACTAAAGTAGGAACATTTACCTGACCAATTAAACATCTCCCAGTTTTACTAATATCAGTATAAATTCATATTTGAATTTGTACAACTAAGCTTGTTTAGCTTGATGGGTGGAGCGGTGCTATTATGACACGAACAACGTAGGTTGATCGGGGTCATCATAAAATGGGGAAACCGTAAGTATGATGAGTATAGTGTTGACCGTGGCAGTGGGATGGCAGATCTGAAGCTGCAAACCGCGCAA
The DNA here is from genome assembly GCF_002162155.2 of Triticum dicoccoides. NCBI lineage: Eukaryota > Viridiplantae > Streptophyta > Magnoliopsida > Poales > Poaceae > Triticum > Triticum dicoccoides. The sequence continues at coordinate 369,430,795 of NC_041384.1, read as the reverse complement.
AAGGTAGTTAGCAACCGATGTTTGCTTTGAAATAACAACTAAGATTTGGTATGGACAAGAAAGTACAATCAACAAGTGACAAAGAAATGCAATTCTGATGTCTCTCTATATGTCGCGACATGCATTTAGAAACTCAAGTGGGACCTTTAACTAACCAATTAAATGTGTCTGTTAACTAATATCAGTATCATATCACAATCATATTTGAACAACTAAGCTTTGGAATTTTGAGTGTTGTGTTGTTTAGCTTGAAGGGTGGAGTAATGCTAGTACGACGGAAAGGACCTACGCAGATCATAGTAGAGTAGATAAAAGGGGAAAACCCTAAGCATCAAGAGTAAAATCAGGAAAGTGGAACTAGCTGGACCAGTGGGTGGCGCACATGCTTTTCGAAATGAATATAGGAACATTAGGTGACCAATTAAACATTCTCTGTTTTAGTAATATGAGCATCATATCAGATTCGTATTTCAACACATAAGCTTTGGAATTATGAGTGGCTTGTTGTTTTGCTTGATGGGTTGAGGTCTTGAGGAGCAGTGCTAGCACGACACGAAGCACCTACGATGATGATAGTGAATATAAAGGGGGGAAACCATAAGCTTTACGAGTATAGTGATAGTGCCATGGCGGATCTGATGGTGCAAATCGGACAAAGCTTCTTTGCAACCAATGTTTGCTTTCAACAACCCACTACGAATTGGTACGGACAAGAAAATTATAGTGAACAGTTTATGATCTATTTTCCGGGTGAGATCAATAACTTAAGCACATATGGAAGAGTACCACCTCTCCTGCGACATCGTCTAGGCCCCTGCCGATACATTGAGGGTATCGCGGGTGCGATGGCTGTCAGCGGTGTGGTAGAAGACTTTAGACGGCAGACAACCGGGTTGGGGGATAAATCATGTTGCCGTGGACGAGGCGGTCATAGGAGCGGCAATGACAAGGTGGACGACGGCGCCAATGAACCGAGAGGACGCTATGAAAGGATCTTGGTCTAGCACCGTGGATGAGAGATGTCCATCTCTTGGAGTGGACGACAGGGTAGGGGTGGCGGCTCCGGCAAGGTGGAGGATGGGGTGGCGGACGGAGGAGGCTGGTCGCAGTGGGGAGGTTGTTGTGGCGCCGACGGTGTATGAATGGGGAAATAGAGGGGGAGGGGATCTCAAACTTTGGGACGCGCTTGTCTGAAATGTGGGCAAGTTACGAACTTAACCCCCATTTAAAATTTCAGAGATCACGTCGGTTGGGGATAGGACGGTAATCTTGCATTTCCCAAATTTTTGCCGGTAGCGATTTCGGGCGAGGAGAGGGTGTTTTGCCGCCCACGGTTGGCACCCATGGTGTATTAATGGGGCTGACAGGTAGGGCGGTTGTGTCACGTCTGAGGGAAGATACACATCTGCCCCTATTTAAAATATTTGCCTACATCGATTTCGGACGAAGAGAGTTTGTTTTGTCGCCCGCTATGTATGAATGGGGAAATGGAGGGAGAGACACGTGTCTTTCGGACGAGCTTGAATCAAATGTGTTTTGCCGCCCACGTTTGGCGCCCACCGTGTCAGAATGGGCTCAGAAGCGGTTGTGTCACGTCTGATTGAAGTTACTAGTCTACTCCTATCGATAGCAGTGTAAATCTAGTCGATTAGGATGTCAAATGTCAGGGGTAGACAGTAATTTCCATCTCGCAAACACTTGCTTTGGGAAGCCCACAAATGATAGTGGGTGTTTATCCGCTTCGTTCAAAACTTGGGAGAATTAGCATTCACGTTTACCCTGGGCCCTGGCAACTAAATTAAAATCCAATTTGTATTTGATTACGAATATCCATAGATAACTCCACATTTTGTTATTTATTTCTTCAAAACCACGACAAAGATTTATTCCACCTTTATATATGATTATGATTTAGAAATGTTGTGATCTTCGAATTCAGTAGGTTGGATACACTTTGAGTCAAATAGTTATTTCATCCAATACAATATGCTCACACGAAAAACATTTCACCTTATCTCAATCATATAAGTACTGAGGATTACCTCGCCTAAAAAATTCGGCTCATTACAACACATGGACAACATAGGGGGTCCTACATAATAATCCATTCAGAGACATGACACAACATGCAAGTACAATAATCTGATGACAATTTCAACTGGTATCTAAAGAAGAACTGGGATTACCCTGGGCCTTAGTTAGCAAAAACAGCAGGACTCACCATCTTCAAATGCAACATTCTTAATTCCTCCAATTCTTGGGTTGCTTGCATAATGCATGCAGCTAATCGCATAATTTCCAGCCTCAAGATCGAGATTACCTCATTCATGGAAGCCACACCATCTCTTTCTGCCTCTAGTAGAGCCTCAAGAACTATAATATCTATGCTCAGACTGCTCTCCGGCGGTGTTGCCAATGAACTACTACCATCTGGTAACATGGATGGCGCACTGCTTCCACAAATAGATTCTGGGGTTGTACATTGTGTCCTTGTGTGAACGGCATAATAAAGGTTTTCGCTGGACATAAGTAAGAGATAGTTATTGCATGATCTAGGCAGTAAGCTTACATGGTAAACGACATACGAATTATGCCGAGCATAGCAAGCTATATTTAAATGGTTCGAAGCAGCATCAGCCGAAAAGAAATTAAAATGGTAAGATGAAACTAGGATGTAAGTGGCAAATAAACGACATCGTCTAGTCCCATCTAGTTAGTTTTTGCTAGCTCCCTAGTTTATTTTCCTCAAAAAAAACTATTTTGAAATATCGTACCACTAGTGGACTTTAATCGGGATTAAACGGGGCCCAGTTGATATCCCTAGTTGAAAGGGAGTGTACCACCGCTATATTTAAGTTGCCAAGGCATCTAAGCAGTTGAAATAATCTGAGAAAGCACTTAACAATGTGGCCTCATATAAACTACGAAGACAGTCCTGTGATGAAGTTCATAGGAAAAGTTAAGGACTCAAATGAACTAGGCATGCATTTCTTTACGATAGTACAGCAGGCACTGCTGACATATTGGCCAACTCAGGTATAGCCTAACAAGTAACAAACAAGCATTCGAATCAAGCAATACAACAAAGTAGACAACTAAACTATTTGTAATTCTGTGGGATTACAGGTTGAGGGCACAAGCCAAGAAAGCAGCCCACACGCATTACATTTCACATGTACTAAAACACACTGGCTTACCATATGTTGTTATGAAGCCTCGCTGTTGTGGCAATGTTCTTTGAAGATATCGTCAGCATCCTGTGGTTGCAAATCTAGTTGTTGTAGTTTATTCTGCACCCTCTATTTAGGTAATATTAATTTTAATCGCATGCACTGGTTCGAATTGATCATCAATGGTTCATCTAAACTAATGAAAGAAGCACTACAAAAAAATACACTTCTATGATGATACATGTTTGTCATAGTAGGTCACATTTTCTGTCATGCATGTACATCCATGACGATTTTATGACAGAATCAAGATAGTCATACATGTGCTATCGTAGAAGTGTTCCATGACATTACCAAAATTATCATCACGGAAGTGTCCACTTCCATGATGATAAAACGCGTCATAGAAGTGCTTTTGTCAAGGGTGACCGACATGTGGCATCGACCGTAACGGGTCGCCGTTAAGCTATCGGGTCCGGTTTTGGATCCAATAACCCGTTAACAGCCCGGACCAATGGGGATTTTCCACGTGTAAAATTCTCATTGGCCTGACGAAACACTTGTTGGCTCTTCGGTGGGCCAGACGTCGTCCGCCCATTGGACAGGAGGCGCCTATGATAGATCAACACGTGGCACGGCCCAACAGTGGCCCATTCCAGTGAAAAAGGTCGGCCCAGTAAGAATTCGCAGGCCGGCCCATATAAGGCCTACTTGTATCAGGTCCATTTAAGCCCATGGCCCATACGAGATGTGCCAATTCGTCCTGTTAACGATTTGACACCACCGCAGCCCATCGTCAGTTCGAGCCTGTTAACAGCCTGCTATATATTTGGGCTCAATATCGGCCCGATGTGGTCTCGGCCTGTTAACGGCTCATTCAAGGGATGGGCCAATTTTCAAGATGTACATCTTTCGGCCTTTTAGTCACCCATTTAAGTGTTGGGCCAATTTTCGGCCATGTGTGTCTTTCAGCCTGCTGACGACCCATAAGTGAGTTGGGCCATTTACCGTCGGACCTGAGTTTTGGCCTTTTAACGGCCCATGCTCATCATGGTTCAATACCAGCCGATTTCTCTTTCGGCCTGCTAAAGGCCCACAACACAGTTGGGCCATTTACAGTACAACCTGACTTTCGGCCTCTTCCTAGCCCATGCTCTTCATGGTCCAGTATGAGCCCGCTGTCTCTTTCAGCCTGCTAAAGGCCCACATTATGGTTGGGCCATATGTAGCTCGACCTAGTATCGGCCTGTTAACGGCCCGTGAAATCAAATGGGCCCGCCTGTTGCCCGCTTCGATGTCGGCCTGTTAACGACCTGGGAGGTAAGAGGGCCGACCATAACTTTCGGCCTGGTAATGGACCATTAACTTAATGGGCCCATTAACTTAATGGGCCCACTAAAGTTCATACATGTCTTTAAGCCCAATTAGATAATTTGAGCCCATTATGACGAGTAATTATGCACAGGACCAAAACTGATCAAGCAAAGGTACAACATAGAGGGAAAAACATTGCACATCCAGCATATATTACAGGAAATTACATCGACTGGGCAAAGAAAGATTGATGCTAGTACAAATAAATCAACAGAACCTAATGATCTACAACGTCACAATCTGCAACCTCAGCGCGGATGACGCCCATAAGCATGTGGGCAAGTTCTTGCTGCTTTGCTACACTATCTCTTATAACATTGATCAGTTGTTGTTGCGCACGAATGTGCACCTCTGATTCCTCCACCATTTCCATCATTGCTTTAGCCATTAATTGGTTCACAAACATACATTTTTCCGTTGCATTCGAGACAGAGGAAACTGAACATATTCAGATGGCGATTTTGGCAGGCTTGTATTATTAATAGTGGAGAGTTTCTCGACCACTGCATCATAACATAAATTAGGAGGGGAACCAAACAGATTAATCAAGAGTTATTGCCACATTACTTGGCCTGATTTATTGGAAAGAAACAATGGGGTTGCCTTGCTATTTTCAGAGTTTGTCTTCTTATCTTCAGCAGCCTACACCAAATTAACACACTAGCATTGCTATCATTGTCCAGGTTAGATGATAGGAAAGAAACATTGACACAACAAATGTTTGGGCAACCAGACCACACCAGCCTACACCAAATTAACACAATATGGCACAACTATCATCAGCCAGGTAAGGTAATACGAAAGAAACATTGACACAATGAATGGATGGGCAACCAGAGCTGCACAACAATTCAGCAATGTGCAAGATATGAGATAGTACACTCATGCAGCTCGGTATGCAAAACTACCAGGCAGTTTTCCTTACAAAAATCAACATTGTCCCCTTTAACATTTTGCTACAACTAATTTTAGATCAGATAAAGGTTGGATTCATGCTGATTAACAAAATACATGCTGATGTAAAATATAGTGATATACAACAGGTACTTACATCAGCATTGGAGCATAGAGAATTCCCGCAAGATACTTTCCTCGAATACGATCCCAATGGAGGAAGTATTCTTTTAGAATACCTTATTTTCTAAAATAGAGATGGGTAAGAAACATGTAGAAAATATGATCAGAATGCTATAAAATTTCATGATGCGAGGATACGCACACGCTTCTTAGAATGGAGTTGACATATTTTTGCTGGACTCGAGCGGACTAGTTCTTTGACCACTGGAATCTGCTTATTATCAGTGGGAGTTGGGTTTCTCTGTGCTAGAGCAGTATCTATGAAAACTGGAGTTGGTTTATTATCTCCCGGCGTTTGGATCTTTTGCAAAGACCTCGTTTGTAACCCTTCCGATTCTAACATAATTGTCTTCCCCTTGCATGCATTATATAGAAGAATGGTGCTTCAATTATAAAACATGCTACAACAGAGATGGAATAGGTAATGAAGAATAGAAAGGCATGACATATTGACATGTATTCCCTCCATCTGGAAAAAAATGGATGGGTCTAGGTGTATTTCAGTTCTAGATATATCTAGTTTTATCCATTTCTGCGATATGTAATCCGGACGGAGGGAGTATGATGTAAGAGCTAGGGATACGACAGGACAATGGTGTAAAAAAACATTACTTGAATGTAAAACTGTATGCTAGCGGAATACAAACAGAAAAACACTAAGGCAACATATGCATGTATGATTGGGAAACTAAGATGGCATTGCAAGAGACCACTAGAACAACACTTCATTGTAAAAAAAAGAACATGGTATGGTAGACAGATGAAGTACATACTGATGAATAACAATGCATAAGATATTGAGAAGAATCATGTCCAAACTAAGTAGATGGCATTGAGATAGAGTAGAATGACAGCACTTGAATTTGAAAACATGTTATCATGAATGGAATAGGTACTAAAAAACAGGAAGGCATGCCATATTTACATGCATGATCAGCAGGCTAAGCACAAGGCATTGCAACAGAGTAGATGCACTCTAGGACATTATATGCATGTTGTACCCATATCAAGGGCCAAGTTAGAGCAAGGACCTTGTGGGGTGAATAGGATTCATCATCTTTCTGCAAGTCTTGTGAAGAACTGCCTTTACATGTTCCATCATATTGGGTATCATTAACGTCAAGTTTGTTGGCCATTACATTGCTCCGTGAGGTTCTTGTGGATAAATCAGTGTGTGCAATTATTCTGACATGCATGGAAGACAACTAGTAGTTAGATTTATGCAATGAGTGCCTATGGGAGACGACATAAATAGTAGGACTGGGGTTAACTAGCAGCAACAGGTCTCAAAAACTAAAGAGAGAACACATATGAAAGCTACAAAATATGTATCGTTTGTACTCGAGATTAACTAGATGGCACATAGAAGTATTAAAGAACAACATAGGTTATACTAGAAGTGGTATAATACTATAATCACCAGACTGTGGGATAGCATTGGCTGATGGATGATAACTTGGAACAGCATTACCTAAAGAACAAGTCTCTTAGCTGAACTATGGAACATCGTTAACTCCTGAATAAGACCCGTAAGAGATCAGCATAAATATACAATGAAATGTGATAATATATTTTCCATGCTTAGATGAATAAGAAAGCCATAAATGTTGCACACAAGTAAGATGAGGGTACAAATGGCCCTGCAGTTGTTTTGGCTGTCCATGTCGAGCACGCGCATTCGATGCATGGAACTGTTGAGAGGGGACTATAGCTCCCTTCTGGTGTATGCTTCCCTTGCTGGAGGAGCTGCGGTGAGTCGGAAGACAGTGTGGCTGAAGATGCATAAAAGCATAATGTTAAGAACGACACATCTCTCTGGTCTGAAGAAATACCCTAAGAGATCAACAGCAAGGTACGAGAGTGGTCACACGTCTGTTGACTGAAGACTAAATTGGGGTCACACGATTTTATTTTATTTTGGTACTTTCCGATCTACGCCGGATGGCTTGATGGCCGTCTTGGGGTCATCCCTGAAGAGCCAGCGACCACCGGCATAGCAGCCTTCCTCTGTCGTCCGTGGCCCCAACCAAACCCCCGCTCCGCGCCCCACCGCACTGCCGTGGTTGCGCCGCTCCGGGCCAATCCACAAAGACTCGCCGTCATCCAGATCCGGAGGCAGCAGTACCTTCAACCCACGCAACTCTAAGATAGCCATCTAAGCGTTGCTTTCACGGCGAACTTGCGCCCCCACACCCTTACATTAGACACCAGCCAACCGGCAGCCTAGGAGCTACGACAGCTTGAGGGGTGCTGCTTCCCATTGAGAATCGATTGGCCTAGAATAAAAAATCAGACAACTGCCGCCTAAATAAAGTGATTTGAGATGAGGGTGCGACCTATCCGGCGGCCCAGTGAGTAGGCAGCTCCAGCTGCCGAGTCGGTGAGGCCGGCGTGGTGCATTGGCTACCAGCAGCAGGGAAGCAGAGATGTCGCGATGGTTGGCGCCTACGGGGAAGCAGTGCCGGGGCTCTGGACGGATCCAAAGTTGAAGCCGCTCCAGCATCGTGAACAACGGCGGGGGTGAATCGGCTCTGGTACGGTTCACGCGACTGTCGTCGAGGCAGCTCCGGCAGCACGGAGTAAGAGGCACATGGCCCAGTGCACGACGGCAAATGGACAGCGTCTCCAGGATTAGAGAGGAGGGCGACTGTGAATTTGGTGTGGTGTGGGGTGCCATGGAGGAGGGGCTGAGGTTTCGCAGCTCAGGAGAAGGGAGCTTTTGGGGAGAAGGTGGTTTGGCACCCACGAGATATGAATGGGGAATTGGGAGGGGGAACCATGTCTTACATACGCATTTTTCTGAAAT
>NC_041384.1:369413154-369421892 GCF_002162155.2 Triticum dicoccoides | reverse complement strand
GAGTTACAGTTCTACCCCTGCCTTTAGGCTTCTCGACTTGGGTCTATGTACTAAGGGTCGGGGATAGTAGAGTTATTTTGCTTCACCCAAATAGTGGGCGCGAGCGATTTCGGGCGAGGAGGGCGTGTTTTGAAATATAGTTGGCGCGAGCAATTTTGGGCGAGGAGGGCGTGTTTTGAAATATAGTGGGCGCGAGTGATTTCGGGCGAGGAGAGAATGTTTTGAAATAGTGGGCGCAAGCTATTTCGGGCGAGGAGAGGGTGTTTTGCCGACCATGGTTTATGAATTATTCGGCACATGTCATTTCGGCCAAGGAGAAGGCCCGCTTGGATGAAGTTATGAACCTACCCTTGATGTACAACGGGCCAATTGATGCGTGTCCCACATAGGCCGGTAATTTCGCGTCCCCCATTTATTTGCTTGGGCGAATTCCACCGAGCAGAGGGTGTTTAACAGTTTGTTCAAATATTCAGAGAACGAGCATCCACGTCTACCTTACCAAGTCGATTCGAATCGAATTTTGAAATAATAGCTTGCCACTTCTTTTTTAGATGGAGAGATGATGCTGGGGAGTAATGTGTTTTTACAAGCTAGTTGCTAACGATTTACTATATGAAAAATAGTTGACCCACTCAAAAATGGGAATCAAACCCAAAATGAAATATCTCGATTCAACGAAATAGCTCGTTCACCAGGTCAAAATTGTGAACTAAATCCAAAATTGAACACCTCAATCAAGTTAGAAGTCAAATTAATGAACTTGTTTGATATACGCATATCTCCGTTCATGTGTGGATTGCAGACAACATGTTCTCCAATTTAATTATTTGAATGCAAGTTTATATCGAAACATGGTTTATATCAGTCTTTGATGCATAAAACGCGACCTCCCCCTCTCCCGGACTCCTGCTCTCTCTCTCTCTCTCTCTCTCTCTCTCTCTCTCTCTCTCTCTATCTCACCGACAATCTTCAATTCTGTCGCATGCATCCAACACACAAACCTTGTTGATCCCTCACCCTCTCTCTCCATCTCTCTCTCTCTCTTTGTGTGTGTGTGTGTGTGGGGGGTCTTTCTAGTTCGCATGCATATATACTCCATCTATAGGTCTCTCTCGCACACTATGTGTGATTCTCTAGTCCAAGCTAAATATCTTGGGTGCACTCATCGAACGCACACAAATTCCTTGGCTCGTTGCTCGTAACTCTCTCACGCACCACTCTGTTGTCTTGGAGCTCTTCCCTCTCTCTCAAACTCTCCATCTCCCCGGGTGACACATACACATGCATATCTCACTCGCACTCGATATACCCATCTAAAATTGTATCTCTCTCCCTCGTTCTCTCTCCATCTCTCTCTCTCTCACACACACACACACAATCTCATGCCTAGCCAAGTATGATGGTCTCTCACTCAATTGTAGGCACACGCAGTCCCCCCTATATGTAAATGACTAGCTAATCTTAGTCTCCATCACAAACATTTGCATGGTCTATCTCGATTTCTCTCATGGCATCTTTCTATCGCGCACGCACATCCCTCGATCTCCCACCCATATAGTGCCCTCACGATCTCAATGGGATCTCTCCATCACGAACACACCCTCTCTCCCTCCCCATGTGTCCATGTTCTCCATGCGCCCCTCTCGACCTTTGTTCCTTGTTGGCCAGACCCCTATTGGACATGTGCTATAGGGGTGTCTCTCTCTGTTGCAAACAATCACACACTAGCTATCTTCGTGTATCTCCTCACCTCACTTTTCTATCTCGGAGATGCATGCATGATATGTTTGCAAAAGAAATGAAAACACACACTCTCTCTCTAATTTATCATTTGTTGTCCCTTTCTCTTTCACACACATACTCTTTTTGCACACTCACTCATTCTCCTCCACACGCACTTGATCTCTCTCGACTTAGGCACTCTCTTCGGTCCATAGCATATAGATTTATTGAAAAGTCAAACATCACAAAGTTTGACCATGTACGTGGAGAAAAACATTTATATCTAGAACGGCGAACATATACCGTTAGATTCATCATGATATGTAGTTTCGTGCGATGTATCTTTTGTATTGTAGGTATATATAACATTTGCGTAAACCTGGTCAAAGTTTCCAAAGTTCAACTTCTAAAAAATTTACATGCACTGCATTATCGAGCGGATGGAATATCTCTTTCCCCCTCTTAGCTATCTGACGCACCACTCAGCCTTATCGGGGATCCTCTATCTCTCTCAAACTTTATATATCCCTGGTTCGCACATACACATGTCTCGCTCGCGCTACATAGACCCATCTAACACTCTCCGCCATTGTTCTCTCTCTATGTGACACACACCCCCTAAGTACCATAATTCCTCACTCCATCATAGGCACATGCACTCCCCCTAAGTATGATTATCTCTCACTAGCTATCAGGAACACACATATTGTCTCCTTCCATCCATACGTCTATCTCGATATCTCTTGGGGTATCTTCTATCACGCACACACCTTGTCACTCGATCTCCCACCCATGTAGTCCCATCACGATCTCCAGGGGATCTCTCTATGACAAACATACACTCTCTCCTCCCCATGTCTGCATTTTCTCCGTACGTCTCTCTCGACCTCTCTCCCTTGTTTGTCAGACCCCTCTTGGCCACGTGCTAGGGGTCTGTCTCTCTCGGTTGAAAACAACTACACACTATCTCCTCACCTTGCTTCCGCTATCAAAGATGCATGTGTGATATGTTTGCATAAGACACACACGCTTTTTCTCTACTTTTGTTGTGTGTTGTCCATGTCTCTTTCACACACTCACACACACTTTTTTCAGTCACTCTTTCTATTTCACACACACTCTCTCCAGTTAGGTAATCTCTCACGTCCATAAGCATATGGATGTTTTGAAAAGTCAAACCTTAGAAAAGTTAGACCAGGTATATGTGGAGAAAAACATTTACATCTGGAACGATCATTAGATTCATCACAACATGTACTTACTTCATACTATCATTTGTCTTTGCTATTGTAGATATAAGTAATTTCTTTATAAACTTGGTCAAAGTTTCAAAAGTTTGACTTTAAAAAAATGATGTCACTACATTATCGAACGGAGGGAGTAGCTCTTTCTCTCTGCTATGTCTCATGGGCCTCCCCTCTCACTCAAACTCTCTATACCGACGGATTATATAGTTAGTGTCTCAGTGTATAGCTCCATATATTGTTTAGTTGAACGGTCAACCAGTCCACATGTTGCCTTGTCAGCTTGTGTTCTCTATCTTTGTGTGCTGGCCCATGTGGCAGTGGGTGAAAATAAGTAAACTAGAGGCCCATCTGACACGCGGTGAATAAACAAAGTTGAAACCACTCAGGGTAGCACCCCGCACGCTAGTAAATTGAGGGCACACTTCTTCCGCGTGAAGGACACACTCACGCACAATTCACCACTGCGCGGCGGCATGCACAGAAGGACGCACTCGCGCACACCCAGTAGGCCAGCACACAACACACACCAGCACACGTGTACACCCGCGTCGCCGCCGGTTGAGATGGACGGCGAGGCAGCCAACAAGCGGAGGCGGCCCGAGCCAAACCCGCATCCGGCGAGCCTGGACTTCATCAGCAGCCTCCCCAACGACATGCTGCTCATCGTCATTGGCCTCCTCCCCACCAAATCTGTCATGCGGACTGCCGTGCTCTCCCGGTAGTGGCGCCCCCTCTGGCGCCGCGTCCCTCTCAACCTCACCGTTAACGGTTACCTCTGCGACGGGGATTGCAAACGCATGGCCGCAGTCTCCAAGATCCTTTCATCGCACCCTGGGCCAGCCAGACGCCTTGACATCCGCATGTTCAGTATCAACTGCAGGGTCCAAGCCATGTTCGATGAGTGGTTCTTATCCCCCGTCCTAGATCAGCTCGAGGAGCTCAGCTTTGAAGTTGGACGATGTCGCTATCTGTCGCCGTCCGCGCTCCGCATCACGCCAACGCTGCGCTGCGCCAGCTTCAGCTCCTACTATCTTCCCCAGATTAATGTCGCGCCCGCCCTTCTTCTCCCTCAACTCAAAGAAGCTCGACCTCTTCGACGTTGTCATCTCAAAGGCTATGGAGCAGCTGCTCCGTAGCTGTACTGCGCTCGAGTACCTTCGTCTTGAGCAGATCCAAGGGTTCATTAGCCTCCACATCGCCTCGACGAATCTTCGATGGATTTATGTGTCTTGCTGGCCCCGCAACAAGACATCAATTGGGAAGAGATCACTCCAGCTGTTCCATGTTATGGTCATTGAGAATGCGCCGTTCCTTGAGAGATGGATTGTATCTGATCTAGAAGGTCCAACAAAAATCAGGGTCATTGATGCGCCGAAATTGACAGCGTTGGTGTGCTCGTCTGCCAAATTCTCCGAACTCTTTATTGGATCCGTAATCATTCAGATACAACACTCTTCTTTTTCTCCATCTTCTTGAAATTCACATTTTTAAATTTCTTCTTGATGTATTTATGACCGTCTTCCAGAAAATGATTCCCACAAGCTTAACGCAGTCTATGCGCACAGTGAAGATCTTGGCAATAAAATCTATCGGCCCCAATCTGTATCAAGTTATTGGATTCCTTACATGCTTTCCGTCCACGGAGAAGCTACTCATCGAGGTAAAACTTCTTTCCTATTAGTAAACGGTAATCACAAGGTAGCTCAATTTTTTCGTAATTTTCCCAAATTACGATGACAAGTGTAGTGTTGAAAACTGCATCTATGCACTCCACCGAAAGAAATGTTTTTAGTATTTTTTCTCACGTGATCACCTGCATCATTTTGTTGTTGTACTACTATAGTAGCCTAGGCTAGTCATAGTGGAAAGTAACTTAGACTAGTAACTCTATGGTTACCCTAACATCAAGTACTACCTCCGTCCTGGTTTACTCTTCCTATTTTGTAGTATCAAAATTTGACCATAGATTTAACTGACAAAATGTTAATGCATGTCACTAAAAAATATATCGGTGGATTCGTATTTGAACATAATCTCAAATGGTATATTTTTTGGTGACATGCATTGGAATTTTCTTAGGTAAATCTATGGGCAAAATTTTACACTAAATACGAGGTAGTACAAAAGTGGGCTATAACGGCCCTCCACTATATAAGCCAAAACATGTGCCAAATTCACTTGTGATGCATTTGAAATCGATGCCCCTCCATTGCTCACCTGGTGCCCCAATCTAGATGGAAATCTGGATCACCTACTTTGCTTCGGTCCCAAATTAACTCATGAAATGAAATAACACTTGCATGGGAGAGAGAGAGGACTGAGGCAATAAAAATACTTGTTTGGGAGAGTGAGAGGCTGGTGTAGTTGGTTTGATTGATTTTTTTATACATGTGGGTCTGTGTGCATAGTGGTGCCAACTCTCTCACATCGCGAGAGCAGTGGCAAAATCTTTTGATTTGACATCGATGCATATTATGTGGCATACTTTTGAGAAATATGGCATCGGCCACATAGCGGAAGGCAACAAATTCCCAAGCTCTCCATGTTCTCCTAGGTAAATGAGAGGAGAGAGACAGAGAGAGACAGAGAGAGACAGAGAGAGTGAAAAAATATCACTACCCAGCCAACCCTATCGTATGAGCGAATGATATTGGTACCTCTTGATGACACGACAATCTTATACAGCTAGCTGCTCTAATATGTTCTCTTCTTTTGCAGATAAAAAAGACCCGAAAGTGAAAAATGTGCTGCACTATAACAATCTCATCGAATGCCTTGATCTCCATCTTACAGAAATTGATTTGATCGACTACCGAGGCAACACATCTGAGATTAAATTGTCCAGGTTCTTTGTTCTAGACACAAGTGTGCTCAAGGTAATGAGGTTTGGCGTTCTCTAGCGCAACAATGATTGGCGTGCTGATCACCGCAAGCGTCTAAGCCTAAATGACAAAGTCTCCGCAGAAGCTGAATTTGTTTTTTAAACATCAAGTGGCCAGAGACTTGAAAATGTATTTGCCCATTAGTGACTTGTAAGGGCGGTGGATTTTAGTTTGTACGATAATGCTGCATCCACCTAAAGTAACGAAAGTTCTTACGTAAACTTCCTAGTAATTCACTCTTCGTAGGTCCATCATTACTCCTAACATTTGTAATATCAGTTTGAAACTTCTAATATTGCCATGTCAGTTTCCTGCGTTTTCAAAATCCTGCGAATCAAAGAGGTCCTGGGTTGGTGATGATGTTGTGCTTGCCATCTTTCACCAATAGCCATCGAATCTAGATCTGCGCATACAAACCAAACTTCTAGAATTTTGCAAAAAGATGCCGCACTTGTTCCCTATTTACAAACAACTCCTTGTCTCTCACAATCAGCCTTATCTCCTCCCCACCACATCTAGAAGGCCATGGAAAAATCTGGCGCGATGGCCGTTGCCGGCGCTGTCCACCCCCAATCTTGGTGTTCCGTGCAATGAACAGACATCTACACATGGAAAATTATGTCAAACACGGGTAGTTGTAAGCACGCTAGCAACCATGAGGATAGTGACTGCAGACGGCGAGGCTGACTATGGTATGCCGAACACGGCGCCTATACTCAGGTGTCATCTCCGGCGTAGGGTCTTGTCACTTCACTGTGAGGAGCAGCACGTAATAATTTGACCAATGGGTAGTACAGTACTACTACATTGGTACTACTACTACTACTAGCACCACCATCTGGATTTAGTTGTACTACCACGTCCATCTGGATTTAGTATTTGACTAGCAATATCTAGTAATGCATGTCACAAAAAATGTACTACTCCCTCCGTAAATAAATACATGGTGTATTTTTTATTCCTTTTGGTAGATGGCTCAAATCTGAAGTCTCATCAATCAGACTACTATTGTACTCACCGAGCGCTCAACTTTGTAAGATACCAACAAAAAATTGCAATCAAAGACTACTATTGTACTCCCTCCGTACTGGTGCATTAGTCACATTACGAAAACCAAATAGTAATCCTAAAACTTTTAGGCGTAGTGCATTAACTACCCACCTCATTCCCTGTTTTTTGCCATGAAAAAAGAAATCACCAAATACGAGACGTGGGGTGCGTATGCATCCAATGACTTGAGCTCCCTCCGTCCAGGTGTATAAGTCATCTTAGAGCAAGTGAAAAAGAGGAGTGGGCTCTTGTCGGGCATATACCCCGTGGTATGACCCGGCCGGAAGTATGACCCGACCGGACTTGGCGATACACTAGTAACCTGCCCTAACTTGGCGACTCACGAAGTGACCGGCCCGGATCTCTCCACTCACTGATGACCCGGCTGGGCCTGGTGACTCATTGGTAACCCGGCAGGCGGGTCAGAGGAGCGACAAGACCCGGTGGCCCAATGGGCGGTTCATGGAAGGCGGGCTCGTATTATGGTGGGCCGGCTTAAGATGAAAGGCATAAGGAATATTTTCCTACAAAGGAAGCAAGACTAGGACTCCACTTGTAATAGAGTAATCATAATCCTAATAGGACTAGTCATGTAAGCCGCTGCTACCTCTTGAGCACTGCGTTGGATTTCCCCAAAGAGGCAAGGATGATGCAGCAAAGTAGCGTAAGTATTTCCCTCAGTTTTTGAGAACCAAGGTATCAATCCAGTAGGAAGCTACGCGCGAGTCCCTCGTACCTACACAAAAACAATAGCTGAACGAAACCAACACCCTTAGGGGTTGTCAATCCCTTCACGGTCACTTACGAAAGTGAGATCTGATAGAGATGATAAATAATATCTTTGGTATTTTTGGTATAGAGATGCAAAGTGAAAAGTAAAAGGCAAAGTAAAAGCAAAGCAATAATAAAGTGATGGAGATTGATATGATGAGAAAGTGACCCGGGGGCCATAGGTTTCACTAGTGGCTTCTCTCAAGAGCATAAGTATTCTACGGTGGGTGAACAAATTACTGTTGAGCAATTGACAGAATTGAGCATAGTTATGAGAATATCTAGGTATGATCATGTATATAGGCATCACGTCCGAGACAAGTAGACCGACTCCTGCCTGCATCTACTACTATTACTACACTCATCAACCGCTATCCAGCATGCATCTAGAGTATTAAGTTAAAAACAGAGTAACGCCTTAAGCAAGATGACATGATGTAGAGGGATAGTTTCATGCACTATGATAAAAAACCCATCTTGTTATCCTCAATGGAAACAATACAATACGTGCCTTGCTGCCCCTTCTATCACTGGGAAAGGACACCGCAAGATCGAACCCAAAGCTAAGCACTTCTCCCATGGCAAGAAAAATCAATCTAGTAGGCCAAACCAAACTGATAATTCGAAGAGACTTGCAAAGATAACCAATCATACATAA
Organism: Triticum dicoccoides; assembly: GCF_002162155.2. Taxonomy (NCBI): domain Eukaryota; kingdom Viridiplantae; phylum Streptophyta; class Magnoliopsida; order Poales; family Poaceae; genus Triticum; species Triticum dicoccoides. The sequence goes on along the minus strand of NC_041384.1, from coordinate 369,413,562 downwards.
ATGAATTCAGAGAATATTCAAATATTATTCATAGATAGACTGGATCATAAACCCACAATTCATCGGTCTCAACAAACACACCACAAAAAGAAGATTACATCGAATAGATCTCCACGAGAGAGGGGGAGAACATTGTATTGAGATCCAAAAAGAGAGAAGAAGCCATCTAGCTACTAACTATGGACCCATAGGTCTGAAGTAAACTACTCACACTTCATAGGAGGGGCTTGGATGATGATGTAGAAGCCCTCCGTGATCGATGCCCCCTCCGGCGGAGCTCCGGAACAGGCCCCAAGATGGGATCTCGTGGATACAGAAAGTTGCAATGGTGGAATTAGGTTTTTGGCTCTGTATCTGATCATTTGGGGGTACGTGGGTATATATAGGAGGAAGAAGTACGTCGGTGGA
>NC_041384.1:369407350-369412665 GCF_002162155.2 Triticum dicoccoides | reverse complement strand
GCGCGCCCCCTACCTTGTGGCCTCCTGTTAATTGGCTTGACATAGGGTCCAAGTCCCCTGAGTTGTATTCAGTGAGAAAATCACATACCGAAGGTTTCATTCCGTTTGGACTTCGTTTGATATTCCTTTTCTTCGAAACCCTAAAACAGGCAAAAAGCAGCAATTCTGGGCTGGGCCTCCGGTTAATAGGTTAGTCCCAAAAATAATATAAAAGTGGATAATAAAGCCCAATAATGTCCAAAACAGTAGATAATATAGCATGGGGCAATCAAAAATTATAGATGCGTTGGAGACGTATCAAGCATCCCCAAGCTTAATTCCTGCTCGTCCTCGAGTAGGTAAATGATAAAAACAGAATTTTTGATGCGGAGTGCTACTTGGCATAATTTTCATGTAATTCTTCTTAATTGTGGTATGAATATTCAGACCCAAAAGATTCAAGACAAAAGTTCATATTGACATAAAAATGATAATACTTCAAGCATACTAACTAAGCAATTATGTCTTCTCAAAATAACATGGCCAAAGAAAGTTCATCCCTACAAAATCATATAGTTTAGTCATGTTTCATTTTCGTCACATAAGAATGCTCTCATCATGCACAACCTCGATGACAAGCCAAGCAATTGTTTCATACTTTAGTAATCTCAAACCTATAAACTTCCACGCAATATATGAGTGCGAGCCATGGACATAGCACTATGGGTGGAATAGAATATAATGAAGGGTTATGTGGAGAAGACAAAAAAGGAGGAAGTCTCACATCAACGAGGCTAATCAATGGGCTATGGAGATGCCCACGGATTGATGATAATGCAAGGAGTAGGGATTGCCATGCAACAGATGCACTAGAGCTATAAATGTATGAAATCTCAACAAAAGAAACTAGTGGGTGTGCATCCAACTTGCTTGCTCACGAAGACCTAGGGCACTTGAGGAGGCCCATTGTTGGAATATACAAGCCAAGTTCTATAATGAAAAATTCCCACTAGTATATGAAAGTGATAACATGAGAGACTCTCTACTATGAAGATCATGGTGCTACTTTGAAGCACAAGTGTGGTAAAAGGATAGTAACATTGTCCCTTCTCTCTTTTCTCTCATTTTTTGGGCCTTCTCTCTTTTATGGCCTTTCTCTTTTTTGGGCCTTCTCTTTTTTATGGCCTTTCTCTTTTTTTATTCCTCACTTGGGACAATGCTCTAATAATGATGATCATCACACTTCTATTTATTTACAACTCAATGATTACAACTCAATACTAGAACAAAGATGACTCTATATGAATGCCTCCGGCGGTGTACCGGGATATGCAATGAACCAAGAGTGACATGTATGAAAGAATTATGAAGTTGGCTTTGCCACAAATACTATGTCAACTACATGATCATGCTAAGCAATATGACAATGATGAATGTGTCATGATGAACGGAATGATGGAAAGTTGCACGGCAATATATCTCGGAATGGCTATGAAAATGCCATAATAGGTAGGTATGGTGGCTGTTTTGAGGAAGATATAAGGAGGTTTATGTGTGAAAGAGTGTATCATATCACGGGATTTGGATGCACTGGCGAAGTTTGCGCCAACTCTCATACTTATTATAAAGCAAAGCAAAGCACTTATAAAGTGATGGAGATTGATATGATGAGAAAGAGACCCGGGGGCCATAGGTTTCACTAGTGGCTTCTCTCAAGAGCATAAGTATTCTACGGCAGGTGAATAAATTACTGTTGAGCAATTGACAGAATTGAGCATAGTTATGAGAATATCTACGTATGATCATGTATATAGGCATCACGTCTGAGACAAGTAGACCGACTCCTGCCTGCATCTACTACTATTACTACACTCATCAACCGCTATCCAGCATGCATCTAGAGTATTAAGTTGAAAACAGAGTAACGCCTTAAGCAAGATTACATGATGTAGAGGGATAGTTTCATGCAATATGATAAAAAAACCATCTTGTTATCCTTGATGGCTACAATACAATACATGCCTTGCTGCCCCTTCTGTCACTGGGAAAGGACACCGCAAGATCGAACCCAAAGCTAAGCACTTCTCCCATGGCAAGAAAAACCAATCTAGTAGGCCAAACCAAACTGATAATTCGAAGAGACTTGCAAAGATAACCAATCATACATAAATGAATTCCGAGAAGATTCAAATATTATTCATAGATAGATTGGATCATAAACCCACAATTCATCGGTCTCAACAAGCACACCGCAAAAAGAAGATTACATCAAATAGATCTCCACGAGAGAGGGGGAGAACATTGTATTGAGATCCAAAAAGAGAGAAGAAGCCATATAGCTACTAACTATGGACCCGTAGGTCTGAAGTAAACTACTCACACTTCATCGGAGGGGCTTGGATGATGATGTAGAAGCCCTCCGTGATCGATGCCCCCTCCGGTGGAGCTCCGGAACAGGCCCCAAGATGGGATCTTGTGGATACAGAAAGTTGCGGCAGTGGAATTAGGTTTTTGGCTCCGTATCTGATCGTTTAGGGGTACGTGGGTATATATAGGAGGAAGAAGTACGTGGGTGGAGCAACAGGGGGCCCACGAGGGTGGAGGGGGCGCTTGAGGGGGGCAGGCACGCCCCCCTACCTCGTGGCCTCCTGTTAATTGGCTTGACGTAGGGTCCAAGTCTCCTGAGTTGTATTCGGTGAGAAAATCACGTTCCCGAAGGTTTCATTCCGTTTGGACTCCGTTTGATATTCCTTTTCTTTGAAACCCTAAAACAGGCAAAAAATAGCAATTCTGGGCTGGGCCTCCGGTTAATAGGTTAGTCCCAAAAATAATATAAAAGTGGATAATAAAGCCCAATAATGTCCAAAACAGTAGATAATATAGCATGGAGCAATCAAAAATTATAGATACGTTGGAGACGTATCAGCCGCCCCTTCAACATATATAAGGAGGGGCAGGGCACCCCAAGATGGACAAGTTTTTACAGGTTTTTACAAGTTAGGTTTAGACAGAAAACTCAATAGCCCTCGAGATACAGCACCCTTGTAATCGTGCTGATCATCATCAATATCAATGAAGCAGGATGTAGGCTTTTACCTCCACCGTGAGGGGCCGAACCTGGGTCAAATCTTGCGTCTCTTGTCCCACTCAACCCCTCTCAAGCAACCACATAGATGTGTTGGCCTCGCGACTAAGTCCTGACACTAAGGACAGCTGCCGTGACAAATCCACGATAGTTGGTGCCCACCGTGGGGCCTGCGCACAGTGGTGTTGAGTTCTTGGAGGGATCTTTCTCAGAGATCGAGAGATTCACGATTGATCGGATAAAGAAGAGCCGGCATGGAATGATCACATGAGTCGCCGGACAACCATGGGAGAGCTGGTAAATTTGTCATTTGGAAATCAGAATTATGGTTAACTTTGGAGATGACAGATGCGAGATTCATCAGAGACGGAGAGATTTTTAGGATTTCCGTGCGCCACCTCACGTGTTGCTCGGTGATCCATAAAATCCGAAGGCGGATTGTTTTTTCTGCAGTCGAGACCGGGCAGGGGCTGCTATATGAGGGGCCAGCCGTTGTCACTACTACAGCTCGTATGTGACGCCCCCGATTTGACCTTACACTAATCATACACGCAAGTGTGTACGATCAAGATCAAGGACTCACGGGAAGATATCACAACACAACTCTAGACACAAATTAAAATAATACAAGCTTATATTACAAGCCAGGGGTCTCGAGGGCTCGAATACATCAGCTCGAAAACACAAGAGTCAGCGGAAGCAACAATATCTGAGTACAGACATGAGTTAGACAAGTTTGCCTTAAGAAGGCCAGCACAAAAGCAACATCGATCGAAAAGGCAAGGCCTCCTTCCTAGGAGCCTCTTAGCTACTCCTAGTCGTCTGCGGTATTCACGTAGTAGTAGGCATCCTCCGGGTAGTAGTAGTCATCAGTGGCGTCGTCTGGCTCCTGGGATCCGTCATCTGGTCGCAACAATCGGGTATGGGGGGAAAAAGAAGTAGCAAAGCAACCGTGAGTACTCATCCAAAGTACTCGCAAGACTTACATCAGATCTAAACTAAGTATGCATCTGTATCAAAGGAAATGGGTTGTATCTGTGGACTAAACTACTAAATGCCAGAAGGGAAGGGGAAAGACTAGCCTATCGAAGACAAGCATCTTCTGCAAACCACCATCTTGCAGCAACAGGAGGGAGTAGATTAGCATAAAGTAAAGTAGTAGAAGGGTTATCAACCTCGGCCAGAGATCCTTTCTCAACTCCCTGCGAGAAAGCAATCCCAGAGCCATACTATCCAAGTGTCAACACATTCCAATTCTCATCACCATCCAGTTCTCATCACAAGTATCCAGTTCTAGTTGTATCGATCGGGATACAACTCCAAGTGTCCGTTACCATAGGACAGGCTATCGATAGATGTTTTCTTCCCTGCAGGGGTGCACCAACTTACTCACCATGCTCGATTAACTCCGGCCGGACACACTTTCCTGGGTCATGCCCGACCTCGGCCAAACAATATGCCGCAACCCGACCTAGGCTTAATAGAGAGGCCAGCACGCCGGACTAAACCTATGCCCCCAGGGGTCATGGGCCATCTCCCCGGGAACTCCTGCACATTGCGTACGCGGCCAGTGAGCATACTTAGCTACCTACTTCAACAAGGCAGTCGCTTACGCAGTCCAACCCGGCGCGCGCCGCTCAGTCGCTGACGTCTATTAAGCTTCAGCTGATGTATACGACGCAGAATGCCCATACTATGCCCACGTGATGGTTAGTGCTATCAGGCCAGAGGCCCCTCGGATCAAATATCCAAATCGTAGTGGATTAGGAACGCGCGTTAACGAGCAGAGACTCACGACCGATGTGACCCCGTCACCCCGTCTCGAGTACTTGCGGCAAGGGCTAAGAATGCCCGGCCATGCCTCGTAAGTATCTCGCGGGCACCTTCCAGGTCAACCCAACTCCACATCACTCGCAATTAAGCTCGCGCATGTACCACTCAGGGTCGACCCGTCTTTAGTAACATGGTTCAGTGCAAAGTCATAGTAACCATAGTAACTGTGTGTCTAACACCAAGGGGAAAACCCAAGGAATCACCCCTGGTGAATTCCACTCGATGTTGTCATCAAGGTGAACGTAAGAGGACCCACCCTTGAGGTTCATGTTTGATGGGTTGCACGACAGAGCCGTAACGGAAGTGGTTAAGGAGGAAATCACCCTCGATGACCTCGACCGTAAAGCTACACTACCGAGATCTCATCAGGAGTGATGTAAGAGGTTCCACCCTCGGCACTCGATGGTAACTCTGCAGA
>NC_041384.1:369405526-369407213 GCF_002162155.2 Triticum dicoccoides | reverse complement strand
ACGTTGATCGAGTCATCGAACATAAAGCGGGGCAACTGGGATAAGGTGGGGGTCACTGATGGATCACTAACCAACCTGTACTAAGCAGTTTAGGATAAGCAGGTAGGTAACAAAGAAGGTTACAAAAGCAGGCTATGCATCAGAATAGGAGCAAACAATAAGAGTAGCAAAATCTAATGCAAGCATGAGAGAATGGAATGGGCGATATCGGGATGATCAAAGGGGGGGGGGGGCTTGCCTGGTTGCTCTGGCAAGGAGGGGTCGTCGTTGACGTAGTCGATCATAGGGGCATCAGCAGCGGTCTCGAGGTCTACCAGAGAAGAAGAGGGGGAAGAAACAGTAAATACACGCAAGCATAAGCATAACAAGACAATAAGCGGTGCTAGAGGTGTTCTAACGCAGCGCTAGGCGATACTGGCGAAGGAGGATAATATCCGGGAAAGTTTTCCCGGTTCCAGACGTCTGTTAGACAGATGAACCGAAGGGGAAAAGTTCAATGTTTTCTATGCTAGAGACGTGTGATAGACGAACGGAAGGCGTATTCGGATTCGTCTCGTCGTTCTGAGCAACTTTCATGTATAAAGTTTTTTGATCTGAGCTACGATTTATTTACTATGATTTTTACAAGTTTAAAATGGTTTCTGAAATTATTATTAACTAAAAGGTAAATATTGCATCAGCATGACGTTATCAGTCAACAGTGACCATTGACTGGCAAACATGGCAGTGGGGGCCCGTCTGTCATACACACATTTTAACTAAACAGGTTTAATTAGACTATATGCAATTAGGTTAATTAAACATAATTAACTAGGGTTAACTAACAGGATTAATCAATGAATTAAATAAATAAATTATTTTTATTTTTATTTATACATATTTTGTTTTGTTTTTAGGGCGTGGGCCTGCTCGGTCAATGGCACATGGCCTTACTGGGCGGGCGTAACGGGCGCCGTGTGCGGGGCGAGCCCGCGTGGGCACCCGCCCAACTCAGCCACGGCTTCAAGCGGCGCGGCGCACGCGGGCCGGAGGGGGCGAGGCCCGGCAAGGCAGGGGCCAGGAGGGGCGCGGTGGTGATCGGGGCGGCCGGCGGAGAGGCGGGGCCGCCAGGCCGTCGCGAGCGAGGTGGGGGAAGAGGGAAGAGCGGCAGCAGGGGACGCGTGGGTCTGTGCGGCACCGTGAGGCGGCGATGCTGGCGCAACGAAGCGCGGTCAGCGGGGCGGCGGGCGATTGCAGTAGCAGTCGTTGAGCCACGGCGCGGCGAGCGACGTTCGGGTGAGCTACGGGGACGATGGCACTGCGCGAGTTCGAGCAAACCAGAGAGCAGGGCGAGGCCTACGACAGTAATCGAGGGAAGGGAGAGGGGGAGCAGCCGCGAGAGCTCACAGGGGAGGTCGGGGCGACTCGGGGAGGTGGAGGGGCGACGAGGGTTGAGGAGGCCGGCGGGGAGGAGGACAAGGACGGGGCGACGACCGACGACGGTGCTCGGGTCGGGGGTGACGAGGTCGGGGCGGCGAGCGCTAGGGTGCGTCGTGGAGGAGGCAAGGCAGTGAGGCGATCCGGCGATAGAGCCCGGCGCGTCGAGGCGGCGGGCCGCGGCCGCGGCGGGGCGGCGTCGGGGAGGGGCACTAGGCGGCGCGGGATTGAGCGATGCCGCGCGGGATGAGAGGGGGCGCGGGGTCGAGGT
>NC_041384.1:369399674-369405411 GCF_002162155.2 Triticum dicoccoides | reverse complement strand
GGTCGCGAGGGGGGCGACGGTGATGGGGTCGGGGTGGTTCGTCCGATCCCGATCCAGATCGGGTCGGGTTGGGGAGAGGAGCGAGGGGGATCGAGGGGATCGTGCGGGAGTGGGAGTGGGGGTGGAGGTTAGGGTTTGTGAGTGGTGGGGGATAAGGGAGGCGGCTGGGCCGGCCAGCTGGGTTGGGCCTGCTTGGGTGGGCCAAGGCCCAAGGAAGGCAGGGGGCGCGCTCTCTCTCTCTCTCCCACCTCTTGTTTTACATTTTTTTTAAAAACAACTTTTCTGTTTTCTTTTATATTCAGAAAGCAAAATAGTTTAATAAAAACTAATCTTCGACCTAAAATACCATTTTAACTTAGGCCACTGCTATAATTAACTTGGCACAAAATTAAAGTAGTTTAGTATTTTTACCAATTAGAAAGGCAATAAAATTATCGACTAGGACACTGTTTTAGTTAGTTTAGGGCAGTGAAACACCTTATAAAAATGTTGGTTCACCACCAATAGTAACCAATGATTATTTGCCACATGAAGAACATTTTAGCTCTCATGTTTGTGAAATTTTGAATTTCACTTAGTAATTGAATTTGAATTCAAGTGGAATTTGAAATGAGATAGGATCAAAGATGATCATGCATTGTTTAGCCAAAAAGATTAGATTAAACCCAGGGGGTTACTGTAGCATGATACTCGGGGTGTTACAAATCTCCTCTACTACAAAAAATCTCGTCCCGAGATTTAAGAGGTGAAGTAACAGGGAAAGATCTGGTTACGAAATTCTAACGAATCTTCTCGGTCTTGGTTGCTCCTCTCGCAGAGATCGATCCATTACATTCATGTCTTCATTCCACTGCTTCAGGTCATTATTATGAAGTCATCATCCTTTCTTCAGGAACTCCATCGTACTTACGAAAGAATAAATAATGGGTATCCCAGAAGAACAGACCTCTGCAAGGTTGATTATCTGGTCGATGACATCGGGGAAGGTGGCAGAAAGTAACTCTCGAATTGAAACTTAAGAAAATATCAAGATCAAAGTAAGGAGGTATCATGGGAAGTTTCAAGCAGGTAGGCAATCGTTCATTTCCTGAAACAAAGTGTGAAAGGGGTCCAAAGCAATGAGAATAATATTGCATCGGATACCAACATATATATGTAGGAAGGTGGCTCGTGAATTGCCTACGAAGCCAAGTGCGAGGAATAACTTTCGAAACAGGGGTGTACATGAGAGTCAGGTTTCGATCCTGTGGAACTATGGGTTATGGGCCCACCATGTGGGCTAATAGTAGGAAGAGGGGTGACGTCTTGCACGATCATGTAAACAAGGCATGTCAGAGAATAATCGGTCAGTTTATGTTGACAGCATCGTTGGTACCAAGGGTGAGGGACGAAGAGAACCATTTTCCTGCTCGTTGAACGAGGCGGACCAATAGGCAAAGTTCTCGTCCATCGGTGGCTACCAGAAGGTCATCAACAATAGTAACAGGGTCTTGCTGACAGAATTGTACAACGAGGTGTTTACATAAGCAGGAGAATATTACTACTAAGATAATATAGATCACAAGAAAGGTTAAACCAAACAATGGAAAGGAAAATATGATTATACCCTATTATCGGGAGTATATCTTACCCATCCATGACAGGACAACAAGTAGATAACCAATTAGGTAAAGGGGCGAGGGAATTCATGATATTACCCATACAACGGTGTTTGGATAATTGATCAAGAACAGTTGGCATTGCGCTCCCAATGTTTTTGTTGATGATCGGAGTACCACACACATGCTTCGGTATAGTGTTGACATGGTCATCAGGGAAAGGTCAGACTTCAGATACACAAAGGATCCATCGGAAACAACTTAGAAAGTAAGGCATACAATTTCAGCAAGGAAAGATGAGGATGTGGCCGACGGGCTCAGCAACAACCCATCGACATGTCAAAAAGAATGTATTTTCAAATTTTTTTGAACAAGTTTGTGTTGGGGAAGGCAAGAATGTTGTCCATGATAACACAAATCATCGAGGGGCAAGGATTTTATTTCTCATCATGAATGCGATTGATATCCTGGAAGAGCTCAGAAAGTTGATGATGATAACGACACATTTGTCGAGAAATTTCAGGAAGATGTAATCGATCAGCGATGACATCAAGTCAATGGAATGATGAAGCGAAAGGTTATTGGAACCACGAGTATGACAAAAACTCGAAAGCAAGCTTGCTGTTCATGGTAAAATGGTATGACGAGGAAGATCGACATAAGCTTAGCTCATCATCAAAAATTGTGCTCCGGAAAGGACCTGGTAGCACAATTAAAATTTAGCATGATAATGATATAACCGATCAAGCTAGGAATGATGTGATGGAGTATCATTCCAATGAGAATTCACAAGTGGTAGTGCAATGACATAATATCCTCGAGATAACAAGGGGCAATACTTGAGGTAGATCAAAAATAGAGGTTAGACAGATGAAATGATCTTCAAAAGACAAGTATTTTAACTTGTCCGGGAAATGGAGTTAAGGAGAAACTATGGTCGGAACCACGGTTATGAATGATCAAACCACCGATACAAGATGAACTTATAACAAGGGTAATCATTTTTATGAGCAGCTTCCACGATAAGTTCTACATCGGGTCCATGGGCATGAACACAAGGGTTCAAGGTTGACTCCCACTTCTTCAATGCATAACCTTTCATTCACTCCTCGTTTTTCGAAGAAATTGTAGTGCAGGGGATTTATCTAGCGAAGTACCAGAAGGGTAAGACTCACATCTCTTTTGAGTTCACACGGATTAGGGAAGGCATAGGTTCAAGCCACTGCGACATCTTATGAACATATACCACAAACTTCACGAGTAAATAACTCAAGCTCAAAAGTAGAGCATGGTTGAGGAGGCAGAGGATACAATTTACCAATGGCATTATGTATCCAAGGAAAGGCTCACAAGGTGATAGTATATGAAGGATGCAGTTGGTTAAAACCCAACAAAGGATCTAGTGGTTCACAAGGGATCTGATGTGAGCATTAGTACTCAACCAGAAGAAGAAAGAATGTAAGGATATCAGATTATAGAAACAACTGACTAACTCAGAGCTCAAATGTAAAGGAGTTATGATTTCCAAATCAAGGGATCAGAAGCAAGCACTCTGATTAAGAATGGATAAGTTGAATAGACTTAGGAGTGCATTCGACGACAACTTGATTGGTCGAGGACCAGCTCATGTTCAAAATGATGTCTGAGCCGGAAGGATGAATTCTAGCATATGGTTGAGGATTGCAAGCATTCACAACATATTGAATCAACAGACTCAGAATGATAATGACAATGAATGCCAATAAGATTTCCGGACTTATGGGACTAATCATAATGCAAGCAAGCAAGAATCTCAAGAGCAATAGGCTGTTGTGGATTTTGACAAGAACGAATGGTATTACGAAGACTTTTCTAAAGTACATTAATGAACTGAGGATAAGTGGATACTCGATAGGTGCACAAAGTTATCCGTAGGGGTATTCAGGTGACAAGGAACTGCAAGGCAGTAAGCTCAAAGGATTCTCAGAACAAGGGAGAGCGGTTCCGGGCATCTTGTAATAACAAGATCAATGGGATTGAATGTAAGAATGGCAGGTGTATGCAGTTATCAACAAGGATATAACAGTGGTAGGGAATTTGCCAAGGCGGTGGGTACAAGGGTCTCGGGAGAATATGGTAGAGTAACCTCGGAATCTTCTGGCAAAGCAAGCGATCGTTGATAATGTTGGGGCTCTCTGGGATGAAGTATTTACGAGAACATAATATTAGAGTTTGTAAAATCTTTAACCCGAATAGACGAGAGATCAGAGTCTTAGAGTATAGATGAGGAATAAAAGAGCCTAATACCACCCAATGGCGACGAGGGCCCATAAGACACACAGCCATGTTAGTAAAAGTTTTTGTAGTGACTAGACTCGACTTCGGCTAAGGAGTTGGAAAGGGGGCTACCTACAGGTAGTCGGCTCTGATACTGACTTGTGACGCCCCCGATATGACCGTACACTAATCATACACGCAAGTGTGTACGATCGAGATCAAGGACTCATGGGAAGATATCACAACACAACTCTAGACACATTAAAATAATACAAGCTTTATATTACAAGCCAGGGGCCTCGAGGGCTCGAATACATCAGGTCGAAAACACAAGAGTCAGCGAAAGCAACAATATCTGAGTACAGACATGAGTTAGACAAGTTTGCCTTAAGAAGGTCAGCACAAAAGCAACATCAATCGAAAAGGCAAGGCCTCCTGCCTGGGAGCCTCCTAGCTACTCCTAGTCGTCTACGATCTTCACGTAGTAGTAGGCATCCTCCGGGTAGTAGTAGTCATCAGTGGCGTCGTCTGGCTCCTGGGATCCGTCATCTGGTCGCAACAATCGGGTATGGGGGAAAAATAAGTAGCAAAGCAACCGTGAGTACTCATCCAAAGTACTCGCAAGACTTACATCAGATCTAAACTAAGTATGCATCTGTATCAAAGGAAATGGGCTGTATCTGTGGACTAAACTGCAGAATGCCAGAAGGGAAGGGGAAAGCCTAGCCTATCGAAGACTAGCATCTTCTGCAAACCACCATCTTGCAGCAACAGGAGGGAGTAGAGTAGCATAAAGTAAAGTAGTAGAAGGGTTATCAACCTCGGCCAGAGATCCTTTCTCAACTCCCTGCGAGAAAGCAATCCCAGAGCCATACTATCCAAGTGTCAACACATTCCAATTCTCATCACCATCCAGTTCTCATCACAAGTATCCAGTTCTAGTTGTATCGATCGGGATACAACTCCAAGTGTCCGCTACCGTAGGACAGACTATCGATAGATGTTTTCTTCCCTGCAGGGGTGCACCAACTTACCCACCACGCTCGATTAACTCCGGCCGGACACACTTTCCTGGGTCATGCACGGCCTCGGCCAAACAATACACCGCAACCCGACCTAGGCTTAATAGAGAGGCCAACACGCCGGACTAAACCTATGCCCCCAAGGGCCATGGGCCATCTCCCCGGGAACTCCTGCACGTTGCGTACGCGGCCGATGAGTAGACCTAGCTACCTCCTTCAACAAGGCAGGCGCTTACGCAGTCCAACCCGGCGCGTGCCGCTCAGTCGCTGACGTCTATTAAGCTTCGGCTGATGTATACGATGCAGAACGCCCATACTATGCCCACGTGATGGTTATAGCTATCAGACCAGAGGCCCCTCGGATCAAATATCCAAATCGTAGTGGATTAGGAACGCGCGGTAACGAGCAGAGACTCACGATCGATGTGACCCTGTTGCCCCGTCTCGAGTACTTGCGGCAAGGGCTAAGAATGCCCGGCCATGCCTCGTAAGTATCTCGCGGGCACCTTCCAGGTCAACCCGACTCCACATCACTCGCAATTAAGCTCGCGCGGGTACCACTCAGGGTCGACCCGTCTTTAGTAACCTGGTTCAGTGCAAAGTTATAATAACCATAGTAACTGTGTGTCTAACACCAAGGGGAAAACCCAAGGAATCACCACCGGTGAATTCCACTCGATGTTGTCATCAAGGTGAACGTAAGAGGACCCACCCTGGAGGTTCATGTTTGATGGGTTGCACAACAGAGCCATAACGGAAGTGGTTAAGGAGGAAATCACCCTCGATGACCTCGACCGTAAAGCTACACTACGGAGATCTCATCAGGAGTGATGTAAGAGGTTCCACCCTCGGCACTCGATG
>NC_041384.1:369398135-369399410 GCF_002162155.2 Triticum dicoccoides | reverse complement strand
CACGTTGGTCGAGTCATCGAACATAAAGTGGGGCAACTGGAACAAGGTGGGGGTCACTGATGGATCACTAACCAACCTGTACTAAGCAGTTTAGGATAAGCAGGTAGGTAACAAAAAGCAGGTTACAAAAGCAGGCTATGCATTAGAATAAGAGCAAACAATAACAGTAGCGAAATCTAATGCAAGCATGAGAGAATGGAATGGGCGATATCGGGATGATCAAAGGGGGGGGGGCTTGCCTGGTTGCTCTGGCAAGGAGGGGTCGTCGTCGACGTAGTCGATCATAGGGGCATCAGCAGCAGTCTCGAGGTCTACCGGAGAAAAAGAGGGGGAAGAAACAGTAAAAACATGCAAGCATAAGCATAACAAGACAATAAGCGGTGCTAGAGGTGTTCTAACGCAGCGCTAGGCGATACTGGCGAAGGAGGATAACATCCGGGAAAGTTTTCCCGGTTCCGGACGTCTGTCAGACAGATGAACCGGAGGGGAAAAGTTCAATGTTTGCTATGCTACAGACGTGTGATAGACGAACGGAGGGCGTATTCTGATTCGTCTCGTCGTTTTGAGCAACTTTCATGTATAAAGTTTTTCGATCCGAGCTACGGTTCATTTACTATGTTTTTTACAAGTTTAAAATGGTTTCTAAAATTATTATTAGCTAAAAGGTAAATATTGCATCAACATGACGTCATCAGTCAACATTGACCATTGACTGGTCAAACAGGGCAGTGGGGGCCCTTCTGTCATAGACAAATTTTAACTAAACAGGTTTAATTAGACTAATATGCAATTAGGTTAATTAATTAATTAAATTATTTTTATTTTTATTTATACATATTTTGTTTTGTTTTCAGGGCGTGGGCCCGCTCGGTCAGTGGCACATGGCCTTACTGGGCGGGCGTAACGGGCGCCGTGTGCGGGGTGAACCCGCCTCGGCACCCGCCCAACTCAGCCACGGCTTCGAGCGGCGCGGCGCGCGTGGGCCGGAGGGGGCGAGGCCCGGCGAGGCAGGGGCCAGGTGGGGCGCGGTGGTGACCGGGGCGGCCGGCGGAGAGGCGGGGCCGCCGGGCCATCACGAGCGAGGCGGGAGAAGAGGGAAGAGCGGCAGTAGGGGACGCGCGGGTCCGTGCGGCATCGGGAGGCGGGCAATTGCAATAGCAGGCGGCGAGCCACGGCGTGGCTGGGAAGCACCCTGGCGGGCGCGGCGAGCGACGTTCGGGTGAGCTACAGGGACGGCGGCACTGCGCGAGTTCGAGCAAACCAGAGAGCAGGGCG